>NC_134190.1:7068908-7439410 GCF_964188355.1 Buteo buteo | reverse complement strand
GCTAGAAAGTTCACTAAAAAAAACCCTGTATATATATATATATTCTCTGCCTACCCTCCCACATGAAATAAGTTTAAAAAAAAAAATTAAAAATCCCATTTCAGTTATTTTGTTTAGTTTTTCTGCAAAGGCAAAAACTGACTAAAATTGTCATTCTGTTCTGCAGTAAAAGAGCTCTGACTGAATCCTGACTGCTGAGACCCCATCCAGAACCTGACATGTTAAATAATCTATTTTCCAAGTCTTTAATCATACTCATTCAAAACTTATCCAAGACTCTAGTTATTGTAATGAAAACCTGCTACACCTATTAGAAGCACAGCATAACCACAATCACAAGTATATTACGTTTGTTTATATTAACAACCAGCTAGCCTCATAACAAAAAGGCAAAGCAATGCAAGTCTACCTAATGATTCCTACCAATGGTAGTTATACTACCAAGTAGTCCTGGCTCTTTTAAAACTGATTGTTTTTCCCTCCTTTTCAATAAAACTGAATGCAAAGAACCTAAATGAGGAGATTTTTACTAACTAATCAGGATGAGGAAAAGAGGGAGGGGAAAAGTCCGGTGTCGGAACCCAAGATCTAGTAGCTTTTAAGACTAGCTTTGAATGATTCTTAGCCTGAATGCAATGAAACTGCTGCCAGGGCAAACATATTATAGTTCTGGAAAGCATATGGAAACACATTCTAGAAGCATTAATAAAATTACAGTGGCATTTATTAGGTACCCATTATTCTTATTCTGTTGCATTTATTACTAGCGCTCTTGAGGAGAAAAACACCCCAAGCATTAACTGGCATTTCAACTCTGTGCACAAAACTCTATTCAGGCTCACACCCAACCAACCAGTCACTTGGGTTAGCTACTCCCAGCTATTAACTACCTTGTAAGTCTCCAACGTCAATGGAAAATGCTCCCTTTCAATGCTACCACTCCTTAGAATTTCTTTCAGAAATGCTGCCTGTAAGAACCATCAAAACACTAAGCTGCAGTGGAGATACACCCCTTGTGGGGGTAGCACCCAAAGCTGTTTGAAAAATACACTGCTATTCTATCACTACATAGAGTATTCATTGCAAGACAGATCACCTTCAAAGGCATGTCAAGGAAATTTGATGAGCAACATAGCACTTCACAAATTGAATTCGACTTTGTTAGTTTGCCTGTTCAAAACTCAAGCATTACAATTTGCTACAAAGATATAAACAGCGATTAGCAGCTTCATTGATGGGGATCAAGACAGAAGATCTCTAGTCAGTGGAAAGACTATATACTGGAAACAACTACACCGTAGGTGTTAACCATATAACTGGGTCTGAACCTTGGTTGTAACACCTTACAGGGGGGAAAAGGGGAAAAGGGGAAAAGGGGAAAAGGGGAAAAGGGGAAAAGGGGAAAAGGGGAAAAGGGGAAAAGGGGAAAAGGGGAAAAGGGGAAAAGGGGAAAAGGGGAAAAGGGGAAAAGGGGAAAAGGGGAAAAGGGGAAAAGGGGAAAAGGGGAAAAGGGGAAAAGGGGAAAAGGGGAAAAGGGGAAAAGGGGAAAAGGGGAAAAGGGGAAAAGGGGAAAAGGGGAAAAGGGGAAAAGGGGAAAAGGGGAAAAGGGGAAAAGGGGAAAAGGGGAAAAGGGGAAAAGGGGAAAAGGGGAAAAGGGGAAAAGGGGAAAAGGGGAAAAGGGGAAAAGGGGAAAAGGGGAAAAGGGGAAAAGGGGAAAAGGGGAAAAGGGGAAAAGGGGAAAAGGGGAAAAGGGGAAAAGGGGAAAAGGGGAAAAGGGGAAAAGGGGAAAAGGGGAAAAGGGGAAAAGGGAAAAGGGGAAAAGGGGAAAAGGGGAAAAGGGGAAAAGGGGAAAAGGGGAAAAGGGGAAAAGGGGAAAAGGGGAAAAGGGGAAAAGGGGAAAAGGGGAAAAGGGGAAAAGGGGAAAAGGGGAAAAGGGGAAAAGGGGAAAAGGGGAAAAGGGGAAAAGGGGAAAAGGGGAAAAGGGGAAAAGGGGAAAAGGGGAAAAGGGGAAAAGGGGAAAAGGGGAAAAGGGGAAAAGGGGAAAAGGGGAAAAGGGGAAAAGGGGAAAAGGGGAAAAGGGGAAAAGGGGAAAAGGGGAAAAGGGGAAAAGGGGAAAAGGGGAAAAGGGGAAAAGGGGAAAAGGGGAAAAGGGGAAAAGGGGAAAAGGGGAAAAGGGGAAAAGGGGAAAAGGGGAAAAGGGGAAAAGGGGAAAAGGGGAAAAGGGGAAAAGGGGAAAAGGGGAAAAGGGGAAAAGGGGAAAAGGGGAAAAGGGGAAAAGGGGAAAAGGGGAAAAGGGGAAAAGGGGAAAAGGGGAAAAGGGGAAAAGGGGAAAAGGGGAAAAGGGGAAAAGGGGAAAAGGGGAAAAGGGGAAAAGGGGAAAAGGGGAAAAGGGGAAAAGGGGAAAAGGGGAAAAGGGGAAAAGGGGAAAAGGGGAAAAGGGGAAAAGAAAAAAGAAGTCACTCTCTTTGCTGGGAGGCAAGCATATTTTCTTATTCAGTCAAGACAAGGACATAGTTGAGAAGTTTCTGAAGATTCATGTGCAACAGTCCTGACCATGTGTTCAGGCTGGACAACAGACAAGAACCCCCAAGTCTCACTGCCACATTCCTTTACCACAACAGGGAAAATCATCATTCAAATTTCATCTACTTTATGTTACTAATGAGATTTCAAGAGAGATGTTAATTGGGCTTGACACTCCATCCTTTCGCGCAGCTCTGCAAATGTATGTTAGCATTCTTTAAATATAACTGTAGTATGAAAAAGTTGTCTGAGACTCAGCAAAATTCACAAATTACTGTTTTGTTTCATCCTAGAATGTGTTTTTAGGGACATGAATATCAAATTAACTTATCAGAAAGAAAATACTGTTCATTAATTTGTATTAAATATTAAAATTTTCCCCAGCTTTGATGACAATACACATTAGCATAGCAATTTCCATCACTTCACAAAAAAGATTTTGCAGAAGAAAGTCTATTTCAGCTGACTGCAACACCAGCTGTTTTGGTGACTTTGAGAGTACATTATTTACTTTAACAGACAGCATTAACAACTGCTACCATTTGTTAGAAAGTGGACACTATGCAGAGAAAGATGATGATGATTCATGGGATAAAAAAGGTTTATTGTGTCAAACAATATACCAAGAATGTAAACTCAAATCAACTCTACAGAAACAGACAAAGTGAGTAAGGTCTCCTGAGTTGTTGCAGGATCAACACCTAAAAGTACTGAGGAGACTTTATTCTTGTATAGCAGTCATACAAGTGAGATCTCTAGAGATCTCTTCACCGATCTCTACAAAGCTTAGGCAGTAATCTAGTTAGCTCTAGCAACCTAGCGTGCCATGAAATGAACCACAAAAGTTACCCAAAGGCTAGAAAAAATTCTTCATGGTGTGTGCTCCAAGTTTATCAGTTAACAAAACGAGAACAACTGCCAAAGCAGCTAACAATCTGCACAAAGAGAAGACATCAAGCACTAAGTTACTGAACCTAGCAGGGAAAAGCATAACCTGAACTCATTTCTAGGATCTCAGAATAGATAATTTCTAACAGAGAAGGGTGGCAACTGCAACGGCACTAACAGATTTTCCATCTGAGGGCTTCAGACAGAAGTTAGATGCCTTTCTGGTAGACACCAGAGAGGTAAACGGCTTACTGGGCTGAATACCTTGTCAGAGAACACATCCTATACCAGAGGGGAGGTGAGACCAACAAAATTTACCAGGCTGTCCCTTCCCCAGTGAGCCATGAATTTGTGACAATTTGTATAAATGTTACTTTACTTTGAGACACAAACATTTCCTTTTTTTACAACAAAGCATGCAGGCAAGACCCTGCTAGCAGGTGTTATGTTACATATGTAATACCATACACTTGGTAGTAACGACAACTACCTCCTCGCCACACGCCATACAGTAAGACATGCATGAGACGAGTGACAACACTCCAGAATTCTATGCAACCACTACAACTAGCACTGTTGAAAAATAAACAAGATCCCTAAATTTTCCTGGACCGAAAAATGAAGTACACGCCGTTATGTACAACAAAATAGGAAATATTTAGACCTGTAGCAACAATAAGAGTCTAACATCTCTGCAGGGCTGAAAAAAAAAAGTATCATCTTATGACTGGAATATATGACCTTAACACATCACAGATTAAAAGACTCAAATGATATTTGAATCCAGTATCAAGCAAATTCTTTTTCTAGATCTAATTGAATTGTAAATGGCTGAATTCATGTTCTTAAGGAAGCCTGGCTTTATATGCTGGAGAATAATACAATCAGGAAAAAAAAAATTAAAAAGTTAAAAAGTTAAAAATTAGGGACTGGAGCATTTTTCCTACCTACCAGAAGAGGTTGAGAGAGTGGGGGCTGTTCAGCCTGGAGAAGAGAAGGCTCAGGGGGGATCTCATCAATGTATATAAATACCTGAAGGCAGGGTGCAAAGAGGACGGAGCCAGGCTCTTTGCAGCGGTGCCCAGTGACAGGACCAGAGGCAACAAGCACACACTGTAACACAGGAGGTTCCCTCTGAACATCAGGAAACACTTTTTCACTGTGATACTGGCCCAGAGAGGTTGTGAAATCTCCCTCTTTAGAGATATTCAGAAACTATCCAGGCACAGTCCTGGCCAACTGGCTCTAGGGGGCCCTGCTTGAGCAGGGGGTTTGCACAAGACGACTTCCAGAGGTCCCTGCCAACCTCAACCCTTCTGTGAAAAATACTAAAATCAATTTTTCAAAGATATTGTGGTATAGACTAGTAGCATGAACATTAGTATAAGAGATGATCTGCAAAGTCTGTAAATTAGGAATTTGTAACCATTACTATCATCCCAGACTCGTGTCAATTAAAAAAGTCAATAAAAACCACCTCTAAAAATCCTTAGATGATGTGCTCCCCACACCAACCCACATGTATCAGTTTTACAGAAAGACATTTTCAACATAGAATATAAAATTTGTGGCAGCCCAGCAACCTTTAGTGGGGTTTCACACCTGGATTTTATGCCTGAAATTTCTTCACGTCTCCAAAAAGATACAGTCAGCCTGCTGACAATTATTCATTGTGCCCATCAAGTTACATTATCAGGCAAGGACTGGCATCCAGGTTTCACCTATTGATTTTCAGTGAACAAGCTTGGACAGTACTGCTTTAACATCACAGCAGCAATTTTCAGTTTGCTCTGGCAGATAAAGGGAGTTTAATGTAAATCTCTATTTTCTTTAGTTCTAAGCAGATGGTCACAGTCATTACTAAAAAAAGTAACGATTCTGTACAGCTCCAGTGCAAATGAAACGCTTAAAGACAAACCCTGAAAGAAAACTCAATAAGAGCCACAAGGGATAAGATACAAATTCGAGTAATTCTTCAAAAATAAAGTTTGCATGTGCAAGTCAGAAATATAAATGGTTAAAACAAACCTGATACACTGCTGACTTTACATACAGACTCTGTCTATAAAGTTACGGGAAGACAGATACAGCTTTGAAGTGCCTTGGTGGACAATGAGTCCACTGCTAAATGCAAGCAACTGTAGTGTACCATTCAAACTTAGAAGAGGGGCATAAAATTTATAATTATTTGTTTTTCTACAAAAGACTTCATTTTTACAGTACACAGAAAACAGTTGGCCTCTGACCCATAAAAATTGCCATTTGTTTGAAAACAAACAGCAATGCTACAGTGTAAGTCAAAAGTAAAATTCCAGATAAAGTATTACAAGCAGTTCTCAATGTAAGAAATGTTGATTTCAGAGTAAATGTGGATATATGAATCACAGGATCACAAGCACAACAAGAATGCAGTTTTAGTGAGCATTACAAGATAGCATAAGAGAAACCGAAGTCATCTCAGACTTCATAGACATTGATGGCTTTTAAGAAAGTCTAGAAAGAGGTCAAAATATTATGGTGCACAAGTCGTTAACGTGATCAAAGAATTACTTAAGAACTTAAACGGATTGTCAGTATTTCCTAAAAAGACAGATACAAAAAATTAGTTACATCTATTCTTAAAGCTAAAAAGTGAGATCACATCTGCCAATACACATTAACTGGCTGAATAAAGCAATACAACATAGAGCAAGGATCTCCAGGTTATATAGTCTACAACCGTCACAGGCAACAATGTCATAAAGTCTTTTGAGATGGAGTCTGAACAATTCGAAGTCAGTTATGCTGTTCTGCCTCATGGAAGGCTATTCACTTTCCTGCTGTCCAGAAAGCTTTCCCAATTTTTGATATTGAAGAAATTTCATCTCATTTATTTGTTCTTGTACCAGCACTGTCCCATAAATTTCAATCCAACTCAGCTTTCCACATATGCTCTCATGTGTTATGCTTTGCTCCTAGCTCTAAGTACACTTTTATGTAGGTTCTGTGGTCCTCTAGCCATCTTAACTTAAATCAGTTTGAATTCATATTTCTTAAAGATAGTGAATCTGAAACGTAGAGAATATTCCAAAAAAGGTTCTATCAAGTATCTTTTAGAATAGCACAGTTCCAACGTTGTATTTATACTGCATTGCTTATGAAGTAACATTAGCATTTAAACAGTTTGGAAAATATGTATAATTGTAGAAACAAAAATATTTTTACATTGAAAGCATAACTCTCTCTAGTCTTTGCTATATTCCTACAGTACTCTTGAAGAACCATTGCCTAGGTCTTCTGTGGATTGCAAAGGGATGAATTATGACAAATTTCAGTTTGCATTAGACATAAGAAAGAAGGAGGCAAGAACCACAGAAATAGCTTAATTTTTGAAAGCTGAAGAACTACTTTAGCTAGCAAATTGCTTCTGAGAATATCTCAGAGACAGTGAAAGGAAAACTTTGAAAGCAGAGATTGTATCTTTAATTAGGCTGCAGGTGAAATAGTTTTATCTCTGCAGGGGATGGGGGAGGAGGAAAAACAGGTAGGGTTTCAAGTGTGTACACTGTTTCAAATCTGAGGCAGAATGAGTAAACTTCAGACTTACAGACATTGGCAACAGTTGCTCTAAGAATATCTCACAGTAAGTGTTGAAGAGGCAAAGCCAGTTTAAGCTCCTTGTTCCCAGCTCAGTGCCACAGTCTTGTCACATTTGGCTGTGCCTCTGCCAGATAAATGTGGGGCAAAAGGGGTAGGAATGTCGGAGGGAGTGTCAGTTTGCCATTCTTTATTTAAAAAATTATCTGCACTGATTTAGTTTACAGAACCAGAAACCAGCTGTACCAATGCAAGCAACGTGCAACAGGGAACATGAACCAGGGGAGAGAGAGAAGTTGTACTGACTGCTAGGGCACTAGCACATCACAAAAGGGGCAGATCCTGCCTCTGACAGTCATCAGACCCTTTAATGAAGCCACCTGATCAACACAGCCGAAAACTCAGCAGTAGCCTAGTGCAGCTGCAGAACACAGGCACTCTCACCAGCCACAGGCAATGAGAAACTTCAGACAGAATTAACTGGTATGTTTGAGCTTAATGTCCTTCAATATTTTTCTTCCATATTAATTTACCTAACCATTTTTTAATCACATGGACTTTTGAAAGTGACACCATCCTGTGACAAAGTCTGCAGCTTAATTATGGGCATATCTTTATATTTGTTCTGAACCCACTTCCTGATAATTTAAGGTTCCTGTAAGATAACAGACAGTAAATCATTCCTCCTGCTGTTCGTGGTTGTACAGACCTCTAACCATACCCCTTCCCCTCCCCAGCTGTCATCTTCTAGCCCAAAGACTTCCCACTTTTTTATCGGTTCCTCATGTAAAAGTGGTCTATAAGTTCGCCACCCTTACTGCCATTCTCCACTTCTTCTAGCTCCAGCACACCTTTTTGAGACAGGAGGCCCAGAATAAAACACAGCAGTCAAGATCACTTTGCAGCTGCACAGTGACATGAAGCTTCTTCCCTCATCCCCTGCTTTTTCCCAACATGCTTCCCCAGCAGGTTGTTACAGTCCCTTGCCATTTTTCACCCATTTGCTAAGCACTAAGCTGATGTTTCCCTTGAACGAGCATAACTCCAAGATGATTCTCCTGAGAACAGGGAGTCCAGAAACCACAGCTGGGTATGTAAGGTCAAAAGAGCTCTGTGTTTCACAGTGAGTTTCATGTACCTTGTTATCAGCCAGCCACAACCCACCTGAAGGTCCTCCCACAACTTTCTGTAGCTGCCACGCTCTAACAGCAGCAGCATAGTGCTGCCAATATATTCTGTCATACCAGTATTCACCCCTTCTCCAGTTCATTTATAAAAGAAGAAATACCAGACCAAGCAGAGACCTCTTCAGGACTCCACATGAGATATGCAGGAGTGGGGGAGAAGATTTTAGTTGGACACATGGCTCATGCTTATTGAGTTTGTGATTTTTTATTAACCAAGAGAAATCAAAAGTCACGGTCCGTGGGTTGTGACTAGCCTCTCTTCCTCCAAAACACTTGAAGCAAAAATACAGTACCTTGTTAGCTTCAAGTAACTCATTGGAACCTGTAAAATTATTTTGAGTCTTGAATCTTCCTGAAGTCTTTGTACAAAGAGGCTAAGGAAACTTGCAGAAAGAACATGTCCCTCACAAAAGGAACAAAATGGTTTGCAAGGCCTTAGCTAAACTATCCACCCAATACCATTCACATAGGAATTGCTGAAAAGCATTGTAGAAAATAATTAAGTCTGACTCTTAAAAACGCTATCAATGCTTTTGCTACACACTGATTTTTTAAACTAAGTGTTGATAATTTAACTGCAGAACCCCTCAATCAGCTTTCTCCAAATATCTGAAATGATGATGCCATTACTAACACACCATTCACCATTGTGTCAGAAGAAAAAGTTGCAGATTAAAAAAATGCAGCAATTTGAAAAAAGACGATACAAAAATCCAAAACCAAAATTATAGTACCGAGTTGTGAAATGCAGCAAAAATACCCTTCTACCTTAGGACCTGTCTGCACAATCAAATCTAAAGCTTGGGATATGAAGCAATATTCAGTGCTTTTTTTTTTTTTTTAAATATGTTGCAAACATATTCATGGCACCATAAAACTCAAAAGCTGCATCCAAGAAATAATACTCCAGGAAAAAAGCAAGGCTAGAGACAGTATTTTTGCTACATAATCTGAAGGACTAAAAATACTTGCTTTTCACAGTTGTCTTCTCAACAGGTTGCAATGGAAATTTTTACAGGCATCTTAGATTTTCTATCCCTCCCTTTTTAAATACTGAGGATCAAAATAAATGTAACACACAAAAGCTTCCTTCAAATACAGACACAGCTTTCCATCCCCATTACTGTACTATAAACTGAGCGGCTACATTTTAGGATTGCAATTCTGTTCTACTTAATATACCTTGTGTTACCTCCCACAAAAATAGATGTTCTCCGCATGTCTTAATGAACACACCTGTACCGACTCCTCTGTGCAACACCTGTAGCTAACCAGTCAACAGAAAAGCAATTATTTCATATTTAATGTGTCTTTCCTAATCTAAACCCCCTCTTTTTAGGCAATAGAATCTGCCCACAGTTACAGCCAAAACTCAAAAGCTCAATATAACATTTCCTTTAGTTATACATCAGCTGTATAAAAAATTACTGTCAAGCTAAGCGAAAAATAAGTTCAGTGCACAAAACAAGGATACATAAAAATGGTAACCTTTTGCGCTGGTTTTGGCTGGGAAAGAGTTACTTTTCTTCATAGTAGCTGGTATGGGACTCTGTTTTGGATTTGTGCTGGAAAGAGTGTTGATAACGCTGAGATGTGTTAGCTACTGCTGAGCAGCGCTTACATAGCACCGAGGCCTTTTCTGCTCCTCACCCCACCAGTGAGGAGGCTGGGAGGGGGCACAAGGAGTTGGGAGGGGACACAGCTGGGACAGCTGATCCCAGCTGACCCAAGGGATATCCCAGACCATAGGACATCATGCTCAGCATATAAAGCTGGGGGAAGAAGAAAAAAGGGGGACATTCAGAGTCATGGTGTTTGTCATCCCAAGTCACCGTTACACCTGATGGAGCCGTGTTTTCCTGGAGATGGCCGAACACCTGCCTGCCAATAGGAAGTGGTGAAGGAATTCCTTGTTTTGCTTTGCCTATTAAACTGTCTTTATCTCAACCCTTGAGTTCTCTCACTTTTACCCTTCTGATTCTCTCCCCCATCCCACTGTGAGGGAGGCGAGTGAGCGGCTGAATGGGGCTTAGTTGCCGGCTGGGGTTAAACCATGACACCTTTTAATAGAAACCTAGCTTTTCCAAATGGCACTTTTTTAGACTAATCTGCATCAAGATTTTTAGGGTAAGTACATTAGTTACTATGAGAACAGTAACTCTTGACTCTTGGACAGTTACAAATAGAAGTAATTTTTGTAGAGCACTGCAGGAAGCACCAAGAATTTTCTAAATCCTCTCTCATTCTAAAAATTCTCTGTATGATAACACTGCATGTGTCAAATCAAATGCAACCCCAGCCTGTCAAACTGAAAAATCTTTAGTATCATTCTGCTCCCCTTAGAGGGAGGGAGGGAGGGAAAGCCTCCTTTGTACACTGAAAAGTCTCACCAAATCGTCTCCTGACTGTTTTGTTAGCGGGGATCCCACACTCAGATCCCCTTCTAAAATGAATTCATTCTTTATTTCAAGCATAATGAATAAATTCTTCAACCTTTTGGGCAGGGGAAGGGAAGAATAGGAGGGCAAGAGGAAGAGATTCTTTTTCCCTTACAGAAGGAAATGACAATCAGTGGTCATTCCTCCATGTATCATAGCGGTAGACAGCAGAAGCAGACAGTGTTCGTTATCTCCAACTTTTACCTCACAGCATCTAGTTGCAGCAGTGTGAGCACTAGCGAGCAAAGGTCCCTGCGTATGCACCTGAAGATATAAAGGGCCACAGATGCATCAACAGCCCCTCAACTGAAATATCAACACGAGACCCCCCCAGTGACAGCACTGTGGACTCGTGCTCAGCACAAGCACAGCTACCGCCTTTTCTGTCCCCCAGGTGTGCTACTTCAGAGGACCACCTTTTTCTTTGTTAACAGAAGAGACATGCACAGAGCAACCATAAAATAGTCTCTTCAAAACCAGCATTGACAAGCAACGCCGTCACAGCGGTGTGACACTGAGCAAACGGGATTGGAGCTCCAAGATGCTGCTCTGCGCATCTGTTGTCAGGAGAAATCTTCACAAAGGCAACTGTAAAAGCCTGGGCCTAATTATAAAAAAAAGACCTCTTTTCAAGTATCACATTTGCTGTTGTCCTAAGACAACTTTTTAATGTTGTAACAGTACACCAACCTGAGAATATCATGGGTAAGATTCTACTCATAACCAGGGGGAAAATAGATCTTTTGAGTAACTGAGAATTTAGAAAGAATATTATTAGTAAATGTACATTTTATTTTTTAATTCAAGTGAACTTTTGAAGGTGCTCTTGGAGCTTCATAAAAACAACTAGAAGAGACGATAGGAGATTCCACAAAAACGTTTAGCTCCTCCCTCCCATTGTTTGTTACTGAGATTAACTTGGCAATAAAGACAAATTCTTTAAAACAGAAAGTAAATGCTCAAGATCCAAAAGCTGACCAGTGAGATTTCTCAAAATTTAAATTAAACTTAAGAAGGACCAGGTTCATTTGCTTGTAAAGTCCAGGTTTAAATGCAGAAAAGTACCCTTTGCTGTACACAGCTGCTTCTTCACCTCTTTCTGGGTTGTAAATTAAACTGGTGAAATGGTATTAGAGAATAAAACTGAAGGTTAAGTAAATATAGAAGATACAAAATTCAGCCCTGAATTCTTTACAACACAAACACAGGGAAGCCTCATCTCACTTAACCAACTGAAGATCAATATCGTGAAGTAAAAAGTAAGCAATTCAAATGATTTTAGAAAGGAGGGCGAAAAAAAAATAACAGGATAGGTAGAAGAGAGACAGAAAAATTCCATTAAGCAGCTGACAAAAAAAAATTTGGTTTTCACCCTTTTGCCTTGACATATTTTATTACAACTACACATAAGTGGTACTCTTTTCCTGCCAGCTTGATTATTTTCTGCTCTTCCTTTTCCACTCTCCTCAAATGAAGTTTTTCTTTTTTTTTTTTTTTTTAATCACCGTGCTAAAGAACTGGAGTGAACCTAAGCTAATAAAACTAAAGAACACAGAACACTTTGAAACAAAATGCTGACACATTGCCAACATTCATTTTGGCCTGTATTTTCAACAGAGTCCCACTAACCCAGCTCAAAACCATTTGTGCCTTGGACATTTTGATTTGAATTCCACTGTACTGGAGTGATCTCACATACAAACTGCAACATTTAAGTTTCTGTCTATTCTTTGACCATTTTTCCATGGATACTTTTCAGAACCTGTTTTAACTTTCATGTGTTTCAGTATTTGTTGTAGCAACTTGATAATGAAATATACAAGTCATTACAACCACATAGCTCTTTCAAAAATATGAAGACAGCATTTATTCCACTTGCAGAGGAGGCACATCCTCAATCTCCAAGCCAAGCTTTATGTTAGGCACTAGGTATATGGCTTGGAAATAGAGTTGTATAATGGAAATACTGAGAAGCTCTTTGCCATAGCATTGCTGGCAATATAAATACCCAAGATTACAAACAATATCATCATGTGAGCATTCCAGGCCAGCCTATAAATAGCAATTCAGAAAAAGCTGGCCTCTCACAACTACAGTGCCTCAGTACAATGTGTATCTGCTAAAAGTATCAACTTCAGTGTGTTCAGTAACAGCATCCAATCAAAATATGTCTGTCTGAATTTTGTGAATTAAACAGCTATTTACACACCCTACCTCATTTATTAAACTGATAATTCACAGGGCAACTGTGATACACTTCTGATTGAACAAATGTACACTTTGCATGTGAGAGTTATCAGTACTTGATTTATGCAGGAATATCCATATTCACAAAACTTTCCTTGATAATGAAGTCCTACTTCAGAGCTTCTTCAGAAACAGCATGACTAAGTGGCTGTCTTCATATTGTGATCAGAATTTATGTTCAGAAACTAGCTTAGGATTCCAGCAACAAAAGCAAAAGAACACATGATATTATACAAAGATTCTTAGAGATAAGATGCTCATCTACCTACACAGACTATAAAAACATACATTCAGACAAAATGATTGCTTAGTACAAGAAAATATACTGTTTTGATATTGATAATTTTTTTTTTTCCCCAGAAAGAACCACAGAACAACAGATCCATATTAATGGTTACACCATGTATTCATACAATAGCGGGAGTGGACACATTCCTCAGGTAGCAGATCAGTAGCACACAAGGTTTCAGAAACAATCAGAACTTCCTGAGAGATAATGGAAAAGATAATTCATGTATTACTCAGGATGGGCTTACTCATTTTCCTTGCCAAAAAACCGAAGGCATTAGACACTGTTAGGGAAGAAAATTACAATTTACTTGAAAGTATTAATGACTTTGAAGTTTATCAATGGCTGCAAATGTCAATTTTGGCTGTATCCATGTGAACTACTAAAGAAAAAAATACTCTTGTGTCTCTGCAGCATGCCTCGCCCCACCTACTTTCTATACTTCAGCCACTTCCATTACACTCAGTCAACTACTTCATTCACTGTAACAAACCAGTCACAATAAAAAAAGCTGAATGAATGAAGAAAGAGGAAAAAAAAGATGGATTTAAATACATGTCCCAAACTCATTATCTTAATTTGTGGTGGCACCTATCAAGCTGCTCCTGGGAGCAACATGACTGAAATCGGTTCTCCTTGTATGCATGCCCCTCAGCTTTGTCATTATCTTTAAAATACTAATGGAAACGTGTACGCCAAGCCTTTTCAAACTTCTGCAGACCTGTTACCGATTTCACCTCGGCACAGAAGCGGGAGTAGCAAGGAGTGCTCTGAATGACGACGCAGACGAATGCACACCCGTCAGCGAGCAGCAGGCAGCCCCCTTTTATTGTAAAGCCCAGAACAAGGACAGGCTGCCACAGCTCAGAAACTAGATCTGGAGAGATTCCCAGCAAAGCACCAACACATGACCAGCAGCACACCGCACTGCTGTAGAAACCAGTGAGTAACCCAGACCCGTAGCTGAGGACCAGTGGGACGGTCAGGGTTAATTAGCCAGACATCCAACCAGCACCACACATGCACCATTGTGCCAGAGAGTGGTGGCACCCCTGCAGAGCTCCTGACCTCCTCCCGCTCACCTCCAAGCAAGAATCACTGATCTGACTCCCAGCCATTATACATTTTTGAATGCAAGCTGTATGGGTAAAAGAGTTTGCTGTTTAGAGAACTAGAGACTGCGTAGCCTTCAGCAAGCAGCTTCTAGAGAGTTAAGGGGGGAAAAAAAGACAGGGGACAGGTCTAGGAAACCATAACTCTGTATTTCACTTTTTTAGTCATTAATTAATAAGTTTTATTTATTTACCATACAGCATTAAAGATTTAAACTTATCAGACAAGCTATTAGGTGTGAAATGAGGAACAAAAAAAAAAATACAAGTAACCACGAAAGACATAGAAATCCCTGTACATCAGTAACAATGCTGACTGAGCCAGTGCCAAGTAATTTTGCAGCATCCTGGCATATTTTTATAATCTTCTGTTTAGTTTCTGAAGCAGGTCTGTAACTGCAACTCAGATATTATACAAAGTTAAGTCTCTGTGAGAGACAAAGATATAAGTGTAAATACTAATTGGCTCTTTTTTGACAGATCCATGCACAGCTTTTAACAGTCTAAACCAGCTGTCCTGGTAACTACATCAGTTGATTACAGATTCTATTTAAAGGAAATAAATAATAGCAATTACAAATTATAGATTTTATTCCTGACTAGCAGGACAGATCTGTGTCCTGTTACCAAAAAGTGCTCTGAAATCCAGAGAATACATGAGACAGTTTCAGTTTCCAAGTTGCACGTTGAAACAGGAATGTGCTCTTTTGTTCTATTTTTTTTCCCCTCATTTAATCATAATGAAGTCAGTTGTGACATTACAACGGTTTCCAGAGCAACAGTCCAGTCAGATACGATGAACAGAAGATAAGGGTGTGTGCAGGAGAGCTCTGTAACCCACCGGTGATCTTGATGGTAAATTCAGCATAAATCTGTTCAGGCCAAAGAAGCAACTGGATCTGTCCTCTTCTACATGCAAGGATAGAGAGTTTCATATAATGGCATCAGACTTTAGATCAACATTAAAGAAATACAAGGTGAGAAAGTGGTTTTTTCCCCAAATATCTGAAAAGGTTGTGTAAATCATCTGGTCTGTTCCACAGCGAAATACTGTATAAAAACAAAGAAGAAAAAGCTACTGTAATAACATGAATGATAACCCAATGGCTGGCTAGACTGATCATCCTTCAGTATTTGGCTACCAGATTTCCCAAGACCTTAAAGACATAATGCTTTATGAATCCAAAGCAGAAAGGGTAAGGTCTAACTAATAACCCTAGATCAAGTCAGGTGTATACACAAACCAGACACCGTCAGAAATACGAGAAACAGAGGATTGTGCCTTGAAAGGCAGGAATTTAAGCATGAGAAATGCAGCCTGAATTTATCCAGAGATATACTTAGTCCCATCATCTACAGACAAATCACCTTTAGGGGTTTCACGAGGTGTCTACAATCTTTCAAAACAGAGAGCTTGAAATGCCATGGGTTAACCAACTCATGTGTCTGTGTCCTGGGGCATGCTATACATATATACACTACATATTAATGATTAACCACAGCACAAACAACATAAAAAATGCACAGTCAGCATCATTTAAATATGTGAGGCGCAGTAGAGGAGCTTTTCGTTCTTATGCTGTAGTAATACCTCACAGATGATTAATATTTTTCCAAAAGACTTTCTCAGAAAAACAGTGATTGAAATATGCTGTAATAATCTCCAAAGCACACGCTCTCCTCCCAAAGGAACAGCCCCAAACAAGCACTTGAAGGAACCATTATCAGCAAAAGCAATTGTTTCCTTATTGGCATCATCTAACTATTGGCATGAAAGCTAACCAGGAATCCTGCTTCAAAAGCAAACCAGTCCTTGAACAATCCTGCAGATCTTTTGTTCCCATGAGAGCTTTATACTTCAGGTCAAACATAACACTGAATTATGGTAAAAGGGAAGCTCTGTCGAAATGGAGCAAAGCTGTGAAAAGAAGTCCTGATTAAGACTTGTATAAACAAGTGATGTAACTTAAGTTTATTTACTATGCTAGTCAAAAGCCAGAAAAAAAGAGATTGTTAATTTCTCTGTTTAAAAGGTAGAGAAACAAACAACAGAAAACTTCAGGAAAATATCTATGTCCTGAATAGTACAACAAGCATGGACACACAGCATTATTTCTGCTTCTGATGGTACTTCTACCCTATTGTGCAGTTTTCCAGTGTAGACAGACACCTATCTACAAAACCATAGGACTGCAAAAAGGGATGAAATTTCATGTGCCATATCAGGTCCCAAACCAGTATGATCTTTAAATTAAAGTCACATTTTATCAATTTCATGTTTTGGGATAAATAAGTACAATAGACAAATGACAGCAGTCTCGGTAAACTTGGTATCTTGGTCACTAATTTTCAAAAGAAGAAATAAAATCCATCCAATACTAGTCCTAGAGAGTAGTTTCGTATTTCTGAAGTAAACCTATCATTACTGCAATATGACTAGCTAGCTCCTAGTTAAGACTTCAGAGGGACATATAAGCAAACAACTGCAAGAGCGATTTTTAGAAACATGTTTTAATTTGGGGAGGCAGTAGCAGGGAAAAGAATACAGGAAGATATAGCTGAAGTAGTTTCTTCCCGCTAACTGAAGAGCTTAGAAGTAGACTTTTTACAAACCTAAAATCTCTCTAAGCTTGTTTTAAAAAAAAAAAATTAATTATATGGCCCATTTGAAGAGCTATCTCAAAACAGTTTTTCTTAGACATCTCCTCATCACCCAATAGCAACTCTCTTCCAGAAACACATCTCGCACATGAAGAAGGAGGGGGGGGAATTACAAAAGAAAATAAAGGTGTACTCTATACACTGACTATCGTTTAGCAATCTGTGAGTCCCCATTGTACTTTCATGGTCAGATCCGAGTTGTCCCCCAGGAAGCCACAGTGAAATATAGCCCAGACTTCCCTGAAAGAAAGATTACTGTTCTCACACACCTCACCTTGGTACCAAACCCTGGCACAGCCTGGAACATAAAACGAAAGTTAGAATTTAATCCCTTCACACTAACTCTCCTCCAGAAGGGAGGCACAACACAGCAACATTAGACAGAGCCTTGAGTGTCCCTATCACCCAACAGCAGCAGACACATCTGCACTCAGCCTACCTTCATTCTTCCTTCATTGCCAACAGCAACACTAGATTAACAGTGGGAGAATTGCTAAGAATTCTCAAACACCTCAACCTTAGAAATATTCTTCCAAGACATCATCCGAAACATTAACACCTGATGTGAACAACTCTAGTTCAAAGCTGTACCAAATATATATGCTCACTCCATTTTACCTGTAGGGTTGCATGAGGTGCTAGAGCTTCTGAATGCTGCTCTACAGCAAGGGAAGGCTCAGCGACTCTTTGGCAGGGAACAGTGAAAAAGCCCATCTGTGCTCTCCAAGCCTTGCTCAATTGCTTCCTTTACCCACATCCTGTAAAGAGCTTCACAGTCTAAGCAATTATTTACTGGTTTCTTTTCCTCCTCTATACTGTAACCAAAAAATAGTTAAGTCTGAAGGGGTTTTTTTAATGAGTTACTACTGCTACACTGCTAGCCGCTTTTGTGTACCTTTATCATTCACTTCATTACTCGCTTTTCAAAGATAACAGAAAAGGATCTTTTCTGCACAGCTGTCTCACCACCAAGCATGGAAAGTTATTTGAATCGATGGTATTATCTGCGGATCTAAAACAACGCTGAACAAAAATACTAAGGTGCTAAACAAGACAAGGATACAAAATATAGAATACAAAACCCCACAACTTAGTAAGTGCATAAAGCATGACTAAAAAGGCCTACTTTCTCATGTCTTGGGGGAAAAAAAGAAATGGGGTAAACTTCAAAAAAAACAACACACAGATGCATTTCTTCAGAGAACATCTCCTGGTTTTGGCTGAGATAGAGTTAATTTTCTTTCTAGTAGCTGGTATAGTGTTATATTTTGGGTTCAGTATGAGAAGAATGTTGATAACACACTGATGTTTTCAGTCGTTGCTGAGTAGTGTTTAGACTAAGGCAAGGATTTTTCAGCTTCTCATGCCCAGCCAGCAAGAAGGCTGGAGGGGCACAAGAAGTTGGGAGGGGACACAGCCAGGGCAGCTGACCCAAACTGGCCAAAGGGGCATTCCATACTATGTGACATCATGCCCAGTATATAAACTGGGGGGAGTGGGTCTGGGGGGGGATCACTGCCCAGGAACTAACTGGGCATCAGTCAGTGCATGGTGAGCAATTGCATTGTGCATCACTTGTTTTGTATATTCCAATCCTTTCATTGTCATTTTATTATTGTTATTACTATCATTATTAGTTTCTTCCTTTCTGTTCTATTAAACTGTTCTTATCTCAACCTACGAGTTTTACCTTTTTCCTTCCGATTCTCTCCCCCATCCCACTGGGTGGGGGGGAAGTGAGTGAGTGGCTGCATGGTGCTTAGTTACTGGCTAGGGTTAAACCACACAACACATTTCAAATTGTTTTTGCATTCAGCGAAAGCCAAAACAGACAAGCTACTTTCATGAATTTTCTTCCCCCCAAACCAATTCCTACAGAACTTTTAAAAGCTGTCTATTCTTCATTACTGCAAATTACTTCCCTAATCTCAGAAAATTGTGATAAGGGATTTACAGCAGTTTTCCCTTCCCAATAGAAACCAGCGCCTTCTGACCCAATTCCAACTAAATCACCTCATCTAAGCTTCAATTTGTATCAGAGGATTTTTTTCTTCCAATGCTAAACACTGAACATTCTATTTGCAACCTCCTGCAGTCCCTATGTGAGACACAGCCTCTATTCTCCACCTCTGTCACAAGCTGAGGAAAAAGAAAACCTTTCCCAACAATTCAGTCTCCATTTTTTCCTCCAAATCCAAGATACGGATAATTCTAATTTACTGTAACTGCACATACACACCATCGGATCCATTACACCTTGCCTTTTTATAAACACTTCACTTCTCTGTCTTCTTGAAGCAAGTTTATTATTTTTCTTAACATCAAGGTTGTCCATAATAATGAACTTCACAGAAATTTAACAGTTTGCTTCAGGTCTTGGTCTTAGAGATACTCAATGCATCTTAATAAATACTGGCAAATACATTACTTGAAATCTCTATTTAACACTCTACCATGTTTACAACAGAACAGACATTTATCTTTGCCCAGTGATGGAAACTATTACTGCCATCTGTGCTGACTCCAGCTGGTATAAGACTAATATAAAATTCCGTTAGCTGCTTTGAGCTGCTTATTCAGCTGACAATAATAAAAGTCAAGCTCATTAACAGCAGCCTTGCATGGCAAAGTTTCTGCTTATCTCAGAGTAGCGACTAAGCATCTCTATGAACCTTTTCACCATTAAAAAAAGACAACTCTATTTACTTGGCACCTGTTTTTAATAGCAATCTCAAAAAGCATTCCAATTACTTTTTTTTCAAACATGTCTATGAACTGGGCTAAAATTACTTTAAAAAATGAAAAGCTGCTGCATCAAGGCAGTATGCTGTTTCCTGCATACAAACTGAAATACATTTCTAAAATCAGAGACATCCCTAAGGCTTCAAGAGGCAGTTGGAGAACGAGTACCTCTAAAGCAAGTGTTCAGGAAACAATTTTTCTATCTCTCAAACAATACTTAATGGAATACTGAATAAGATTTTACATGTTGTTTTATATTTTAAACAGACGAGACAAACTACTGGAGAACACTCAAGCAATCCATCATCTTAAATACACACTGGGGAATTTTATGTTCCCCTGCTTGCAAATTGCAGATTTCTGGGTCTATGATCTGGGAGATATTAAACATGAAATTTAACCACAATTTTGGGGGCTTTCCATCCTCCCTTCTCCCTGAAGTCACAGCAATGTTACTGTAGGCATCAGTAAGCACCAAAAGCAAGGAAACACAACTTGAACAGTTTAATTGAGTATGTGCAACTTTTTGGTAATTTACCTTATTTATTAAATGTACATGTGCAGTAGAAATTCTCTTGTGAACTGTCACCAGCTCTTCACTCTATCATGCTCCCCCAAAACTAAACAACTCTTCTTCATCATCTACACATTCTGTAAGAAACCCTCTTGACACAGCTCATAATACATAATGCTCTTGTATCTTTTGTCCTTCTACAGCTTCTGTCCAAAGCAGTACTTGTCTCAGAGTGGTCAACCTTCTGCCTGCACGAGGCTTCAGTTTTCCATATTTCTAAGTCATTTCCAATTCTTACCTTTCAGTAAGCTGTTGAGCCCAAATACGCAGGGCAAATACCAAAGACAAAGCTATTGTTAAAAGAAGGTGGTCCCAGCTGATAGACAGGGACAACGAAAAAACGTTAATTAACCATCTTGTGTTTCATGGTTACCAAAATGTGTTATCACATACTTCCTCTCAAACCTATGAAATCCCATATCATCACTCAGATGAAACGGTTCCTTTTTTAATTTTCATACTATACTTCTCCTGATTTGCCAATATCCAGCCCACCAGCACCCTGAGACACAGCATTAAAGAAAGGTTAGAGATGTAATTCTTAGTGCATACTTTGAAGACAAAAGACATCATCTGTGACACCAGAAACCCAGAGGATGGCAACCACCATCCCAACTTTGTCCAAGGCAGCAGGAGGTCAAAGCCTTCTACATTTCAGAAAGGAGGCTGACTTGTCTCACTCACCATACAATCCAGAAAAAGGAGAAGCACAAGACAGTCAAAGGTAAAAGGAAAGACCTATCTCATTTCCTCAAGTTAGCAGCTACGTTCTTTCTTTCCTTTAGTAGTTTCTTCCAATAACTAAGCAACTGTGCACTTCTGGCCCCCCTTCACTAGACTTGAGCTTTTAGCTATTAGTCTGGTACATTAAGAAACCTTCTGTTCCTGGTATAATATAGCTGTGAAGTTATTCATTTACCATTAACAAAACTAAAATACCTATTTTTTAAATACTATTTAATTAAAACACTTTATAAGTATCACAGTTGAAAAAAAGATTAATTGAAATGCTACAAAGCACCTCTTCTTCAAAAGAACTACTTAACACTGTAATTAACTCTCAGGGCACAGTATTAAACAGCTGAAGGGCAGTAACTTCTGACATCACCTCAGCTGATGTGCAAAGCACCACCCGATCACACTCTTGAGTTCAAGGTCAGTTGTTCATCCGGTCCAAGTTAGTTGTCTAAGGTATTGCTCACTTTTCTGCAGAAAAAGCCTGAAACCTTCAGTCTTCATTAAGTTATGCACCATTTTATTTTAGCAAGCCAGACATAAGAAGGTGCATGGGAGAGATTTAGCTACTATGCCAAAGTAATCTGACCTCTCATCAATTCAGAGGAATTGACCAGCACTGCAGCTCACATGGACTGACTATATGGAAAAAGGTACAATTCAGAAGGAGTAGGTAAAGCTTTTGCTAATAAATTAATGTTGTCTTTTAATTTTCTTCATGTATTTCTATTCAGTAACCTGTATCTCATGCATCACAATAGGTTTGTCAGCATTTTGCTCCCCTCCATGACTGATTTGTAAAGTTAATACTGCACAGGAGAAACTGGAATATATATTAGAAAAGTGAAAACTTTCCTAAGAGTGGTAAAGACGCTAATCACGTGTTTGCCAGCAGTAAAGACCTTTCAGCCTTCGAAAATACGCCATGAACCGAAAACAAGGGTCAAATTGTGTGCTTTTTATTAAATGAAACTGATGTTGATCTTCTCTATTTTCATTTTTTAAAGGTTTTACTTTTTTTACTATGAAATCAGAATGGTTTTACTATTTATTAATACACTGACAATTATAAGACAGTACAGCTAAATACAGGGAATTTTTGTGGCTAGGTTTAAGAATCTACATTGATAAATATACTAAAGAGCCATCTCATCTTATTTTAGAACTTCCAATTACCTCAAACATTTACTTCTAAGCTACTATGTCAAAGCAGCTACTACTAACTGTCTGATAAATCTCCACTGAAATTAAGGACTGACCTCTCACATGGTGATCCCTCACAATGCCTCCTAAACATGCATTTTCCCCCGCAAAAAATATTGTGACTAACACCACAAACAAATGTCAGTTAAAACTTATGTGATTGATGGCTCTATCTACATGCCTTACCAACACAGGTGCACTGCAGTCTGAAAACCAGTAGTGTACCTTACTTCGTTGGTATGGAAACTGAAGGAAGGCAACACCACTCCCAGAGGACTAATCGAACTTGACAGCTTTTATTCACAGATTTCTCAATGCTCAATTTAAATGACCACAGTCCCCAAAAGTGATATACAATAACCTGAGCAACTCCAAGGAAGAGAAGCTTTGATCTAAAGTCACTAGGTCAGCTACAACAGATTTCTATAAAACATCAACACAAAATGTGATCAGTCAATAAAAGAGCAAAGCTAGGATTTTAACAATGGAGAACTCCAGTACAATAGAGACTAATATTAAATCACTGTATCACGATTAGGGGAGGTCTCATGATCATCTTATTAAAATAGGAAGCTGCATTAACTACAGACATCCAAAACCAGTCAACAGAAATGGGTGAGGAGGAAGACGGCTCCCTTTTAGACAAATTTAAAGATTTAACACTATGCAAACTTCATGCTCAGTGCATAAACTGCCTTCAAAGAATATTTCCTTCACAGATATTATCTCTGCATAATTTATTATATGTTGTATAGCAATGGTTGTAAACAGCCATTAATTCTCTCTCAATACTTTGAATAAGCTCAGACATAATGAATTTACCAAGAATCAGCTGAGCTACAGTAGCTGCAAACAGTAATTGCAAGGCAGCAAAGCTTGCCTGGCCCACAGACACTTAAGACAGCTCACATCACTTACATGAAATTGTTGCTTTTGATTGTTTTTCTTTTACTTTTTTGCTACTTGCTCCTTTTGGCAGCTTTCGATTTTAAGTCTAGCATTGATGCACAAAATAGCCTGGAAGCCCAGGCTTCCTTCTAGTCATGTGTAAATTAAAAAGCTACAGCCATATAATTAAAATTAGCTGTTATCTATTCCCTCAAAAAGGGGTTATTTTATACTCATTACTATTAACATGTTGCAGCAAGAGTGAGGATAAAAAAACCTTATTGGACAGCTGATGCATGCCTTATCAGACAAGTCTCCTGAAGCAATCTGCAAACTGAATTTATACTTGAGAGAATACAGTATTTTACCTTTTCACGTTCCTGGAAAAGAATTTAGTAGATGGGATATGTTCTCCCTCACGCTCTTGCAATGCATTCAGAGGAGCAGCATAACGAAAGGATCGTCATTTTGTTGTCACTTTGATAAATTATTTTAAGCCCTTCAAAAGGTCCTATTTCACATTTCAAGGTTATGTGAAAGATGTTCCAGTGTGTAAGGTATGAGTAGCACAATTTTGAACACATTTTTTGTTGAATTCCAGCACTCATTCATATCTTGATCTTCTGAACTCTAATGTTCAACATGAAAAAGCACCCACAATACGCTTTTCTTCCTCAGAAACAGAACTTCAGGGTCAGATCTGCCACATGCAGGATTATTAGACTACAATAGACATTTTAATAATCTTACTTCTCAAAAAGAAAACCCACAGATCATAATCCGATTTGCCCCATTAATTACTTGTAATTGATGGTATCTTTACAGGATAAAGACAGCTGGAACACTTTGTTCAACGAAACAGGGAACATGATGAAAAATATCCTTCTGACAGCAAGAACATGCTCAGAACTGATAATACTTCACCTGCCTTTGAGTTCACCAGAGAACTGAGTGCTCAGAAAAGGCAATTCTAGAAAAGGGATAGAAAATAGGAGCTATTTGATGTCTCCACTTTAAAAACATTACATCAAATATTAAAAAAAAAAGGAATGTCCTGGTTTTTTACAATCTTTTGAAATCAAAATTTGTATACAACCTAGAGAGATGTCTAACTTACTAAAACCTCTGGATTCTTCTTTTTGTTTTTTGACCTGTAAACTTAACAACTTTGAAAAGAAGTACTTAAGTTTTTGAAGGCTTTAATACCAAAAACCGTTTAAAATGTAACTTTAAAAGAAGCATTAAAAATCTATTTTAATTTTCAACTCAGGCCTGTCCCATTCCCCAAAAACCCAACATTACACACAAGCATGCCCAGCCAAACTACTTCTGTAACTCCTTTCACATGCTTCACCAAACCTCTGCTCATCAATTTATTTCATGTATTACTCTGCATAAAAGCACAGTAACATGCTTGAAATAGGCACCTAGCAGATTAGCTTAAAGAAAATTTTGCTGTGCAAACTGTGCAAGATCAACAACTTCTTTCTCCACAGAATTTGCCTAGTAAATTTGCAGCGACATGCTGACTTTGGTAGCAAAATTACTATTCTCGTACTCAAAGCCACTATGGGAAAGGTTGGCAGGTCTACTCCTTTCCAACACAACAACCGGTGTTAAGCTCCAAGAGACACGGTGACAGACAATACAGACAATTAACTGACAAAGGAAATAAGGAGATTAAGAACCTAGCCTCTAAAACTCCAGACAGCTATAATTATTTAAAAAACAAAAAAAAAATTGATTTTTGCATCTTTTCAGATCTTATCATAGTTTAAAGGCCATACTGACAAACTAAGCACCTTTGCTACCAAATTCTTGAGACAGTTTAGTCAAGTATTGCCAGTCATCATAATCACCTTCCCAAATTGACTTCCTACACTACATAACTCTTACATTTATTGATGGCAGACATCATCACACAGGAATCTTTACAAAATGCACAAGCAGAGACACTCCGAACTCTGGTATGCTGTGCAGGCTGCTAGTCACTGTCAGAAATAGTTGTTTGCTTAATAATTTGTTTCTCTCCAGATACACTTTTACATTTAAATCACAACATTTTCAAACAACATGTGGTATTGTCAATGGAATTTTACTCCAATAGCCTAAAGCCCATCTACAGCTCAAATATTTTAAAAGATATGATAATCCTTCTTTCTTGAAAAATTGTTCATTCTTTCCTCCCTGAATCTTTTTCCCCTCCTTGACTTTGCAGCCTGAGTCCAGCCAGGCTTTTATTAGCTCAGGCACAAAACAAAGCAAGAGTGGCAAAGAGACAAGCCAATGTCTAAAAATAGTGAAGGTGCACGGACGCTTTCATGTGGTGGAGAGCACCTGATTAGGTACCAAATGAGTGCACAGCCCCAGCCTGGATACAGTGAGCAAAGGAGCACTCCAAGTTAAGGGAGAGAGTTTTAGAACATGAGAGTCTGTATCACCGTGCAGAAATTCACTGGGGTCTAGCTGAGTGTTCTAGCTCACATTTGGCAGCAGCATGCTAAGCACACTTGCACTGTGAAAAAAAAATAAAATTATTCCCTTATAAGATTTGTCTTAATGCAGCACAAAACTCCCAACCAAACTCTAAACTAGAAAACACTGTCATCTTACAATGAAATCAAGCTGCCAGTCCTGGCACGTTTTAGAACAGGAGAGAGATATTTAGCAATTAGCACACCGAAACATAAGATACAAAGCTGTTGATAATAGGAGAAAAAAAATCAAGCACTGTCAGTGAGTACTACAAGGTAAGCTACTCAGAGAAGCAAGGCACAGAAAGCAAAGGAGCTGAGACACAAGCAACACACACATGCTATCATACCAACTGCAGATGATTAAATGTAATCAAAGCTTCCAATTTATAATAAGCAGCAGAGTGCTGCCAGGAGTTGCTAACTGCACTCAATCTCTTTATTCTGAAACACCATCATTTCTGGAGATAACACTTTAAATAGTATCTTTAAAGAGCATGAGAGAATGCAGGTAGAAAGTCAGGAGGATGAAAGGTAGAGGAAGAAGAAAAGTTAAATTGGAGAAGAACAGAGAAAGGCATAAACTTTTATCTATGGATATGCTTGCACAGAAACGATGAGGTTTAGTATAAAGATTAGCTGTGTATGTTTAAAGAGCCTGCATGCTGCTAAGTCAACCTTGGCTACGGGGCCCAGCCATCTGCATGCTAACCCAGACCCAGTCTGTGGCCTGTGCTGGCATCTATTCAGAGGCAGTTAAGAAAGGAGATCTAGGTTTCTGCACTGGGTTATTAAGTGTGCACAATTGATCCCTTACTGCAGTTACACAATGGAATGTCTCTTTCATAGAGAGAACAGTGAAAAAGGTATTCTTTCCTGATGAATGCTTTTCCTGGCACTGCAAATACCCATGCTTTAAACTTAACATTCAGCTCAATCAATAAGGTCAATAGGTGTATTTAAATCAAACAGGGAGTTTTACCCCACTTTTCAGCAAAGTATTTCAACTACTTTGTTTCTAGTATTTAAAGAAGTACTTCAAATTCTACTTAAAATGTTCATACACAGCTTTATAGTTCCATTTAGTATCACCTGTGTTGTGATCTGCAGTCAGCTCTACTACTCAGGATGAGCATAGGCTGAATCACTCTTGACAACAGAAAATCTCAGATAACAGAGTGTACATGCGGGAGCACGTTGTAGGCACTCCCAAACACAAAATCAACTAATTGACTCCGCAGTGTTACCTCTGTAAAGCCAGTCTCTGCACTCTTGAGTTTTAAGAGACCCCCATCAGCTTTGCCTCATTACCTGAGCACATGGTCATCCTGCACTGCATCTGAACTAGTAGAACAGTAGTAGAGGTCCACACCTACCTACTTTTTGCCCTTTCCTATCCCTGGCATTGCTCTTGACTCCATCACTGCCACCTCCTCCCATTTCCAAGTTCACAAGGACAGCCTCGAACACCAGGTACAGCACAGACAGCACAGGCTAACGAAGCCTTGCTAGACACCCAGTATTTGCACGGTGCAGCCAGGCTGTGGAAGTCCAGCATTGAGTCTTCTGATCTGACTCTGCACGGGAGGAGGTGAGGCCCCACAAAGCTTATCAGCTAAACTTGCACGACACCGAGCCGCAATTCTTCTGTTTCAGGAGCTGCAACTCAGCTAATTATCTCTGCCATAAATAACCCACAGCCTAAATGATCTACCTAGAGATCTGCCTGCATAGCGAATAGAGTGACACAAAACGAGATAGAAGAAATAAAGCAGAATTACGTGTGGTCTCTCAAAAAGTTGACAGAAATCCTTAGAAGAGAATGAGAAGTCATATATTAAGGACAAAAGACTCAGAACAAGTAGAGAAGTCTGAAACACCATGAAATTTCACATGGAAGGGTACGCAGGTTCTGAACTCTGATAAGCATTACACTAATTAGTGACCCAAGAAGGCAAACAATATTGAGGTCAGCAGTTTTTGGTTAGTAACATTAGGATAAGAGCATGAAGGAGCAAAGTAGGTGAGCAGCAACCCTGCAAACAAAATTCAGGTTTGACAAATACAGAATTAAGTTCAAAATTATTCAAAAAGTTTATCACATTAATTTTTCAGTGTAGCTTTCCCACTTTGACCATCATCACTAACATTTTAAAGAAAAGTCAGCAGCAGCACTCAATTCTCAACAATTTTCAATGTAATAAGGAGTCGACTGTTTCATTTTTGCTTAAATAGCCATTCTGCTCAAAAATGGCTAAAAGTCATGTTTGATTCGTAACTCCAGACCAGTTCAATATATTTCATCTACTACATCTGCAAACTGAGACACAAAAGTAAAAGCGCATGAGTAGAAAGATAGGCTACAAAAGAAGCTGCAGCTAAGGCAAGCATCCCATTTCACATACTCTTAGATTAATAGTACTGGGCCAAAGAAGTGACCTGCCTCATATGCAGAAACAGCTATAGGGAGAGAACAACAACAAAATGAGTAACACGGTTTTTAGAAGAATCATGAATTACCCAATCTAGATCTTTAAGAGAAAAACAACAAAACGCCCCCCCACATAGCACCCTTTGCTCCTTCCATTTAGAGGTAAAGTTCTGTAGGGAATCTATAACTTGCCTTCTATTTTGGATGCAAAGTAGAATGACAATTATAAAAGTATTTCAAGTACAAAGCTTTTCCACCATTATTTGGAAAAAAACATACAAGTTTCCTAGTCTAACCAAACACCCACCTTCAGCTCACTAAACTCCAACACCGCTCATTACAGCTACCAGTCAACACATTGTCAGACTTAAATCACTCCTAAATGTTTCCTGAAAATAAGAAAATGAGCTAATTTATTTTTATTTTCCTATATAACAACTGCATGTCATCATTAATGTTTCCACTTTCTTTCATTTATATACACTGCTGATGAGAAATTCCTTCCTCAAAATTCAGTTCTGCCATTCCATTTTATATTATCTCATTTCAAAATCCACAAAGACCTAGCATTTACTTTCCCTTTTTAATCACAGCAAAAGCAAGCAGGCAAGAGGTCATTTATGCAAGTGACTCATTTGCCTCTGTCTTTTCTGAACCATGATGAAGATGCAGATACCTTGAGAAAAACAAGCATTTAAACTGGGAGATCCTCCAGAAGTCATCCTACAACACCCTTCTTGACAAAAGATGACAGATTAAGATCAAGTTGGCTTGGAGAGATTGTTATAAAACTCATTTTACACCTTGGTCACGTGAGTGCAAGAGTATTTTCAAAGTCTCTTTGATCTCTCTTGCACACAAGCCATGAATTTCTTTCTCATTCAGGTAAGAAGTTCTCAAATAGCAACCAATAATATGGGTCAGACCACGTACCAGAAGAACCGTAACTCAGAAAACACATGAGCACTGCAAAACACTAAAGGCAATCAGCCCAACCAACACTGTGGATCTGCATTTCTGGGTTTAAACTAGCACAAAGTTGCAAGATACCATTCTGAAATTTCAAATAAAGGTGCACCACAATCCTTGAAGCATGTGCAAAGCTTTTGTCTGTAAGTGTAGTTGGCAGTAAGGATGTATTACACTAAGTGCACAAAGCTTGCACACTGTTAATATTTCTGAAAAAAAGTTTCCCATTGCCACATTCACATCTGCAAAACTGAAATTTCAAAAGCTACTTGAGAGGATGCGGCCTGCCCCAAAGAGTAATTAAACAAGAGAGGAGAGATTAGACTGATGTCTGTCTAGGTTCAGTACTCATCCAGTATGCCCTGCTGAGCACTTGAAAACAGAACTACCAAGAGCTAACTTCTAACTTTCACCATGGGGAAGTCAGACATCCCCCCCCTTCAGCACACAGCATTTCTGACAGGGGGAAGTAAGAGGGAATCCAGCCATGGAACTGGGATGCTGAGAGGGACAGAACATCTACTGAATTTATTAACACAATTCAAGATACTGTTCCATTGAAAGAGACCTTAAGAGAACACTTAAATGCTGCATCTTCAAACACACTTTCATCATCCTTTTGATGGACACACAAGTGTTTCCAATTAGATTATTTCACAGCCAATTTACACAGATTCTCAATCATTATGTTTGATGTAATAAACAGTAAAAATTCAGTGTTAAAATACAAGTTACAACTATGCAATGAAAATTAGGAACTTGACACGAACTTAGCTACAATGTTATAAACACCTCCAACAATAAACATACTATGGACTTGGAAGCTCTCGACAAAGAAACTACATGGCAAGCTGTCCAGTGTTCAATGGTCTGTTTACAAGAACTGCTTTTCCTTTTTGTTTTCAACTTGGACCTCAACCAGAACACACATGAAGACTGTAGTACCACCCCAGAGAATGCCAGTTTCTCATACACCTTTTCAGGAGGATGGAAAAAAGCTTGGTGGATACTGTTGAGTTTTGTCATTTGGTTGGTTGGTTTGTTTTCCTCCAACATGTACTTTGAGGAGTTTGATCATGTTGTTGGGCATCCGCTTCTGTACCTCTCTTTTGCCTTTCATTATCCTTCCAGTCCGGGTCCCCAAGTATCCTTTCTCTATATTCCACCATGTCAGCAGCAAATCCGTTAACTAGCCATCTTTTGCGTTTCCTTATGTGTCAGTTTGCAGACACTGAAGCAGCATTTCTCAAGGGCACTCCCATCAAGAACGCAGGTACAAGGATTAGATTTACAGCAGCAGAAGAATGAGAACTATTTAAAACTTTCTTCTTTTTAAAGGTAACGGGCACTATGGAAAATACCAGATTGTTTTCTAGACAGTTTGTTTCAGAATAGCATATCCACTGTGGTCACAGTAAGAAGCTCCAAAACAGCAAAACCTGAGTGGTGGGATGATGTTCCATCATACACTTCTAAAAAGACCTTCAGAACCATCTTTTTATCCCAATACAGTACAACAGCAAAGCACAGGAAGACTGCAACTGGTTTCTGCTCTTACTCCCTTATATAACTAGAAAGTTCTCTTTTAAAAAACATACCCAAACTCAACTACTACTTGCTGAGCATTCAGAGGATACCTAAGTAATGTATTAATGTCTTCAGCTGCATACAGTGAATATAGGAACATTTCTTTATTTTACCAAATGGTCAATTTCTATTTCAGCCTGATTTCATTAGATAAAATTCTCTGAAAAACACATTTGAAGTCTAAAGGAAATTTAGAAAAATCTCAAAATAGGGAATGACAACATGGTATGACAGGAAGGAAAAAATACCAAAAATCATCAAAATGCTTAGGATTTGCGTCATCCAGGGAGGTGGCACTACTGAGCCAAAACAAGTCTGGAGCACACCAGACTTAGATCACACTGCATACATAAAGAACTTACATTGACAGATGCTGACAAAGAAACTTTCCAAAGCAGACCAGGATGCTGCTCATTCGGGACCATAAAGCAGCTCTGCCAGTAGAAAACTTCCGCCAGCTCTGTGCCTCCACTGGAATGCTCTGTTGACTTATCTTTAGCAAAAGCTCATCTACTGTAAAACAAGCCTTGGCTTTTGAATCACAAAGTAAAACTGAAGTAAATATTCAACAGTAAGAACTCTTAAGTATTAAAAATTACATTGCAGCCAGTGCCAGTCACTGTACAAATTCATTCATTTTGCAGATAAACTTCCCCTTCCACCTCACCCAATACTTTTTCCTTCAACTCCGAAAGAATCAAATTTGTGAAAGGCCTTCTCAGCTACACTGCACATGATTTTAATCATGAAGTCAGACCAAAAGTGGAAAACACTTGGGAAGAAGTATCAAGTACTGCAGTTTCTTATCTAAGATCTGCTGTTCCTTGTCATCATGTAAAAAATATTAAGCAAAACAGACAGCTTCACACACTTGTATTTAATCCTAGAAAAATTATTCTAGTAGCTCAGGAGACAGATTCAGAATTTTGAAGCCTTATACTAGAAGAAAATGTAATCTTGCCTGGAGGCTTTTGTACACTACTTAGTTGGGATTGACTTTTATGTTTAAAAAGAGACTGTGGAATAAACAAAGAAAATGTAAACTCAATAAATAGGGTATCATGTACATTTTTTCAATTTATTTGCAAGTCTAAAATATTCTCCAATACAAAAAATTTTCAGAAAAAAAGATATTTAAGTGTTGACATTTTCAGCAATGTGTTTTGAAAACAAAGCATCAAATTACTTTATAGAAAGTTTACAGTTCACAATGCATCCTGGTAGTTTTTTAAATACATTGAACAGTATCTTTACAAACACAAGCAGAGATAAGCATGTCATTCTGGCCACAGCAGCTGCTTTGATTCATGTTTTTAAAATGCTTAAAATTCTTGGAATATATATACACTGCAAAAAGAAGATGCAGTGACGCCACGAGTCTCGCAGTAAGCCAGTACTAGCCTACTATCGAAGCTGTTACTAAACACGAAGAGGGAGCAGCACAGGCTTGGTGGGGGCTAGCATCTAGAAAACAGACCATAAGTACGTACCCTGTTGCTAATGCACAGTGAGCCTCTTTGCCCCTATCTTCAGCATCACCATTAACCATGCTAGTTACCATGCACTAACACAAGCACACAGCAATGTTTCAGACATACCTTTCTAGGGCTGTGCTGATTGTTTATTGATGGTACAGTACTTATTTTGAGGTATACAACAAAATATATTAATGGCTTAATCTGTCAAAAGAGTAATTGTGGTATAAATCTTTGTCCTGAGTTATAACACTTAAATAGCAAATAAGTTACTATAGGACAATAAATCATTACGGACTTCATTGCAGGCTGTTACCATATAGATTTCCCTATGGTGATCTATGTGAAATGAGACGGAACATTCAGATTACCTCCTAGTGAGAAAGTTACACGTTACAAGGCACTAACTTCACATTATCCGAGGAAGATGTAGGTGTATTTGGTAAGCATGTACATGCTTGAGGATGTCTCTGTTCAGGATGTAACAAAATGCCAAATAAAGGTTGCCGGTGATGACTAAGGAATGTATTTGTTCAGGATATGGTTATGAATTTCAGTAGGTGTTTTGATGACTGAGTTGGGTTTTTTAATTATTATTTTTAGATTAAAAGGCAACTATCAAAAATAAACGCCAGAACTGCAGAGGTTAATTAATAATAACCAAGCAGAACAGCATCAGAAAGCCATTGATTCCCTTTTCCCCCCAAAACAAGAAATGACATAAAGGGACACCCTCCCATGGCACTGAAAACAGCTGTGTAACCCCTACTCATCACCAACATGGATATCTTGAGCTCACGTCTTTGATTTTCAACTGCCATTTGCAATGCATTTTTCTGACAGACCTTCATACAGCAAATTTTCAATCTGCTTGTTGTTAACTTCCAGAGCTCCTCCCTCAGCCTCCAGCAAACATCCATCACATCCCACAGAAGGATCATAAAGACTCAAGATCAACTTAAGCTCCAGCAGACCTCAAACTCTGATGACCAATTTCATATCAACATACGAAGTCAGGTACTGACTGGACAAGCTTCTATCCCTTCTACTGTCTCTTGTAAAAAGACACACAACAACATTACTTCCAGGCAACAGCATGACTGTTTTAACTTGGTGCTTTGGGTCACAAGTTAAACTTGATAGTCGAGTCCTGTGGTGCAAATCATTGCACAGCAGGGGTCTTTTCTTTGTAGGCTGCACTTACTGAATCTCCAGCCAACACTTACACACTTCCTTAAAGAGCCTTCTCCACACTGCTGTCAGTAACAGACATCCTCACAAAACACAAGGAACCAAGCAATCGGAGAATTTATTCAGTTAAGCAACAGCATCTGCACAGTATTGCTGCAGCAGCTGGCATTTCGCTATAGTAGGCAGTAATTGTTTCCATTAATAGATTCAAACCATGCCCAGGGCCGACCAAATAAGCAAAGACATTGTACCACTTTCCCACCATTAAGGACAGTCTGCCCATGCCAGAGACACCACCAACACAGCCAGAGGCAGCTACCGCTACTGCGACTCAATCTGCACCCAACTGCAGAGGAATGAAGGAGTTCAAACCTGATAATGTCTCAAACACAACAGCAACAAGTACATTTGTCAATTTAAAGATTTAGCTCTAATCTTATTACTAGAAGTACCACCACATTGACTCCCTGAACAACAGATGCCTACCTGTGCATGCAGCACTGCAGGCCTGAGACCAAGAAGGGATTCATTCACTTTGTCCCCAAAACTTTGCACCAAGATTTGCACCCCAGCTCTGCGCGGTACACACACCTGCATGGAAGGGCAGCTGGTGTGCGCTGCTTCTCTCTGAGCTCAGGTTCTGCAGAACAGGGACTTCTTGGGCACCTCCTGAAGTATTTTCAATCTACCCCACACCTGGGTCACTACAATATGCTTAGAAGTATCATTTAACTTTAAATTCTTAAACTATTAAATTACAGTGAATCTAATTAGAAGTCTGAAATCTTATCATACGCACATTTAATAAACCTACTAGATGCACAACAGAGCAAAGATAATCTTGTTCTCAAAACAAGAAAGCTGTCTCTATTATTTATAGAAAGAGGGCAAAGGAGGTGAAAATAAAACTTTTCCTTTACTCCTCACATCCCCAAAGAAAAGGGCCAAAAAAAATCCATTTTAAGAGAGCTATACATTTTTTAAATTCGTAATTCATTTCAATAAACAACATATTCAAGGTGTATTGACTAGTAATCCAGATCTCAAAAACACCTCTGGCTGCAGTAATAAGCAATGCATGCGTACGTGCCCCTTCTAAACACAGAAGGTAAGCGTGTCTAAAGGCCTGCTAATCCTTTTAACAAATCTTTTCATGTTCCACAGTGTAGGTATTTCTAACATCATAAAACAGCAAAATTGGACAGGTTCAAATCTGAACCTTGTTTTACTGTGTTCTACTCAGAAATACTTGAACATAATACTCAGTAGTCCAAAAGCAGAGAATGGCTACAAAGCAATGATTGCCTAAACATGGGCATACCAAGCAGTTTTCCTTCTCTTCAAACACTTTATCTGTTTCTGTTCTGAAATACTGCCAGCTAAGTACTACTAGCTGCTTACCCACAATTCCAACAGCCTCCAACGGTAGTTTCCTCTATCAATGCCATTTAAAGACCAAAGCACAAGGTCCTAACAGCTGTCTGGATCTTATAAACATGGTAAAATAATGGATGTTGCATTTACTCACCATTCAAGCCACCTTAGGAAGAACCAAGACCCATGCCACACAGTATTTTGGATTACAAGTCTGTGCCTCATTTTGTTTCAAATTACATGGAATTTAAGAGCAGCAATTTCAAGGAACTGCATCTAGAGTCCCATCTGAGGCATCAATGAATTAAAGCAATGCAAAAATAGGTCCTGAAATGCCATTTTCCAACCCCACATTTCATAAGTCAAATGTACCTCTTCTGCAAACGTTCAAAGCTAACAGTTCACATCCTGAACATTGATGTCTAACAGGAAAGTTAACAGAAGAGGTCAAAGTCAGATTACTTTTACAATTTCCTGAAAAGATAAAAGTTGCTGCCTGCTATTATTTTATGATCTACCTCAGAGAGGTGATAATTTGAAGTATACACATCAAAGACATGATCTCATTGATCATTCCTTCAGATATGGAAATAATTAGCAGCTGTCCTATTTCAGCTTCCACAAGTTTCAGTTTGAAAAAGTGACCATTACCAGAAATGCAATCCTCTCCCTACAACAGTGCTCTTCTCTCATCTGATGCTTTTCAAAGCAACATATCAAAAAAGTTAAAGCGCCACAACCACTACACAAAGGTCTATGTACTAAAGACCATCCAAAATTGTGTTTTCTCCAAGGCACGGGGAGCAACAGCTGTTTTCTGAAAACAAGAGTTTTAGGACAAGCTGCCTAGGGATGAAATCTGTGCTTCAGATATTCATCTTTGAAAATATCATGACCTACAAAAACTAGATAGACACACACATCTGTTCCTAGCTATCTGTTTTATTAAAGAGCTTAAACCTACTCAAAAAAGCCCCCATATATTCTGGAATTTTTAGTAATTTAGAGCTATAAGAAGAGTTTTACCTAAGTAGAATTGGGCCTTGGTACTACTTACCCATTATCAAAATGAAGATGGAAGAAGACAGAGCAAGCAAGTTGTAAAATGTTGGTTTTTTGTTTGTTTGTTTTGTTTTTTTTAAAAAAAAAAAAAAAAAAAAGGAGTTAAGCCAGGCAAGGAAGATACTTTCAGAGAAAAGTGGTAATTTTAAGTTCAGCTCTACACTCAGATGACTTCTTTCTTATTTTCTGCCCTGTGATTTTAAATAAGGCAAAGTTTGCACACAGCTACTGTGCTCTAATGGAATAAATTGCCCAATAGATGAATTTTTGTTTCGGTCAAAACTACAGTTGAAATACTATGTCAGTTCTACTGTCTCCATAGTTCCTTGTTTATTTCTGTCAAGACAAATATTTTGCTTACTAAAGGAAAAATCATGTCATGAAGAACTGTTGTCAGGGAACTAAAATAAAACTTTTCTTTTCAGATCCTATGTGTTAAAAAAATGTAGCTGAAAGGAAAGGTTGGAGGAAAGCATATTTTAACAACCAAAAGCAGAGGAGGAACCCGACAAAACCTAATTTGTCCTACTAAAAAATAAAATCCCTAACCTAAAGTCAAATCTTTCATAGACAGAGGGATGTGCGAAGTTTCCATTGTAAAAAATTACTCAAAGATTTTGGAAGATTGTAACTCCATACTCTCATTGTTACATTTTAATACTGTACCTTATTGCCAACAACCAAATACAAACGTTTATAGCAAGACAGCAGGATGTATACAATTGGCTTTGAAACATAATACCCATTTCTAAAAGACTGTAAGTTAGAACAATTTTTTTCAGGAACAGTGTACTTTGAAAAAGAAAATTCAGATTCCCAGGTGAAGACAGAAAAAAAATCAGGGGGTTGTCAGAAAGACAAGATGTTCTTCTGGGGAAGAAAGGGAGATCTATATTGGTTTTGGGGAGGAAATGGATGAGACACAGGAGAAGTAACTAAAACAACACACAAGCATACTTAAGCAGATATAAAGGAAGCTACTGCTACTAATAATAGTAAAACAAGGGTTAAAAGTATGAAGTCCAACAACCAACTTACAAAAACTTTGCCAGCACTAGAGGTTATACCTGATATCAGCTAATGAAAACCGTTCCTTTCTGAACTCTGTCTCCTATTATTTCAGTCGATAAAGATTTTCCTGTGCCTTTCGGACTCAGATTGTTCAGTTTTACTATGTTCTGGTTTTCCTCCTGTCTTAGTTTAGAACGCTAGAAGTCGTGTGTCTGTGGAGAATGGCAGGCCTGCTGCTTATAAAAAGACAGAACACTTGTATTTAATAACAATTACTATTTTGTAGCTGTGTTTGTTAAGGTGTGCATGCTGTGTGGTCTAGCAGTTAGAACATGCAGTCAGAACCCTGTTCTAATTTATGGTTACAACCTACTGCTTACAACAACGAAAGTTGGACAAATGACAGCACTGTCTGGGATTTTAGCCTTTTTTCACCGCTTGTAAAACTAGCATTACTTGCCCATCTAAAATCCTTCAGAATTACCTTTAATAAAGCCTACAGATTGTTTAAACAGCATGCATCTGAACTTAGATTTAATTCCAGAACTCCTTACAGAATAGGCAAAGCTAGTAAAATCTGATTTTCCTAACCTTGGATATTCTTCCAAGAGCAAATTTTATAATGTTGTAATTATTAAAGGGCTACCCAATTTTACTTCAGAAAATTCTGTTGGTACCTCTAAAATTAGAACTGAGAGAACAAAGCAAATAAAGAGCATGGTCCTGAATTCTGCTCCCCACACCCTATAGTCTCTTGGCTTCAGCTGAATTAAGAAAAGCAGCCCTAGAAACCAAATTTGCTTTAGAAGGCTACTTATTCTCATTCCAAAGTGCAGTACAAACTTGTACTTCCATTCAGCTAGAGAAGGGAAATTTCCATATAAAAAGATAAAATGTAAAAAGGGAAAGGTAAGACTAAACAGAATATTAAAATAATGCATATAGTAGAGAAAGACAAATTAATCACCCTAACAAGTGAAATCATTTTTGCAATGACATGGTTGCTCTGAAAGAAAAATCCAGTTGAGCTATATAAAAACAAGCTACACAAAGAAAACCAAAAATCCATTTGACATCTCTAACCCTGCCAAGGCCTCAATCCAAGTACAAGCAGCAACTACTCAGCAATTCAGGGCCAGTTTATACAGACATTTTATGGTGGGTACACATAGAACAGATTTTTCATCAGAAGAAATTAAACTATCTTGAGTAAAAAATAGAGATCAACAGTTTAGCACCGAGGAAAATGTAAGGATCTTCACAAGGCACTAGAAAGTCCATTAGGCATCTCAACAGGTTACATACAACATTTGCCATTGAGAAGGTACCCAAACTATATATTTGCACTATTGTCAGTTACTTCGTATTTCTGACTGTTATTTCCAATAACACATCAGGCAGTTGTTTCAAACACACAAGTTACACATGTAGCAGCCAGCCAAATTCCAGCCTCACACTGGGCTGCAAGCAGGACAGCTATCACTTGCCAACACAGCTGTCAATGGTGAAGTCGCACACAAGCGTCACTGCTCACCCGTAAGGCTCTTGGCACAGAACCAGAAGCCAATTCCAACCAAGTTAAGGGAATTTATATATATTACAGGTATTACAGCCAGATAAACACAAGCCACACAAGCTCTCAGAAGACAGAGAGTCACTGCACAGTCTCACTGAATACCTGCAGGCCAACGTGCACAAGCAAAATTCACACATTACAGGCTCTTTATTAAATCACCTGACCCTTAGGCTCTTTAGTCTACTGAAATAATGATTTTTAAATCTTAATTCTGTTCTTGCTTTGTAAACTCTATTTGTATTTCATGTTTTATATCTGTCAAATTCACTCACTTTAAAGAGTTAATGTTATTGTAGCAGTGTTGTGATGGAGGCCATATATACGCTTCAAATAAACAGGAGGGAAAAAACCCCATACTTTCTAAAATAGAATAGTCTCAAGAAAAACAAGATTTCCATTTTACGGATGGGATACTAAGATCCACAGAGGCAATACGCCTTGTAGAAGATCACACAAAGATCTGTGAAAGGGGCCAGAAACAAGCACAGATCTTTCAAGACCGAGGCCAGCACATTAGCCATAACAATGGTTCTGAAGACAATGCAAGCTGGATTAAAGTTGAACTGGTGTGATTACAGCTATATTCCAGTATGTGGATTAACACGAGAAGCACCTTTGTATCGCAGACATGTAAAAATAGAAAAGGTCTCAACCTTTTCTGCTGGAAAACTATAAAAGTGTGACATACTATCTTTGAAAAAACCCCATATTCTCACACTACAGTTTCTTCATAACTCCTATGAACTCGATCAAAAATATTCTTAGTAAAACCTCAAGTAGTAGGAACGTGTTTAGATTAAAATCTCTATAACCATGCAAACGATTTCACACTTCTTGGCATTAAATACATTTAACAGATCAACTTAAGTTGAGCAGTCAACAGGTAACTGAACAGATAAGCATACAACGTAGCTATTCCCCTTGCACCTCCCTGTCTTTCCCCACACTCCCTCAAAGGGAAGAAATCTTTTCCTGTTCTGATCTATTTTTACAGTCTAGTGCATTGGTATTTTGGATTATTCCCAAGGGTATTCTTTACTGGGGCATCACAACTAAATGCCAGATTTCAAAATTATTTTAGCATATTCTCATAGGCTACTTCACAGAACAACACTGAATTAATAAAGGATCTAGCAATTACGGGCTTTTCAAATGCAAATACGTTAAAACCTAGTAAACAAACTTAAAAAAAAAAAATACCATCACTAGCATAAAATTCAGATCCTGCTTCTTGTTCCCCCACAGGTTCCATCAAGTTACTAGCAGCCTGCACCCAAGGGAAATCCCTGAAAACAGCACGCACGGTCAGTTTAACTCCTTACCTAATCAACAGCCTATTTTTTGAGCAGTTAATCAAGAAATCAGCTTTTAAACCTGGGAGGCCAGCAGGGATCTTCTGTCTCCACACCCCAGCGCGGGTACCCCCGGCTCCACTCTGGAGGCCAGGAGAGGAAGGTCCGCTCCTCACTTCCCAGGGACGCAAGCCCAACGCAGCAACCCCCCGGCTGGCGCTCGCCCTCGGCCGCTCCCCCCCCACCGCAGCCCCTGAAAGGCACCGAGCGAGAACTTCGGGACCCCGGCCGCCCCCCTAACAAAGGCAAGCGAAGCCTCTGCCAGGTTGAGGCAGAGCAACCGGGGCTGGGTTTTCCTTTGGGGCACGGCGACCCGCGTTTTTTACCTTTCTCCCTGCTTGCTGTTGGAAGGCGGCGGGTGAAGCACGGTCTGGTTCCCTTCCATCTCCACGATGCACTTGGTATTCAGGTCCAGCTCTGCAAGGCGACACGGCGGGGGGCTGTACCGGGGGACAGAGCACCCCCACACAGACCCCCCCTCCCGCCTTCTCCTCACAGCTCGCCCCCCGCCGGCTCCCCCTCAGCCGGGGCAGGCTGGCAGGCGTGCCTGTGAGAGGCAGCGAGGGGCAGGCGGCGGGGGGGTGTGTGGTGTGTGTGTGTGAGGGGGTTTATCCTCCCGCCACCCGGGGGAGAAGGGGGACGCCGCGCCCGCCTCAGGCGCGCCCCGGTGCCGCCCCCTCCCCACACCCCCGGACCCCGCCGCCCCCATTTCCCCAGAGCCGGTTTTACCTCTCCTGTTCATCGGCCGGACCCTGACGGCAACTTTCACCTTGGTGTCCGACATCTTTTTCCCCCTCCCCACCTCCCCTCTCCCGGGAGCGGCGGGCCGGCCCCGCTCAGCGGCAACGGCGGTTCGCGGCCTCGCAGCGCCGCGCACAGCGACACGGCGGAGAGCCAACGTCCATGCCGGGCCGGGGCGAGGGCGGGGGACCGGGGCAGGCGGGGAAGGCGAGAGAGGCGGCGAGGGAGGGAGGGAGGGAGAGGAGGAGGGTCCGGGCGCCGGGGAGGGCGGTGGCGGCGCAGCCCCAGCCGCCTCCCTGCTCAGCCGCGGTCCACACCGGCGCTGGCTGCTGACGGCTTCTTTTTCATAACCGCTGCTGCCGCCGCCGCCGCCTCCTCCCCGCCAATCCCAGCCGCCATCTTCCACCTCCTCCCGCCGCGCCGCCGGGATTGCGGCGCCCAGGCAAGAGGCGAGGGGGCGGGGAAAGGCGGCGGCGCCGGAGAGGAACGGAAACACCCGAGCGCCTTCGGTAGAGGGCGGGGGACGGGGACTCGTCTCCTCGGACGACCGCTTCCTCCGAGTGAGCATGCGCCACGGGCTGCTCCTTGCAGTGGCGAAAAGGGCGGGAAGGTGGCGCTGGCGCGTTCGTCTGCGCATGCGTAAAGGCGGGGGGGGGGTGTCCCTAGCTGTGGTGGCTGCTGAGGGGGCTGTTGCCTCAGGCTCTTCCTCAGAGCCACAGGCTTGTCCGGCTGGAGACCGGGTGTCCTTCTGGGAAGGAAAAGCCACAAAGATAAAGCCCACAAGCTGCCCCGAATGAAATGTCGTGGTGCTGGGGGGTTTTTTTTGGAAAAAAGACACGCAGTGCTCCATCAGAAAATAATGACCTTCCAGCACGGATGACCTGGGTGAAACATGCATGTTCTGCATCATGGAGGCCTGGGAGTGGTGCTGCGCCTTGAGGTGACGGAGTGAGGGGCCCCGTGCCCTGGCCCCAGCCTGCGCTTCGCTGCTTTTGACAAGCGCCTGCCCAAATGCCACAGGACAGGGTTGTGTCCATCTACTAAGGGCGAGTTCAGTGTCCGGGGGAAAGTGTTACAAACAGCAGCGCCTTACCCCAGCAACCACGAGCTCCAAGGGCGGCTGAGCTTCCAGTGGACAAGCCAAGAGAGATTTTTAGTTAAAACTGCAGTAGGCTTATGATCTCAGGATAGCCTTATTTTTGAAGCGTCCTGTTAAAAATTTATTTTCTCCCCAGAATTGTTTCCTTAGCTTCAGGAAAGTATCTTCCAAAGAATCAATCTTTATCATCAATGCAGCTAACTGGCAGGAATCCCAGGCGCAAAATAACACTGTCTGTAACATTTTCTTTACTGAAAAGACAGGCCCAAAACCAAATGGGATTATTCTGTTTACTCTGGGGCTAAACCACTGCAGGGAGAATGGGCTAAACAATAAATGATAAGTAGATAGCCGCACTGAGAAAGAGCAGACCTTTGAAACAGAGGTGAAAACAACGGATGGTGCTGGGAAGATCAAACCCCCTGGTTGCCGGCACACCAGCCAGAAGAGCCCTGCAAAGCGACTGAGAGGAACGTCTCTGGAGGAGGCCCAGCTGCCCCAAATGGCCACAGCTTGCGAGAATGCTGAGAGGAAATGAGAGACGCATTTAGTGCAGCAAAAGAGAAACGTTACCAAATAGAGCTGGGCATCTGGAGAACGTCAGCAGCAGAAGCTGGCGCACGTGGATTTCTTGCCTGTGGAAGTAGGCATAAGGAATGAAGTTCATTATGAAATGCATCGTAAGCATGTGGCTCAACGAGTAAAGAAAAGGAACAATGTTGAAATGAGACATCCTACTTATGGCTGTAGACTGTCAGAACCCAGATCAAAGTAAGCGCTGGCTCAAGATAAGGCGTGAAGCCTGAAATGGCTGTGCAGAAAGGGAGTTGTTCAGTGAAACTTGGACACTATTGGGAAAGAGAAGACAGCCAACAGATGGAAGGGAAAATATTCCCTTCCGTCTCGATTTTCCACCTCTCAGTGGAAAAACTACATCATTGCAAGATTAAATAAAAACAATGTTATATAGCTGAAGAGAAACTAAAGGGAGTTTTTATGAGATTGACTTTGATTTTGGCTGTGGGAAGAGTCTTGGGAAGAAGTTTTCACTAATGTCTGGAATAAGCTTGTGAATTATATTCCACCATTTGCAGGTACAGAAAGCCAGCCATGCAAAAGCATTTGAAAAGGGAGATGCGACCTAGTTTGTTCTAATACAGACTGTAGCTGTTCTTTTCTCATGAAATCCTGATTTTTTTTCTAGTTTTGGATAATTGGGAAAAGGATTTTTGCTCTTTCATTCACATCAGTGTGCCCTGAAAAAACAACTGCCAAGAATGAGATACTGGTTCCACCAAGTTTTTCTGTCCTCTTGAGGAAGGGCTTTTGGCAACATCTGTACCATGACCTGACACCATCTATTAGGCAGTATGCATGTAGCAGAATATATTGCTGGTCTCCACTAAACCTTTGGCATTACAGCAGAATACGAAGAGAGTTACGTTATAGTGGCCCCATGAGATCGTCAGGTAGCCCAAAGAGCAACGTGTGAAGGACTGGTGGGAAGTGAGTGCAATTCAGGCAGATTAGATGTTTCTCTTCTGGCATTGTATCTCCTCACTGAACACAGCTACCATATGGAACCCTTTACATCTTTGTCTTTGCTGCCGGTAGCAACTCTGGATGAGCATGTCTGCATTTGTTAGCTTGATCAGTTTACATGCCCCGTGGGAACTGGCGAGGGATACTGATGGGTCATTCACCCATCAGAATTAGCTGCCAGCTATCCCAGACATGCTGATGGATGGATGGGAGATACCAGATGAGAAATGACAGCTTACTGCTTCAGCAACGAGAAAAGATGAGAGCTGGAGAAAGTGGAGACTGATGGTGGGTGACGGGAACAAGGATGGGAACACGGGGATAAAATCATCTGAAGCCATCCTTCCCTGATTTCCTTTCCCTGTGCCTGCTTTCCTCCACCCCCTATTTTGTTCTGGTTCTGCAGCACTGCAGTCAACAGGAATTTTGCAGCTTTACTAGGGCCAGGATTGAATCTTTGTCTGTCTCTTGCTTTCCATCTGTTTCACTGTTTCATTTTTGTTTCTTCCCTTTCAGCATTTCCATACATTTGTCCACTGATCCACAGCTCAGTAAAGAGCGTAAAGAAAATATCGCTCTTTACTTCAGTCTGATGGGAAGTTCCCACTGCTCCTTGTCTTCCGAAGGCATAACACAAATAATGTGATTTGACATGAAGGCATGCCCATGTCTTCCCATATATTCTGAGCAGGAAGATCGATTGCTCTGCTTTATGACATGTAAACGGGGGAGCGATGCTGTGCACCCAGGGTTGATGCCTGAAGCCCCGCCAGTAGGGCAGAGTGTTCCACTGACCTCCTTTCTTGGGTGAAGGGCAGGGAGAAATGTCACGGTGTCTGCCAAGAATATCCATCTTGTCAGCAGCATCCCCAGCACATATCTTGCTGTGCCTGACTGGTGCACGCTGTCACTGGCACGTCTAACTTCATCTCGTGTCACAGGAGCTGGAGAAGAGGAGGAGCTGGCAGCAGTGAGAGCATAGGAAGCAAAGCAGTGTTTTTATTTTGGTGTTGAAAATGTCAAAAGATAGACAAAGTGTTTAATTTTATAGCACCTGAAGTCCAAAAGATGCTTACAATGAAGGTTTTTACAACTAAATGTAATCCAAGGCATGTATTTTATAAGATTGACCAAAATTAAAGTTTTCTTTGGGTTACCAAACTTTTAATGAGCATTCTTTTAAATGAGAATTAACAGAGAAAACAAAACTTTATTTTCAACCCAAACACATTACAGCATCATCCAGTCTGAGAGAAAGAGGTAAAAGGAACAAATACTGTATAATGAAACCAACAGATATTTTTAAGGCTAACAATCTAACATATTACACGTATGTTAGGAAAAATCATAGGAAGAAATCATAGCTCTAACAAAATTGATAAATTTTCCACTGATGTTGGTGAAAAAGAAGAGTGGATAATAATTCGTGGATTTTTTTAAATAGCATTTAGCATATAGGAAGGAGGCCTGGACATTCTAGAAGGGAAAAATATTTCATATTGGAGGGGTGGGATAAAATATGACTTTATATTTGTGAGAGGCCACAAATGAGTGTCCTGTTATGCACATAAACTTGTATTTTTGATTGAATAAAATGCATTTAGAGAGCACCTAGGGAAGCAAGTGCCTGCCCATAACTGTACATTGGGAACCAAATTTCTGTCTTACACACATCACTAGGCTTGGTGAGTAACCCCACCGGACAGGTACGTTGAGACAGACGTGTACAATGGAGTACATGAGAGCAGGATTTTACCCAGTGACCTAGCTGAGGGCAGTTTTCAGGCTGCTTTTCCATTTCCTTTTTGCTCCAAATTCAAGCTGGACGTTAGTCAGGCTGGATGTTTGCCACCTCTGTCTTATCAGAGATCTGTTTTGACTGTCCCTAAAGCTGTGCTGGAGGCATGAAAATCGTCCTCTATGTCCAGCGTATTTATGGCAACACTCTGGGCCCAGAAAGGGGCTGTGGTCACAAATGCTTTTCTGACACTCAGAAAGAAAAGAAGTAGTTTTAATTGCCAGTGTCAGGAATAAATGCAGAATATATGCACCTAAACATTATCCTGCCTGAGAGATGCTGCTCAAAGCTACATGAGGTGGCTGACAGCTCTGTATTTAGATTCCTGCATAGTACATTGCTTTTAACAGGCGCTGCAGTTTAAACCTACCTCAGCTCTGAACAGAGTTGGCTTACGGGCTCTTTCAGTGGTGAATAAACTAAATCTGCTCTTACAGGCTAATTGGCATATGTTTTGAATGACCTGTTTGGCTTTACCTGGATGGGGTCCTAACCTCTGCTAGGACCCTGCTTCTGCCTCCGCACCCACCCTGGGTGCCCGAGAGTAGATCGCACTCCGGGATCAGAGGTGAAGGATTACAGCCAATGTCCCCGAGGCAGGCGCAGCCACGTCTCCATCAAGGTGAAACGTTCCTTGGTGTGGGGGGGGGAAAAATCAAATGCAATTTCACTGATCAGATCCCACATTTTCTCCCTGCCTTGATCCCACATTTGCTCCCTGCCTCTGATACAATATTGCAATAATCTTTTAGAAACTTCAGCCCAATGTTCAGCACAGTGGATGAGACTAACCCGTCTGTCAGAGGAGCTGCTCAATTTTAGCTACGTTTAATTCCATGACCATTCTGCAGAGGATAATCCCTTTGCTCCGCTCACTGAAGAACAGGGGGCAGGGAGCTCTGTTCCCCATCTCCTCTCACTTCGCAGGAAGAAATAGTTTCAAGTTACCATGGGAACTTTAATGGTCATTGCTACCTACAGATGAAAAGTCATATTAATAGAAATAAATGAGCTTAGAAGCAGACTAACGCAGCTATAGCCAAGAAACTGATGGGAAGCAAAAAAAGGGGAAAAAAGTAGCAAGAATAATTCTTTATATTGCTCAGATACATTTCCCTACACTCTGGAAGTCTGACTGAAGTTTTTACTGAATCCAAAGTGAACCCTTCTGTTATCTCAGGAGGGATTTGGTTTCTGGCAGGCAATTTAACATCCCTGCAATCCTAACCTCAGATACAGGCAATAGTTCTGTCCTCCTCCGACAGCTAGTTGTAGGCTGTGTAGCTCACATTCCGTAACTGTCAGGGAAAGAAATGATACACTGATGGGTTTATTTACATTTTTGTTGCTATTGATGTTAATTACCTGTATGACATCCCTTTTTCACCTCAGGAAATAACTAGACCCCCAACTCAAATACCTTCTTCCTAAATTTGTTTATACTGGGGAGGGCAGGGCTGTGTGTATTCAGCCGGGATTTGCAACCAAGTGACACTGTAACAAAAACATGTAGTTGGGGCTGTTATCACTGCAGTTATTTCCTACAGTGAAATAGGAGGTAAAAAACATTGCTGAGACTCCACCTGAAAAACTCAGTACAGCATTTAGGGAAGAGGAGTTCAAACTGGAACAGACCCACAAAAGGGTTACTGGGAGGACTGGGGAGTGGTGAATATTATCAAACAAGAGCAGACTAGAAAAGTTTAGTTTGTTTAGTCTAGCAAAATGAAGACTGAGAGGGGATATGGCTGTTTATGCTTCCTCTTGGACAAATTAAAAGCATGGTGCTGCTCAAGTTCAAGGAAAACACTAGCACAAGAACAAATGGGTGTAAACTGTCTTTCAAGCAGCCCTTTTATTCTGGGCTGCGTAGGAGGAGAGCTGCCAGCGAGCCGAGGGACGTGGCCCTTCCCCTCTCCTCAGCACTGGTGAGGCCCCATGTCCAGTACTGTGTCCAGTTCTGGGCTCCCCAGTAGAAGAAAGACTTGGGCTTACTGGAGTGAGACCAGTGCAGTGCGACAAAGATGATTAAGGGACAGGGACATCTCTCCTATGAAGAAAGGCTGAGAGAGTGGGGGCTGTTCAGCCTGGAGAAGAGAAGGCTCAGGGGGGATCTCATCAATGTATATAAATACCTGAAGGGAGGATGCAAAGAGGACGGAGCCAGGCTCTTTGCAGTGGTGCCCAGTGACAGGACCAGAGGCAACAAGCACACACTGTAACACAGGAGGTTCCCTCTGAACATCAGGAAACACTTTTTCACTGTGAGGGTGACTGAGCACTGGCTTAGGTTGCCAGGGACGTTGTGGAGTCTCCCTCCCTGGAGACATTCAAAAGCCACATGGACATGGTCCTGGGCAACTGGCTCTAGGTGGCCCTGCTTGAGCAGGGGGTTTGGACCAGACGACCTCCAGAGGTCCCTGCCAACCTCAGCCCTTCTGTGACTCTGTCTTGGAACTCACTCAGGCTGGAAATGAGTTGACTTCTACCCCCAGAGGAATGAATGGCCTTTTACACAGAAGGCCAGAGGACTAAACCTAGCTAATTTTAAGAGTGAGCTTGATTGTATTAGATACCATGACAGCAGGGAACCTGTCCTGCCAACCCTACCAAACACATGCCACCGTACAGTCTTTAAACATCATGGGTGATGATAATAGTTTATGGTAGTGGAAAGCGAAGGAAAAGGAAACAAGTTTTGTACTGTTAAAAAAGTAAGATCACAGGGTCCCAAAGGAACTGACATCACCTACCTGTGGTTAATATAACTATTAAGTTATGAAAAGGGATTGATGTTAAATTGGTAGAGATTTATAATTTTTCTTTTTTTTTCCTTTTTCTACTATATATTAGTAGAAATCAGATGCTTCTCCTAAGAAACCACAAACTGCAGCAGCTGGTTTGTAACATTATTTACAATTTAAATCAGTAGGCAGGCCCCAGCAAACTGAAGGAAAGGACAACCCTCCCATTATTCCCCCCACCCGGAAAGCTCTCGCCCCTCTTCATCTTTATGATAAGGAATGTCTGGCATGCAAGCGTCACTCCAGCACACATCCCTGCAGTTCTCTTGTGACTATGAGTCCCAAATTGAGACTAAGGGCACTTGTGAGCAGGGAGCCAGTTCACAAACACTGTCCAGAGCATCACTAATCATTATGTATTTGCTAAGGGCAGGTGTGTGCCTTATCACAGGTAGAAAAAGTGAGTCTGTGGCCTCCAAGTCTCTTCGGTTAGCAATCAGATAGTACACGTAGTCTGTCTAACACAAAGCAATGCTCAGGCTCTGTTTTCAGAGGTGTGCTTTTTGCTCAGTAGGGATGAATGGGAAAGCTGTAAATATAAACAGCCTGATTAGAGGCAGCAGCCTCTTGGAACAAAAGTGCAGCATTCCTACTAACCCTTTTGCACGCAGTCACAGTCCCCTTGTTGGTTTACTTGCTGCTTTCAGAGAGAAGCTGAACTTTACTGGCTAGCTTGCGTGAGACTTGGAACTTGGGCTCTGCCCCTGGGAGGAGGAGGAGGGTGGGGAGGGAGGAGTGCATCCACCAAGCTTGCTTACTAAGTAAGCTGAGCTAGTAACCATGCTGGCCAAGCCAAAATTTCTCCTTACGCAATTATTTTTTAGTGATGCCTGCAAATACGTGCTCTAGCCAAACATGCATTATCTTTCTGAAGTGGGGAGAAGAAAAGAAGCTCTTGCTTGAAATAGGTCAGAAAAGAGAACAGTACACACCGGAAGGTCAGCATGTAACGAAGCTGAGTGAGACAAAGCCTTGAGAGAGGAGGTGGAATTGCGTTTGTTAAAACATATGGAAGTCAGCTCAGCACAGATCTTGGATCCGTCTGCTGCTTACTGAAGTCAACAGGAAGATTCGCATTAAGTTCAACAGGTTTCATCAGTTCCTGTATAAGGCAGAAACCTGAAGGTGCTAATTAAGGTGCATAACAAGACTCGTGATCTTTTATTTAGAAAACAAAACACCCAATAATTCCCCCTCCCAGTTCTTCCCAGCCTGAAGAAGACATACCAAATATAATCATGTCATAATCAACAACAAAATTATCAGCAACAGATCATACTCTCATTTTCAGATTGAAGACTGTAAAATAGTGCAACCACTGGGCATCCTTTGTTGTCATGTCACTTCAAGTTTCACCCTCTTTGATTCATGGCAAAAAGGCTTGCTCTTTACAAGTGAAAAAATTAGAGGAACAGATGACCGGTGCATGCTTCCAAGCTTCTTGTAGTTTGTCTATGCCAGCATTTGACAGGGAAACTCAGACCAGTTACAGGAGTCATCCACAAAATCCAATACAGGAGGACCTTTGGATCACTGGGACCAGTCTGCTGCTATTGCAGAGAACCACAAAAAAAGCCAGTGACTTGCAAGTTAGTGACTTCTGATTTAATTTTTTCCCACAGTCACTATTACAAACAGAGCTGCACAGGGGGAGCTGGAGTAGAAGGGTTCCTAGAACTGTTAGTCCACACACAGTTCAAATTGTACAGTCCTTCACCCTTTTCTCTCCTGTAATAAAGCTTGCACGCCTGTCTCCCAGCGCATTCCCTGCATGACTTAAGTCCTTTCCCACCATTCATATTATGATCTGAGGCTTCCTCCCTTTAATCTGACAGTAAAGATGAAAGGCTGCTTTAGAAAAGAAACACGGCAACACCAAAACATGGACAGAACCTCTGGGGGAATTAATCCTTCTTCTGAAACAAAAGTGGAGTGAACACACACACACACCACACAGTGTGACTAAACAATGGCTACTGAGAAATATAGCTCTGGAAGACACTTCAAGGGACTAACCCACCAACTGGGATGAATGGGTGAGGGCTGTGCAAAAGGCACAAATTGGAACAACATGGTTGAATCTCAGAAATCAAAAATGTAGGCTTATCGTCAAGAAAAAAGACTTGAGATTCAAGTTCAACACAAGTGAGAGCGTGAAAGTCCACTGCTCGATACAGATGTTTGAAAATAATTCAGTTGCATGGCTTTTATTTCTCCAGTGAAAGAGATACAAGAAAGAGAAGATTTCTTCTGCCTTCAAGGTGCACTTTTTCTAAGTGGGTAGTTTTGGGTTTTATCTCAGTAACACTGACACTGTGGAAATATGAGAATAATAATATCAGCTGCATTTTAATGATAACACCATCCGAATACTGAACAGCTTTATGAACATCACAAATTAAATGATAAACAGGCCCGCAGCTCTAATCCTGGGCCTGGGGCAACTTCAATTTCACTTTGCCATACTAGGGAAAAATCGATGCACTTTTCACCTGGTCTTTGAAAGCCAGCATTCCTCCATCTGAGATGAAACAAAAAGTGGCTAACTACCCTGCAAGCTTAGAAATCCTTTTGCGTAGTCTTCTTGGGACCTAGAACCTACAGTGAGTCTCTACCACAATGAAAACGTCATAACTTTCCTAAACTGCTGGCTAAGACCAATAACCTCCTCTTCAGGATGTGCAAGAGCTGTTCAGGTATAAGGTCTCCACTGATGCCAGTCCAGAGTGAGTCTTGCCCCAGATTGCTGCTTACTGAGCAACTGCACTTCCCAAAAGGGAGGTGTGGTACCGATCCACTTAGTCTGATGGACTGTTAGGAACCAGGCAAGCGTTCGGTATGTTATGAAGAAATAAATAAGAAAAGAAAATAATAAATGTTTTCCACAAAAGATTTCTGACATTGAAAGAAAGTCATAATTAGTTACAATATATTCTAAACATGGGTAGGGCTTTCAGCACATAAAAAAAACAAAGCAGCATTCCCAGAAACTGTCATAATAAAGTCTGCTGCAAAGACTTCTCCAGGGCAAACCTCTGCACTAGCCTGAACCTACCTGACTTCAAGCCCAGTCCTGCAGCATTTATTTATGTGGACAATTCCATTTGCAGTACTCATGACTGCACAGATAAACTATTTATGACAGAGCAAGCCTCAACTCAAACAAGTCACTTTAAGGAATAATAAGAATAGAAAAAGACTAATATACGTATTTGAAATACTTCTGGCTCCATAATGTCATGCTGTAAGTTGAGTGGAAGTTGGTGCAGAACTCACTGAAGAGCCCTATTTCCTACTTAATTGAGGACAATGACAAATAAGGGAGCCAGGGACATCCTTTTCATATGAAGATGATTATAAATTTTTAATACTTAATCTGTCTGACTCTTTTTGATAGATTTCTTACAAGGCATATCTTTAATGACATTATATTTCTTTTCATGTTAGCTCCTTAGTCTGTGATAGTAAAAGACACAATTGTTCTTTGTTTCTTATTTTCAGTACAGGTCAGTAGTTACCAAGTACTGGTTAATACTGGTTAAATTCCATATTCCATATTATTCAGGAAATCATGCTAGGTGAGCATTCATACTTTCATATGGGTTTTATCTTTTATCTATTTATATTTGGAAGAAAAACCAGTAAACAAGTTACTTCCTGTGATTATGTAAGTATGATGGTTCTTTCAAGATCATCTTCTTTGTATTAGAAGTTTTAAAAACAAGCTTTGGTAAAGGCCATCTTTTTTCTTTTCTTTTTTTTTTTTTTTTGCATCTTCACAGTTTTCTCCAAATAAATTATTTCATTTTCCCAGCTATAATTTTATCTCTCTAATCCTATATTCTGCTTAAAATTGCCTACCCTTTATTCATTACGAAGCATATAACTAGAGTATTTAAAATGGTTTACAGAATCTTCTGACTAGCAATATTTTCCTGATTTAAAAAACAATATATTCCATGAAAGCAGAATTTGTTCTCACCTCAACTCACTGCCCATATAGTGCTCACCGGTGAACAAAGAATAAAAATTGCCTACATTAAGAGGGATCTTTAGAAAAATGCTATATATGTATTTATTCAATTATAGGGAGCATGCTTTCCTAAAATGCTTAGTTTGCTCCAAATCTTCATTTCCCACTGATTTTTGCTACAAATACAGAGCCGAAAGTAAGAGATAGCTCTCCTAAGGATTACTGTCTGAAAAGTGCCTAATTGTGGCTGGGAAATCTGTTCAAATGTAGATTATTCCCCTGCCAGAGGTCAATACGAATCAAGAGGCAACAGCTCTTATCGTCTTGCCCATTTCCCAGGCTGAAATGCTTCACCTCTTAAGAATGCACTCCCTTTACTGCAACGATGGGTGTGCTCTGTGCTCTGCCTTGGTGGAGTTCGCCCTCTGCTTAAGCCACAGGCACCTTCCATTAATTTTTTCTACTTTTCAGAGTCAATCTCTTCTCCTCCTTTCTATCCTCAACATGAAATAACTTGATCACTGCAGTGGGGCTTTGCAGCAGTACACCTCCTTACAGAGCATTTCAAAACTCTTAAACCACACACCTTTGTGGAGCACGCTGGAAGCAATTATCTAGGAATACATTGTGGTTTAGAAAAGTATTAATTTCCATGATTTGTAGGAAACACCAAAGGAATTAGTAACAAGAAGATCATCAGTAAAATGTCAAAACTTCTTCCAAAATCAGGAAGGCAACTCCCAGACAAGAGGATAATTAAACACAGACTCTCCCTGCTTTATTAAGGAACCAACCTTGTAGCGGGAAGTCCGAGATCTACTCTCCAGTCTGCCAAAGGCTTCCCTTGATTCCCAGCTCTCCTGTCTGCAGCTGCAGGGCTGGGACATTTATATCGTGTTTGCCTCAAAGAGAGGTTGGAGCGCCAAGTTCAAAAATAGCTGTAAATCTTTTGGAAAGCAGTGGTGAGAAAAAGGCGTAAGTGCAATGTATTACCCACTCACTGAGATCCTCTCCAGTATTAGATAGCTTTGAAGCTGTCCAGGAGAATCAGACAGGTTATACTATGGAAGCACTCTAGAGAAAGCCTCTATGTTTATGTAACAGTATCAAATATAAACCTGTTATTATTAGCAGATTTAGTTGAGTTAATGAAGTTAAAAATGCAGTGTGGAATGGAGGCACGGTCAATGCCCACTTCAACAGAGAAACACAGAACTGCTTAAGTATTCCTTCCCCCTGGACTGATGTATGACCCGCAGTAGTATATAGCAAAGGGCAAAATGCTGAGTGGGTCTTTGGTTTAATGTATTTCAAGTTTAAAGATACAGGTTTTGTACATTTGGAATTTTTATATGCAAGTAATGATAATAATTCCCCATCGCATTCAGTAGCATAAAGGATTTGCTGAAGAGGACTCAAGCAGACAGTACATGCTCTCAGCTCATCTCCAGTGGGGCTGAGCCAACCTTTTTCCCGGCGATGGTTGGGCATTGCATGGAGAGGCGGACTGATACCTTATTTCAGGTCTGCCTGGCCTGTTCCTCTTTACAGTCAGTGACTGCCTATGTGACATGATGAACTTTGAATTCTTTCAGTGATTTCAAACTCTGTACATACCTATTTCAGATGGTAATCTCTGCTTTGTTTCCAGAGCCACGTTTGTGCTTTTGTGCTGGCTCTGCAGCCTTCACATGAAATTAAAACAAGTAGGCAAGGTCAGGAGAAAGCCCCCCTATTTCTGGGGGCTATACATTCCACCTGGAAGATCCTCCGTTCAGATGGAAGCACTTTTGGACAGAGGCAGCCAAACCAAGAGGGCCTGCTGCATCAGATGAGCTGGCAACTCAAACAGCAATTGTTGGGGCTGGGGCTGGACAGGGCTGATGAAGAAACTGCATGATAGACCTGACAAGAAGGTTACAAAAGGCAATGTCTTACGACCCATTTCCCACCAGACTTTTCTAGAGCAGGACAGTGGATTCTATATAGAGGCTTCTGGTGTACTCATAGGGGAACTGAAGGTAACAAGGGGACAAAATTCTATTATCAGTAAATTTAAACTGTCTACACAGGGGCTAGGCCTCAGGCACCTGCTGCTCTCTGAATGATCTGTCACTTCTCCTGAGATGTCTGAACAAAGTGTGAGGTTTAGAACTCATTTGCAAATTCTGTATATTTTTGCTTTCGTTATGTTATACTCCTATGGAGGCAAGTTGTGACTCACAGGTGACTTGTAAACTATAAGGATGGGCTTCTGAGAAGAGTCAGAAAAAAACCCCGAACGTTGAAGAGAAAGAAATGAAGGCAAATTTCTCTTGTGCAGGGTGCAACAGCACCATGGTCCCAGGGGAGAAAGCTGCTTTTTTACCTCTGTCAATCCTCCCAGAAAGGAAAGGTCTCCTATATTCAAGGCCATAATTTTGATGGACCCTGCTCTATAAAACGCTTAGTGGTTTGGGGGCTGGACACTACAGGAGGTCCCCTCTTCACCTGAAATCAGTCCATGTTAAAAAAATGCTATGGTGGTGGTACATCTACGCTTTGTGAAAATATAAACCTCAAACTGATGTGCACAGCAATGTGGCTGGAGGGAATGGACAGATGGTCAGACGGACAATGGCCAAAATGAAGTAAATTTTACCTTTCTTTTTTTCTGTATTTCTTCTTTTTATTCATCAATCTGGAAAATTGATTACATTCTTTATCTAAAATTATTTTGTTCACAGGCAAACCAAAAAGTATATATGTTACAGAACACAATTTCAATACACATTTCTGAAACTCCCCTGCCTCCTTTATTCCTAAACACTGTAAACATATCCTGGTATGTTTATACGCAACGACAGCAACCTGACATCAGTGCTTAAAAATAAACCAAATAGGAATGGCAGCGTATGTGTGTGCAACAGACATACCAATCTATAGTAGGGGCTGAAGAGATGATATTAGGGGACTGCTGTCCATTATATTTGTTTGGTTTTAACCCAAATTGTTAAAGCATGAGGTGCAGAGGGTTAGGCAAAGTTTAGTTGAGTTTTTTTTTTTTTTTAAATAAATGTAACGGTAATCATTGCTGAAGCAACTAGACACAGTCCCACGTCACTTTCTAGATGAAATGGCCACTGCTCTTTTCTAAAGGTAAGCACACCTCTAGCTATTGCCATTTTGAGCACATCCAGTCAGATCCCAAAAGCATCACCTACCTAATGATACCTGTTCAGGTATGGGCCCCTCGCCCTTTGCCATCCCTCTCTCAGAACGCAAGTTTCTGTTCTGTTGAGATCTGTGACTAAATTGTAACAGATTCGCAGATGGACAGGAGCAGTACGCGTCCCCTGGGCCTTTGAAAAGCAGGTGGCATAAAGGTATCATCCTGAAGGCAATGGATATCTACAGTAGCTATAGGGGAAGTGTGCATATATGCATAAAGGAAGAGGCAAGAGTAAGTAAAAATGTCAATGGCTTTTTAGTTTGTTGTCAGCATAGTGGTGGATCTCTGTCTCCTGTTCTCTCTTAAATTCTCTTGCGTGACAAAAGAAAGACGTCAGGTTTACTGCTCCATTTTCCCTTACATGATAAAGAACTCGGAATTTTTAACATGTGGTTTTATACAGTTCTTTATGGCTTCTCAATTTAGGCACCTGTATCAAATGAATTAAGACAGAATGTAATGGTTTCTTTGATGCAGTGTTGTACAACACTAAGCACCAAGCTTTATAGTAAAAGCAAAACAGATGCATTGTTCACAGAAAAAGGCTACATTTGCTTTCAGTAGGCAGGTAAAGCAGAGACTGCAGGCGATGGCATAGAGCAAACCAGGCAGAATAAAGGCACAAAGTTTATTTTGCTTACAAACCCGAACATCGGGTGATTTCTAGTCATATACCAAAGGAGATAGGAGCAGAGTGGGCAACAATGGGAGTTTTTGTAGATTTTAAAACAGGATGAGTCAAATACTTAAAAATCAGCATTTCAGCTGCTGGGAAGTTGCCTACATGGCAGTAGGCACTAGGAAATTTGCCCGAACATGAGTTCAGTAGCAAAACCAAGCTCCTGGTACACACGAAGGTTTGAGGAGATAAAAGCTTGCAGCCCACGGTTCAGAGGACGTGCTATTGCGATAAACTATTAATTATGTATGAATACAGCATTGATGATACTGCATGCATTTTGAAACATAGCAGCTCCCCAGAGAAGTGTCGTCTAATGGTTTTTATATCCCTCAAAGACAGACGTCTCCTTGGCACCCAGAAAGGAATATATAATCCAGGGGGCTGCTTCTTTGAGTAAATTCCCTTCCCGAGCCCTCAAGAGGGCCCCTGCTCAGGGCCATACACCTCCTACAGCAGAATAGCGAAGGAGTACTTCTGGTCCCACCAAAGGCACTTACTTTGTGGCCTGGCAGTAGAGAAGGCTGGAAAAGACCAAATGTGCAGGTCCACATATTTTTCAATAGCAACAAATGACCCTACAACAACTTTAGCAGGGTATCTCCAAATAAAACAAGAAACCATCTACAGGGCACCCGTGACAGACAAATTGGGACTGTAACAGAAAAACCCATGATGACAAGATAGAAGGAGTTTTCACTAAATTATTTCGTATAGGAGTAAGCAAATCACACTTTATTGGCAGGTCAGTGTTCAATTAACCTTTACAAATGGCTGCATTTAATAGATTCATTTTGTTTATATAAATGTTAACATAAGGCAGATTAATACATTGTCTGAATTAAGAGGGCTAAACTGCTCCAGCTTAAAGTAAGTATTTGGTAAATCACTGGTGCAGCAATACATGCAGTTATTAAATGCCTTAAAGTCAAACCAAAAGCCAGATTAAAAATTTACCAATAGAAAGATCGCCTGTGAATTTCAAATTACATTAGGTAATATTAATGATTTCAGTGACTAAATAAAAGAAATGACCCCAAAAGTTTTATGCTATTTTAACCTACTTGTCTCTAACTTTGATAGCATTTACTTTTATATCTAACTTCCTTTTAATGCTGAACTGCCTAAGTAATCATTTTAGCAGCAGGTAAATGTCTAAAAATGCAGCACTGACTTCTAGTGGGGGTGTTAAATCCTTCTCAAAGTAATTCAGATATAGCTTAATTTCCACTGTGCAATAAGGCAACAGAACTCATGTCCCCAGCAAAACTGCCTTCAAGAAAATATAAACTGATCTATACCTGCTGTGTATTCACAATCAACAAAACCCCATTTGGAAGCTAGGAAAAACAAATGAGGCTTACAGCCCCCTTTCTCTATTATTTCTTACCAACATTTTAATTTTCAGTTGAATCTTGGGAGTTTGGGGTGCAAAAGTACCGTATTAATGACAAGACAGAGGCAGGCAGTATTGGAAACCTCCCAGGCATAGCTGTGTTAGCAGCACAGCCAACTCAATTTTATATATGCAGAAGTATTTGTGGTCTGAACACAAATACTTCAAGGAACTTTTAGGGAAAGCTGCCCATGCTGGTAACCACACCCCAAATTATCTCTAGGTAAACACACAGACTCGTACGTTATACAGGAAGACCAGGTGCTCTAGTACAGCCCTAATAAAGGTGGGAATAAACTAGTACAGAGAAGAGTGTTCCCAGAAGTGCGTTTCCCCGGTATGGAAAGAATAGGCTTTGAGCATCAATTCACTTCACATAACTCACTCATCAGTGGCAGCTCCTCCATCGCAATGATCTTAGCTGGATTCAGGTGACCTTGAACTGAAGCTTCCATTTCTCCTATCATTTCATCAAGCCAGTCTCCCTTCTCATGCCGAAATCCTGGAAACAGAAACTCTGTCACTCTCATGAGTGAATCTGTGCTTAACAAAGAATAATGAAAACTACGCTCTGGGAAATGTAAACAAACGATGCATCACTTTCTCTCCCAGGTGCCAGTTTTTGATTACTCCGTTCCAAGTGTCCTTGTCATTACTTGTCAAAAAGCACCAAAAATGTTTGGCTGTCAAGGTACAGAACAGTTCTAAAATGCCAAATTATTTGTTTGGTTGATTCATTGTTGACTATGGCCTGCAATGGCCAGGTCTTCCCCTGTGGATAGGCAAAAAATTCGATGCAAGCTTTCCAGAAAGCACAGCGCATTGGTCAAAGAGGGCAACTTTGCTTAACGTATAGCCCAGACAATGCTTCCTCCCTACACGCCTACTAACAGCAGAACTTTGCGTGCTTTACGGCCAAAAGCAGCTTGAACCTACAGCAGTAAGCATCTAAACCCATTCAGGTGGAGCTATATATTTTTACTGAATGATCGCCGCTGTCTAAAACGACGAGGGAATCGTTTGCCGTGTAAGTCAGTCCTACAGGATAAGAAAGCCCGTGGCTAATTAGAGGGTTAAAGATGGGAAACTCCTTGGGATTCCCTAAGCATATCACGGCCTGGCTACAGACATCCGTTACTATAACGCGACCCTCTTTGTCAAAGGCCACAGCCGTAGCATATATTCTGGAGGGGAAAACGAGGTTCAGACCGAAGCTATCCACCTGGCCGACGAGATCCATCTCTGCACTGAATATCTTCACTCGGGTGCTGCCGCCGTTCGGTCCCTGAGCTTTCAGGTGCTCTATGACAGCGATAGCACCCGAGGTCTGGCAGACAGCAACCCCCCTTGGGCTGACGAGCTGAGACCGGATCATCCCACACTTCTTTAATCTCCCCGTCTTGAAGTCGGCCGTCAAGCGGTAGAGAGCACCCGCCTCCGAATCCGTCAGGATTACTTCGCCCTCGGGGGTGGCATCCAAGCCCCAGGGCAAACGGAAGCCTTCCCGGACAGCCAGGACCCCCCTTCCCTCAAAATCAAAGGCCTTCACGGAGCGGTCCCCGCCGTCGGTGACCACCACGTGCCCGTCCGACGCGACCGTCACGTCAAGCGGGTACTTGATGTCGTTGCCGGCGTCCCCCCGTTCCCCGAACCGCCACAGGCATCCCCCGCTCGGCCCGAAGACGTGGATCCTCTTCTTGCCGTCGTGTGCCACCGCCAGACGCCCCGACCTCCGGCAAGCCGCCACCCCGGTGGGGTTCACCAACGACCCCCAGCCCCCCAGGGCCAGCCGGAGCCCCAAGCCCGCGGGGAGCGGCCCTTCGGCCCCTCCGCTCCTCCCCAAGGCCGAGGGGACGCCGGCGCCGGCTGGGCCCAGCACCTCCAGCAGCTGCAGCAGCGGCAGGCAGTCGCTGGTCTCGGCGGCGCGGCAGGCCCGCCGGCAGAAAGGACACTCCAGCCCCCGGCTTCCCGACCCGCTGAGGGCCCCGACGCAAGCCTGGCAGAGGACGTGACCGCAGGGCAGGTTCCGAGGCCGCCGTCGCCCTCCGGGCCCGTACCGTTCGAAGCACACCCGGCACTCCAAAAGGCTCAGCTCCGCCTCGTTCTCCGCCGCCATTCCCCGTCGCGCTGAGGCGAACCGGGGGCGGAGCGGTGCTGCCGGGCGGGCGGGTGCTGGCGAACGCCAGCACCCGCCCGCCCGGCAGCACCGCTCCGCCCCCGGTTCGCCTTCCCCGTTAAAACACCCACCAGCCCCTTCTAAAACATCCCCCCCCCGAGCTACCGTCGCCCAGCCAGGGGCCCGTTCTGCCGGGCGTACTCACCGGGTCTTCTCGGAGACACCGCGCGGCCTAAAATGGCTCCTCCGGCATCGCCCTCGCCGGGTTGTCACTGAAAAAAAATTCCTGGACGGAGAGGAAGGAGGTGCTTTCGCCTGGTAGATGCAGTACCGGCCAGAAGTTAAAATATAGGAAAAGAGCTGCTCCCAGCTCGCTACAGCCTTTCTTCTGTCAACCCGCGCCGGTAGCTACAAGCAGTATCGGGAGTTGCGACGGGCTGTGGCTTGGTGGGCTAAAAATCACCAGACCCTCTTGCTGCTCTAGGATTGCAACAGTCTAAAAAGCCCCACGGCTTTTACTCGCCTTCAGGTCTCCGTGAATTGTAATACACTACATTGCGATTGTACCTTTCCAGCGTTTTTTTAAAATAAGCTGTCAGGGGGAGGAGGCCAGGGCAAGAAAGGGTTTTGAGAGCCCCAGATCTTGTAACTGTTAAAAAGTGCAGTAGTGTCCATAAGGGAATGGCAGAAGACCCGCAAAGGAAGGTTTGTGTTGGGATGAACGTGCAGCAGCTCCGCAGGCTTTCTTGGAACCCTCTCCCCCTGCAAGCCCTGCACCGGTTTGCCTCCTGGTAGCTGCGCTCTTGAGGGAGGGAGCAACACACTCACAAGCAACCGCAGGGACCTTTTCTCCCCATACTCTCTTCTTTATTGTCATCCGGTTCGCTTCCCTCTTCTCTTTCCTGCTCGACGGTAGTTCCCCCTTGGTGGCCGCTGCCAAGCGTTCTTGCCCGCTCACCTCCAGCTCGTCACTTGACTTGTAATCATGACTAAGGAGGACGGAGAGAAGCAGCTTGTGCCAGCTTCCCACCTCTCTCACCCAGCTGCCCGGTCTGGCGCAAGGCCAGCGTCGCAGGAAACAGAATTTGAACAGCAGCTGCCATTGCTGCCAGCCGACAAGGCTGACCTGCGCAGCACCAGGCAGACAGCATCTAATGGCAACGGCCAAAAAGAAACAGGAACGTTTCTTCTTCCCAGCTCTGATGATTTGAATTGATACGGAAGAAAAAGACACACTTTAAAAATGCTTGCTTGTGCGTGGAGTTTAAGAAAAGCTATGCACATCTGAAGATAGTGCAGGCAGTTATGAAGGAGAGCTGACTTGGTAAACAAAATGGACAAAAATGTTCCACAGGCATTTTTCTGTACGCTGAAGCTTGCTTTAAGAGTGTCCCATTTTAAAAGGTGAGATAAAAATAAAAGCAAGATGGGAGGTAAGTTATTTTAATTAATTCGAATCAAGCTACAAACTTTAGTATATACAGCACCTCCAGAAAATAATCTAGTCCCCATTGTCTGTGTCTGTCTGAGAAGTCATCAACTTTTTGAAGACACTTAATCTCACAGTGGTTGCCTGAAAAGGAAGAAAGAGTAACAAATTACTGAATGATCAGTCACTGAAAAATGCAAACTGTCAAGAAAGGAAAAAAAAAATAAAAAAAAAAATCTTACCCACAGGTTTCCTCACAGTCCCTAATGCAGTGACACAAATGCACTGGGGAAAACCTACCTGTCTCTTTTGCATTAGGATGCAACTGTCCATGCCAGTGACTCACTGCACACAGACATTGCAGGGATCTCAGAAAGTTGTAAATTTAAAAGAAGTGCAATGTCAAAGCATATTGGGAGGAACTTTTAAAATCAAGTTCCTGCCATAATTCCGAGTTTCATTATTTTGATGGATTTGAGTTGTACGTTTAGCATTTTCTTTGCGTGGCATGTTACTTTTCTTCTTTGGCTACAGAAGTACAGAAGAAACTGTAGAACTGGTATGCAAAGGCCTTGTATTAAAACCAGGGTAGCTGGTGACGAGGTCCAGAGACAGAATGGTCAAATTGGACTAAGACTGCAGCTACAAGATCACTGAGTGCAGTATGAATCCTGGGAGAATGAAAAGATGCCAAGGGGAGGAAAGAGACAGTATCTGTCTCTTGGGTTTTCTTCCTATCTTTTGAAGAGCTGAGAATTTTCCTTGACAGCAAAATCCCTCTGGCTAAATGGTATTTATTTTCCCTGTTACTTTTCCATGACTCCACCCCTTAGATAAGAAGCAAATGACTCTCTATCACTTGTCACAGGGCGAGGCAGAAGCACACAAACATGTTTATGTGTTTTGGAAAAAAATCCAAAGGGTTAGCTGAAATATTACTTACCAAACAAGCTTTTAATTTCAGATTCAGGAACATAAAACGGTGGGCCTGAAAGAAAATGGGTGAAGCTAATCAGAGAGAAGACACGGGAGGGAGACAAACATTTACACTGCAGCAGGAGAGCCAGCCCCATCACTCAGCACCAGGCTGGCAATCGGGCCTCAGTGTGTAGCACCATCTGCAGGAACCAGAAAACACCACGTCCAAGAACTGGTGGCACCTTGGTGGGCCACCAGACAGCTTCAGGTGTTGCTGCTGCATCATCTCCAGGCTGCAGCCAGGGTAGCCACGTTGTCAGAAGTCACAAACATGCCGTGGATGCAACCGCTCTCAGGGCGCTGTGTGAATCTGGCCTACAATCTCTTTATGCTACAATGGCAGAGTTAAAGCTAAAAGCCAAATAATGTGAGAGGGAGAACAAAGAATTAAACTATTGTTGCTTAGCGTAACAAGACCTATTTTTTCAAGGATAATTATGCTGAAGAGCCCAAAAGCAGCAAGAAATCTCCTTCTTTGGAGTGTTAATGATTAACAACAACAACAAAAATCTTTTAAAATACCTCAGACTTCGGTATGTCACAAAAGTCATAGAAGGAAAAAACACTTTATGATTTTACAGAATTTCACCTCTTCCAAGCATAGTCAGACCATGGTAGTGGCTGGGAGAGAGGCACAAGATGGGCAACACGTTGGGTTGCAAGTACTGGGTAAAGAAAGCGAAGCCAATGTTCTTGGGAGTGCTTCAAGCTCCCTAGGCCAGACAGGATGTTACTCTAAGCATTCGCTCTTCCAGCTTCATTGTCATAGCCACACTTCCAGTTTAATTTCATTGTTAATATACCATGTCTGTCCTCCACTTACCCTTAGCATGTCTGAATGCTAGAGAGAAAGCAAATTTAGTCTCAAGCTTGGTCAACATCTAAAATTTTTAACACACAGTTGTATTGGTGTGACCAGCTGACAAAGCTATGCTGATAAAAAACCTGGGGAAGATACTAATGTATCTACCACATCTATATACGATTTGTATTAAAGCGCACAAAATCAAAACATGAACAGTGCAAAGTTCTCACCTTTGTGTTTGTTTGGATCATATGAAACCGTAACGAGGAGATAAGAAGAATTTTTCTCCATTAGGGTGATCATCAAACTGACATAGCTAAAAGGAGAAAGTTATACTTTATTATTTTGGAACCGTACAACCATTTGAGCATAGCATTCAAAATACTCAACAAAAGTGGTAACGTATTTCTTGCAGAGACAACTTGAACTGAACTGCGCAGAAATTAAGCAAAGCTTAGGCTGAATTTCATGAGCATGAAATTCATGCTACACATGAAACACCTCAAAGGTTACTGTTTACTCCTCATAAACTAGCTTTTTTTTTTTTTTTTTTTTTTTGCATATTCATCTCAACACTAACAGACAAAACATAGTATTCATCTGCCACAGTCTAGAATACAGCACACAATACAGTACTGGTCTTTTAAAATTATTGTGAATTCAAGATTATGTATCTAATTAAAAAATCCTGGGGGTAGGGTCAAACTACATTTGGGTTAGCTATAGGCAAGAACGAAAAATTGGAGTAAAGGGAAGTGAGGGAAAAAAGAACAGAGAGGAGAAGCAGATGGGGTGAAAAGGGAATAATAAAATTCAGATGAGACTTGCAGCTCTGCTTCTGCTGGGTTGGAACAAACCACATATTTTCCCACCAAGAGGCAGGGCGGCTTCCTGAAGGAAGCTCACAAATGTAGAGTACAGCACTCTGCGACTGCAGCTGATGCTTGCGGTAGAGAAGAACTTGTGTAGGTTAGTCTTTTAAATGAAAGAGGACTCATCGACAAGTGGCAGGAGGAAAAACGTGTCACTGCATACATGAGAGAAAAGACAATAACAAAACAGATTTACTAACCGTTGTCTGTCGCATGGATTCACAGCTACTAGAGATCCTCTGTCCCAAACCCCATCAAACTTGCCAACTATTGAGCTAAAGGGAGATGAGCAAAAGGCTTAAAAATACTAAAAAGGCACCTTCATCTTTATTCAGATACTTCTGTGAAGTCACAAGGATTCTACAGCTAGCTCTGCAGATTCCCCACTACCTTTTTGTTACAGTCCAGCATTTTCATGATCCAAAACAATATCACCTGGAATCCAAGAAACCTCCCCGGTACATGGGTCCACTGTGATAGCAAAGTAGTGCTGGAACTGCTCAGCATTTCCCCATCATTAGGGGATGCTGAGACAAGGCGGGGAGGAAGGAAAGCAGCTTAAACACATTTGGGCTGCATTAAAACACAGGCTGCAAGTCTGGGTTTTCGGCAATCATACACGGCAGTGACCCTTGAGGCAGCACTAACATGCCCTCAGCACGTCAATAGTTCTTGGCCACCTTCTAAAACCCACACGTGATTTCAAATGCGGGTTAAGGAAAGTGCCTTGTTGCTTTACTATCATTGAACTCGGTACACCCGGTACACCTCAACTCCCAGCTACATGCCCAGGACAGTTAGCTTCAGCTTGCAATTTGTTCAATGTTAGAAAAGCTAAGTTACACTGCCGCTTGCCTCGGTGTAACACTGCCACAGACATGATTTTTGCTCCTGGATATGCTGGCAGATGGCTTCAGTGACATCCCAAAACCTGCAAATGGCCAAGACTATTGGGAAGTGCTTTTGTGGTAAGAGAAGTCAGGGGTGATACTAGAGATGAGGATATGTGAGGGGGAAGGAAGAGCCTTGGTTCTGGTAATTATTAAAACAGGAGTTTAGAGAATAAGGTAGTAGTAACATAAATTGCACAATTTTAAAGAAAGTCTGAAATAAGTTCACTTAGCAAGAAAAATATGGTATGGAATTGTGCAATACCTTTCTGCCTACTGGGAGGGTGTCAGAGTCCAATTGCATCATCTCTTTCTTCACTTCTGTACTGGTTTTGGCTGGGGTAGAGTTGTATTTCTTCACAGTAGCTAGTATGGGGCTATGTTTTGGATTTGTGCTGAAAATAGTGTTGATAACACACTGTTGTTTTCGTTACTGCTGAGCAGTGCTTACACGGTGTCAAGGCCTTTTCTGCTTCTCACACCCTGCAACCAGTGAGGAGGCTGGGGGTGCACAAGGAGTTGGGAGGGGACACAGCTGGCACAGCTGATCCCAGCTGACCAAAGGGATATTCCAAACCATATGACATCATGCTCAGCAATAAAATTGGGTTGGAGGTTGGGGGGGAGGTGGGGGTGGTTGCTGCCTGGGGACTTGCTGGGCATCAGTTGGCTGGTGGTGAGCAATTGTTTTCATTTTCATCACTTGTCTTTCTTGGGGTTTATTTTCCTCTCTCTTTGGTTGTTGTTTTATTTTTTCTTACTTTTTTTTTTAAATTTCTTTTTAATTATTAAGGTGTTTTTATCTCAACCCACAAGTTTCTTTCTCACTTTTACCCTTCTGATTGTTCCCACCATCCCATGGGGGAGGTGGGGGGTGGGGGTGGATGAGCAGCTGTGTGGTGCTTGGTTGCCAGCTGGGGTTAAACCACAATTTCTTCTGCCTGCTCACTGCTCATTTCATTGTAACAGCATGGCTAAGTCTCTGGCATTTAACCTAGAAACTCATCCTGTATTTCCCACTCTACTGTGATGAGACATGATAACACTTCTAAGTCCTGACTTCTTTTAAAGTTTGCCAAGACCAAGCACCTAATTTAAATAACAAGGCTCTTAAATGAAAGGAGATTTCTAAAGAGACAGTTAAATGTGCAATGGGCACAAGGGGGACAAAGCAAAGTCTAGCAGGGCAGGTGACAAACTTGGTCTTCTGAGGCTTGGAGGCTGTTCTCCTCTCTGCATAGCTGAGTCTGCTGCGTGACCTTAGGCAAGCCCCTCAAGTTTTCTGTGCTTGTTTTTTCCTCCCAATTTTAATCTGGTCTAACTGGAATGGTGGCGGTGGCTCCATACAGGCATTTCATGTATTTTACTGCCCACCAATTTCATCAGGGCCTACAGACATTGCAGGCTGCAGGCGGCCTCATGCTGTGGCCTTACCCCAGTCCTGGTCTCCTGGTTGCGCAGACCTCAGGACCTGCTGAGTGTCTGGGTGCTCCCTGCCCGTCTGCACATCCAATTTCCTTCTGAGGAGAACCAAGCCATGAGGAAAATGTCAAAAAAGGTACACAGCTGTCTTTCATCCTGATGTGGAGTCAGGATGAAGCTAAGGTGTTAGGAAGTGCTCCTGTTGGTGTACCTTTCACTGTACCACTACCCAATCTTTTAGCCCTACATTATCTCCTGCTATGTGTTTATATGGCATGTAGCATGAGAGATCACAATCTAAGTACTACTACAACTAATAAAAATTGACGTGTCAAGCAGAAATTCACATATCTGCAGAAATCCCACTGGATTTAAGCAGTAAAGTTTTGAATTTCTATCTCTGCACATGTTTAGTAGTTTCAGTTAATGCAACTGTATTTTTTTTTAAAAGTCTTACAGCCGTAACTGTATTAGGAGGTACAATGGTTGTATAATGTAACTGTTTTACATATGTCCCAGAGTTCCCACAAAGAGCAGTAATTCCTGTTACTCTTTAACTAGCAAGAGTCTTTGAAATATCTCATTCTGACAAAGGTCAGGAGTACATTTGAGTTCTCCTCTAATGACTGCTAGGCTAATGGAGATCAAAAGGATTTGTTAGCAGGCCAGCCTCAGCAAGAGAGAAATAAGTTTAATTTCCATAATTACTGGGTAATTAATCAAATTGTCTGTACATAGAAACTAGAAGAGTGTGTGCATTTTTCTAGTCACAGGTATCTGCTGACTGCTGTAGGCAATGCAGTTCACACTTTCACAATTACTGCACCAGTACAGAACCATGCATCCAGAACATGTATCTGCCAATTTATTTTGTGGATGACAAACTAGGTACTGGACCCAGTAATATGCACTGAAAATGTCATTATTTACCTATTTTGGGTTTATTTTATAGTATTATTCTACCATGTTATGACAGAAGTTACAGGTTTCACCATGCTACTTGCTACACAACTTAGAGCAGAATTTTTAAAAAATTGCTGACAAGAAGCTTAAGCAATCCCTGGGCAACTTGTCAACTCACAGCAAGAAGGATTTATAGGGATCTACACAGCAAGTAGCTACACTGCAGGGGCAAGGCGGGGAAGAAACCAGGCAGTATCTACAAAGTCACGTTCATATACAGCCCATCTGTTCCAAGGCACTCACGCTGCAGGACTAGTTATATATACACTATTCAAACTAACCAGAGTCAGCTGCACCAGCAGAAGTCTTCACAACGGTCTATTGTCTAAAAGACTTAGACTCTAGTAATGAATATTCTTTTTTTTCCAGTTTATGCAGATGAAAAAAAAAAAAAAGGATCATATAGTAAACACCTCATTCTGGTGTCCTTAGCTATTGCATCTGTATATGTAGTAGCTCTGAAAAGCCCATCCAAGTAAAGATTAAGACTTGCCCTCCTGCTTCTTACTGAACAGCCGTGGAACAAATTCTTGTTCCTGATAGTTGTTTCTAAGAAAAGCAAACACACACACAAAGCTTCACGAAAACCTTATGATCTAGGGAAAATCATGTCTGAGTAAGAACTGCAACAGGAGGGAACTACAGTGCAGGACTCTGGGCACCTTCAGCTTCCTACAAGACACAAAACCAGAAACACCACCACTTTCTTGCTCCAGCTACCTCGGCACCAGTGTAGGCATGAGGACATTTTAGGACAGATTTAAATATGCCTGTTGCCAACACCACTAGGAAAATTCTGAGGACAAATAAATATACCAGATGCATTACTGTCCAAGACAGAGTCTTCTATGCTAGAGGCTGGAGAGAGCGCTAAGTCTTCCTGTAGTCTCTGAACAACTTGGTAATTTTCAAAATTCCCCTACCAGCTGATACTGAGCAGAACGTCAGGTGCAAAGCCACCACAAAATATGAGAAGCAACGCTTGAGGCCACAGAGCACACTGGGTTGAAACATTTTTCAGGAGTCAATAGAGCAGACTGTATTGAAGTATTTTGCATTTTCTGTTGTGTCTTTTAACTAAGAAATAAGGACATTTTAGCACTAAAAATCCTTCAGAAGACATTAGTAAGTCAAGCCATGCTTGTCAAGACACTTGCAGAGTCAGTGTTTGACAACATATTATGTGGTCACATACACTGGAGTGATGTAATGTACTTTAAGTCCATCCAGAAAAGTATGTTATGTAAAGCATGGTACACATATAATCAATGGGTACAGCTTACCTATGCCTATGTTAATCGATAGTTTGGGGAAAAAAATATATTTAGTACTTAGTTAAATGAAAAGCTGACTAAGACAACACTTCTGGGTATATTCTCTTTACTTTTACTGAGCTACTCTGAGTAAGGGATTATGCTAGGGTTTGGCTTGGTAGAAGCCATCAATAATGTTACTTTGTTTTTACTGTAAAAGCAAACATGTTTTTCTATAACTTTCACAGGATGGCTTAGAACAAGAAGCTAATTTAAAGATACTTAGTTGGCATCTTTATCTAATGGTCAACAACACAGTTTTTGCTGGAGATTGGTTATTCACATTTCTCAGACAAGTTAATAAGAGTTTTCTTGGGAGGACCTGTTCCAAATCTTTATGGCTGATTCAAATAAAATAATATGACAGTATTATGACAGAATTAATACATGTTTGATTATAGAGAATTGTAAAACACACTGTGTATTCCTACCTGGACAAATCATAAATACTGCAGCAGTACAGAGAAATGTTCCCAGAGGCACTCTACAGTAAAAAGCAAAGGAAACAACATTCATCAGCAAACTATCTTTAAATATGCTCTTGTAAGTGTATATTTATACTTTATACCCTAAAATATAGACATATACTATTTTTAAATATACACTTAGGTATAACAGGGAAAAACTGTGAGAAACATTTTTAGTTTTAATTTACTGAGGTACCTCTCCTGATCCCCTCCAGAGAGGTTCTGATCTATCAAGGCATGCAACTGTCCATTTTTAAAATACATTGACTTTACATTCAGGTGCTTCAATATCATAAGAAAAGAAGGCCAAAGTAATAAGCTCAAAAGAAGAATTTCAGTCCAAAATTACAACTCAGAGCTTCCTTTCAGACCTCTTCAGGAGAGGTGAACCATTACCAGTAAGACAGAGGCATAAAAGCAGAATGACTCGTTTGCTCAGTTATTACCTGCATTGCATGATTAACCACACCAGAACATCTGACAACGCAGTAAACATACCCGCAACTTTTTTGCTCCTGAGATCTCCGGGACTGGCTCCTCGCAATAAGGCAGACTGTGTTCTGCAAAAAATTCCTTCAGCGCTTGCTCACTGACTTCCACACCAACCACGCTGTGTCCCATATCCGCCAGCCTGCACACAGCAGAGAGAGGTCCCAAGTTCACGCGAGGCTCACAGGTTGGGCCGTTACCGAATGTGTATCTCCCATGCAGCATTTATTCATTAGGGAAACCCTGGTTTTATGACGCACTGGTACATCTAATCCTGACTTTCTGGAGCATCCACATTTTATTGAACACCTCCCCTCCATGATCTGAGCTTAAATTAGCACCATTCAGCATACAGTTGACAAGGACTTACAGGCTTTATTTGGATTCAATGGATTATTCATTTATTTCTAGGAACTTGATGAAAACAAAGGTGATTACACTGAGTAACTGTCCATTTTGGTTTACAGAAGTATGAGGCACGCTGTCCACCCAGCTGCCCCTGCGGCTCGGCAGTTAGCAGGCAGCAGGGTGCAGTAACCTCTTCGCTGCTGCAGCTCAGCGCAGGAAGCAGTTACCATGATAAAACCTGGTAACTGGGACTAACTCGGTTCCTGGAGGATGCAGTTCAGTCAGGGTTTTTTGGGTGGTGTCCCCTGCCTCCAAGAAAAACCACTGGCTTGGACAGCCCCTAATTATAAATACAACCCACCCAAAAAAAGTAAAAGTAAAATAACAAATGTAAAAAAGAGGAAGTTGTGTTTAGCCCAAATCATTTAAGTTCCCAGTGTGACAGGCCACACGATCCCTTGAAAATGTGCTCTGGCGCAACCAACCTCATTGTGGGCACTTTAAGCTGGCATTGCCACCACAAATTCAGTATTCCCCAAGCTGAACTCGGGACAGTCAGGAGGACTTTCAGGTTCGTCCTTATCCATCCCATTTATGCTACTATACACAATGCCAGCAACCGACACCAAACTTCCTCCTCCCTTCAGCCTCCAGTGACGCTGCTTTCCTACCAGCGGAGATGCGGCATGTTTCCATTGGCCCGTGTAAGGTTGGGAATTCCCCCTCTCCCTCCCTCCCTCCCCACATCAAATAAGATTTTTGCTCTTATAATCTCTACTTTACCATTTCATCTCTACTGCTTTACCACAAAGTGGGAAAAATACCCTCAGTCCACTCCTGCCATTTAAAAGAACATCCAGATACTTCTGGAAGAGCCTGCAGATGAAGAACAGACATGTTTTACTTAACACTGCAAGTATTTGTGCCGGCACACTAAAAGCCACGTGCTACACACTATGCCAGGTAGCACACAAACTCCATGACGGAACATAGGTTCTTAGTTCAACCTGCTTCACAGCATTAGAACTAAAAACATAAAATAAAAACATTCACCTTCCATTTACTTAGCAAGAAAATAAATTTAATTTCTGTTAGAAACAAACACATTTCTGTTTGTTCTGTTTTCTCTTTGTCTTTTCAAGTAAACAAACCAACCAACCCACTTCTAAGAAGGCCACAGCAGACAGCTTAAACAGAACGATTATTAAACTTCTGTACCAATCAAATCACTTCTACTCATCTTAAATGTAAGTTTTCTTGGTTGAAAGACTTCATAATCAGGTTTGGTCTCTTAGGTCTCTGTTTTCCGGTGCACAATAATTGCTCCAATGCTGTCGGCATTATTTTTTCAGGCCTCAGTTTCATAACTTATGAGCAGCAAGGCAGAGCTTCTGTATCAGAAAATTTAAGATTTTTAGCCAAGCTATCCAGGCTTGACAGTTTAAAACCTGATTCAACAGTAAAAGTTCTAAGTTCACTTCAATGCTTTCTTTTCTCTGCCTTTCTTTGACAAATGTAGGTCACAAAAATACGTATATTTATTTTAGTTTCAAGCTGTGCCTGTGTAAAATAATTTTCCTTTTGTAAATGCTCCATTTTCTATCAAGAGTTTTTTGAATGAGTCAAGTCATTCATCTCACGGTGTTTCTTTAAGCAGCTAAGGCAGAAGAGTGAAGTCACGTACGGATGCCCTTGTTCCTTGTGAAACCCGATGTTACCCGTTTCCCATTTTTGCAGCCATTCCTCCTCGGTCACCACTCTGTCTTTCTGTGACCCAATATCAGAGCCTTCCAGCACCCCATCTGCCGAGCGCTCCATCGTCCCCACGGAATGCTAGGAGCTGTGGAAAAAAAAACAAAAGAGAGAAAAAATCCCCCCCCACCCGATGAGTAGTTTGGAACCGGCTCTTGCTTCCTAGAACGGCCTAAAAATTCAGCGCAGTTTAGGAGATTGTTAATTTGGCGGCTGCTGAAGGCGACCGAGCCTACTCTTTGCTGTCGGCTAGGCTTCTCCCCCCGGAGGGAAGCCGCCTCTAAACGCGCCCCGTTCCGCACCCAGCTGGAAGCCACCCCCGGGGGGGGGGGGGGGGAAACGGGAAACCGGGGCCGGGCACGGAGCAGGTAGATACCGACGCTTCTCTCTCTCCCCCACGCGAAACCCGTGGGCAAACCGGGGTGTGGGGGGCGAGAAGCGGCTGGTGGCGAAGGGGACCCGTAAGGAGCCGTCGGGTGCCCGGCACCTCTCTGCCGCCCCCCGCCCGGCGGGTACCTGCGCGGCGGCGGCGGGTCCGGCGGGGGCTGCGGGGCCGGGGCGGCTCCTCCCCGCCCTCCCCCTCGCTACGCACCGCGGAGAGCGGAAGCGGCGGCAGGAGGAGGCGGGCTGAGGGTGCACGGCACCGGGGAGGAGGAGGAGGAGGATGGCGGTGGGGATGGCGGCGGTGAGTGACCCCCTTCCCTCAGCTGCAGCGCCCACCGGGGGTGGTGGGGGTGGTGGTGGGGGGGGGCGTCTGCTCCCTCCTCCCCGGGCGGCGGGGCAGGTGCGAGCGCTGCCCCCGTCCTCACCTCCCCGCTTCTCCCTTCCTTCCCTCTCCCTTCTCCTCCCTTTTCTCTTCCCCCCCCCCCCCCCCCCGCAGCTCTAGCAGGAGGCGGCGCGGACACGCGTGAATGTGGTCTCCGGCCCCCGAGTGACCCGGCCCCGAGGTGAGTGCCAGGCGCCTCCGCCCCGGGGGAACCTCCCTCCGGTGACATCCCCTTCGGGGGGACACACACACACACACACACGACACAGTCTTCCCCCGGGGAACCCCCCCCCCAAAGCTCCGGGGACCCCACTGCCGGCCGCCAGCTGTCACGGCCGCGGCGCTGCCGAGCGCCGGCCCGGGGCCGGGGTGGGGGGGGGGGGCGGCTGTCAGCCTGGGCCGGCTGGGGGCGGGGGGGGGCGAGTTTTAAAGCTGGGAGCACTTCGTGGTCCCACCTCCCCTTGTTTGTCAGGCTGCGATCGTTTCCTTCTTTCTCTCTGTCGGTGTGTGCGTGTGGTTTCTTTCTTTTTTTTTTTTTATTTTTTATTCTCTCTCCCCCCCCGCCCAAGACAAACTTGCTGTCAACTGCACAGGTAAACCCCACAAAGCTTTCCCGTGTAGGCCACGCGTTACAGGCGGATGAAATGTTATAGAAGGTGACAGTGTGTTAGGCATCTCTCCCCCCTTTTAAAGGGCTTGTTTTCTCAGCCAGTAAGATAATGTTTATAGGATGCGGAGTCATATAAAGCTTAGTAAAGTAAGTGATGTTTGCTTGTTCTTTAAAAATTTGTGGGGTTTTGGGAGGGTGTTGCTTGTTTGGGGAGGGGAAGTGGGGACAAAGTGGCATACAACTGAAAGCAATGGCCTTGCTTACAGTTACATGCATAAGCCGATCTATTTTTCTTTCTCTTTCTCCCCTCCTCCCCCTCCCGTAGTGCTTACAGCAAAAATGTTTATGATTCTGTATGCCTGGCCTCTGCCTTTCAAAACAGGAGGCCTCTCTGAATCTTAAATATTTTCACCAACCTTCTCAGTGAATGATAACGGCCGCCTTTTATTTTCTAACCCCGTACACGCAATGGAACAGATGTGTGTCCTTTTACCTTCACGGATAAAGGGCCTTGCAGCAGCAGCAGACTGTGATCACCTGGTAGTCACCAAAATGAGTCGCCCGGTGCCTTGCTCACCACCAAGGTAGTTCGTAGCCTCCACTTGTAAGGGCAACGCTACAATGATTATCTGGCGTCAGAAGTTAAGGGGATAGAAAGAGATACTGTTGTGTCGCTGATCCAGAAGGAAAGCTCCTGGGGAAAAAAGCCCCCGTTTCCTGGGGGGTTACACAGTAGTTAGGGAAATGTCATGTAAACGAAACTGGTTGGTTTTCATTTCTCTACTCTGCAACCTTATCCACCCCCATGCAGTGGTAAGTTATGGTGGAGTCATGCTTTTGTTTTTTAGGTAATAAAGACTGACTTAATTATTTTTTTCCTCTCTCTAATTAGTTATAATTGGGGGGGGGTGCATACGAAAAAGAAAGTTATTTTTTGTATTGGGTTGTCTGAACTAGTTTTTCACTTACGTGGATATCATGTGACTTCCCTTCCCCTCCCAAATCAATTTCTTCTATCTTTAGAGGAGAATAAAGCACCAGTTTACTTGATTTGCATCAGCTTCATTTGAACTTTGTAAAAATGTCCATTCTCTCTTCCTATTACCTTTACTTTTAGCAGAATTCCTGAAAGAAGCTACTGCTACCATGTCCCACTGTCAGCTTGAACAAGGAAGATGCAGCTTGGAACAGAGATAATTGAGAAGTCTCAAATATTAAAAAAAAAAAAAATTACAAACTGATCCCTACTACAACAGGATAACATTCATGATGCAGTGCTGTTGTATAAGGGTTTTATTTCCACTTCCTTTCTGTGTGTGGTGGAACACGTTTAGATTTAATTCTTCCTCTAGGCTCTCTTTATTTGTGTTTTACTCCCTGTGAAAAGAATGCCTTTGATAATAACATTTTAAATATGCTTTCATATTTCTGTGGCATACTTTCTCACACTCCATGCTTTCCAGCTTACATGATAAACTGTGGTCTTTTCCATGTTCCCACCGATGTAGTCAAGGACAGCTATAGAGCTCTGTCATGGCATAAACCTTTTCTTCTCTCCTGTAGTACGCTTAACAACAAAGTCTGTAATATTCTGATCACCTATAATTGCAGTGCAGCTGCAGTTTAGACTTTAAATTCTGATGTACTTTCATAGGAGGTTGTGCAAGTCTTGGAACAGGTTGTTCACCTGGTATTAAACATCTCTTCAGTACGCTGCTTGGAAAGGTGCTTTATAGTGCAAATCTCTTGCTACCAATAAATCAGTAGTTAGCAGGACGAGCGTTACTCAGAGTGGTATTTCAATGGTTGCATTATGAGCTGATATCTGTTAACTTTGCCAAGCCAAATTCCAGTCCAGGTCTTCACGTAATGCAAATCAGATTATTGAAATCCAGGGTATGCTGATCTGGAACAGCCTGTCAAGATGTACTCAAGGATCTAATCTTAACTCCGAACTTAGTTTAAAATAGTAGTATTGTTCCTTTCCCGTAATGCCTCATTCTCTCATTTCCTCCTGAATTGATAGTCAAGCTAAACAGATTCTTACCTCGGTAACTGACAAAAGCAGTATTATGAGTGGCTGTACTGCCCAGGTGATTAGACAGCTCTACAAAGTCAAGCAATTTAATTTTTTTCCTTAACTACTGCCTACCTTTTTTTGCAGATCCAATAATACAATGTCAACTGGAAGGGTACGAACGAAAAAAAAGGCATGTTCTTCAGACCAGTCTCCAGACAACCTTCCTCTGAGGAGTTCTGGAAGACAGGTATTTATAATAATTTAAAAACACTGGGTTTGTACTCTGGTGTTTTTTATTTTCTGTTGACATTTATAAAGAAAGCGGGCTTCATTGTTGGTAAGTTAGGACTTAAGAGTATTTAGCCAGAGAGAGGGAGATTTAGTTAATTCCATGAATAAGTAGGCAAAGTGTCTCATTTGTGAACAATGTTCAGAAAAGATAAATGCTCAATATAACCTGTAAATACTTGATGTGTTAAAAATACAATCACAGATTTCTGTACAGCCAGACAAAGATGTCTGCCCATCCAGACAAAGCTGTCTGCCCATCCAGACAGAGGCCTAAACCAACATAATACACAGTACCTTTGAGGCTCAGAAGAGATATTTGGTATACAGCTTTGTATCTGGAGTCCAAAAAAAGCCCCAACCCTATCCTAATATTTTATTTGAGATGCAGATAAGGTTGCCACTAATTAGTATCAGTAAGTATGTGAAGAAGAGAATTTCTTTTTCTGAAGGAGAAATAGAATGAATGCATGAAGCTTGACTCATTAGCATGTGATGGAGCTTAAAATATGATTTAAACTGAAAGCTTTGCTTATAGTTTCTTCAATGGCATCAGTTAGACTAAGGCAAGACATTTTTAGCTTTAAATGATATTTCCAGCCTTACTGTTGGTTTTGGTTTTTTTTTTTTTTTTTTTTTTTTTTTTAGAAAAACTGACCTACTTTGACAGCTGTTTCATGCTGCAGCTATTTCACAATGGGTACAAAAATCTTCATTAGTACCATTTTAACCATCTGATGCTACCCACAAGCTGCAAAACTGTTTGAATGTCATTTTGTAGAAGATGCATTTGTGTCATTTCTGGTCAGATTTCAGCTATTCTTTATTAGGTGAAGAAGAAAGCAGCTGAAGCAGCAGATGATGATGATGAAGCATCAGAGAAGAAATATAGAAAATGTGAAAAAGCTGGATGCACTGCAACATGTCCGGTTTGCTTTGCCAGTGCAGCTGAAAGGTTTGTTTCTTTTTATTTGCATTTTCCATGGACTTCTCTAAACTTGCAGTTGAAGTTTAGGATCCTAACTATATTCTGCAAAATCCCTTCATTTCTAAATGTAGAGGGAGAATCAAAAGGTACTAATACGAGTCTTAAGATGCCAGGAAAGTGTCACAAGTTATTCCTGTTGTGAATAACTTTCTACTGTGCAAGTTGCTAATTCAGGTATAGAATATCTTTAGAATACGCTTATTTATGTTATTAATGGTGTCTTCTGGAACATGCCTTGCTTCTGTGAAACTGAGAGCATATTAGTGTAATACGAGGAAGCTAAACTTGCTTTCAAGATAGAAAATGAAACCGTCATTTACTGCAGAAAGTCTTCATCACTGTTTTGTTGGCACGCTTTGCAGTCCGAGGTGAGATTCTGACCTTGAAATTTTAGGTCTTGGGAGACAGTTGTACTTATTTGAACTCTTTGTTCTCAGCTTTCTGTGTACTGGCACAAGTCCTTTTGCATTCTGACCCTGGCAGTACCGAATGCATGATACTGGCCAGGTGTATCTATAATAAGCAACACATTAGACCTCATTATGCAGCAGGCAGACTGTAATTATATAGCATGCCTACCTCCCTGGTTAACTGAGACAAACTTCCCTTGTTTTATTTTTTTTTCCAATGATATAAAATAATTCAGTGCTTCATTTAGTTACCTGTGTGGATTGTTCTTTGGTGGCAGGAGGTCAATGTGTTCTGGAAGTTGCCATAGGAAAACCAGGTGTTTTGGCAGTTGCGTAAGAGACTTGTAGGGGAAATGAGCACCTGAGAGATCAGCATTGGTGATGCTATGTTTTTTATTTAGGAAACAATAGATACTGCTTAGTCATCTTTTCGAATTGTTATTTTAGTATTTTGATTTCCACCCCTCCCACCCCCCAAGTACATACTTTCAACATTATTTGTTTAGGATGAGATCATTTCATGGCTAGCTATTTCAGTTAGTAGCTTAGGTTACTGCTTTTCTCTCATGCTTTTTACCTCATGCATTTATCTTGAACCATTTCATTGAGTTTAATGAGAGATTTCTAAGTGAAGAGCAGTTGCTTTGATGAATATAATCTTTGCTAATGGATATTTCTTTCTGAGAGTAATAAAGAATAAATATCCAGAATGTGTAACTGCTTCCTCAAGGTTTTCTCTCGTTGGGTTAAAATCGCAGCCAACTCGGTCATGTGAAAAAAATAGGCAACATCTGTTTTGTGTTCAGATTTGCCTTTATAGTTTTGTCAGTTGTTCTGGGGACGAGATGTTGTAATGATTTATGAATCAACTGATCACACATACAAGAAAAATACTGATTTAAATGATCCCTCCCACCCTTGCACTAATATCAGAACAAAATGGAACAAAGTAAAAGGAACTGTAAGTTCCTATGGAGAGGGACTTTGCCTTCTTATACATTTGCAGAACGCTTAGTGGGTCACAGCACATATTGTAAGAGCAAATCTATTTCATGTTCAGGAAACGTCCGCTTAAAGGGTACTAAAGACAGGCTCAGTTGACCATTGTTAGTGGGAGGTTGCTGGAAGCCAGACCAACTATAAAACGGCACATTGTGTGCATTTTGCCTCCTTTGCATCTGGTGTTGCTTAGTTTGGAAACTGGAAATGTTTGAGACAATTGAAATGATCTTATTGTTATTTGTATGACTGTAATGCCTTGTGCAAGTCAGCCTTCGTGAATGTAACATAAAGCCCTGGCTTGTCCTGAATGTTTTGTTCATGTTCTAGAATGTGCTACTGTCAATAGAAAGATTTTTTCTAAATGTATCTTAAAACTATTTCCATGTCTCCTGCATTACAGATGTGCTAAAAATGGGTATACGTCTAGATGGTATCATCTTTCCTGTGGGGAACACTTCTGCAATGAATGTTTTGACCACTATTACCGAAGGTAGATTTGCCAGTCAAGGTTGTGCTTTTTCAGTGCTTATTAAAATTTGGCAGACGTTACAACTGTTGAAACATCATGCACATAAACATAACACAAAGACTTGTCCTCTGTGCTTGCTTTGTTCAAAGCGAGGCTTAGATATTGGTGCCAAAACTGCAGGTGTTGTATGGACTAATCATCAGCCTAAACACAGCAGTGTGAACAAAACTGGTTACTTCAGGCAGGCTGGTTTGTGTGTACAGTTATTCTGAAGCTTTTGTCTTTTTTAAAACAACAACAGAGAATTTTAAATGAGAACAGTTTTAAGTAAATCCATTTTCCTCTATAAAGCAAATTCACTTTACAATGTGAGTTCAGGAGACCTTGCCTCTCTGTAACATTGAATCAGTGAGCAGATTTAACTCTTGCGGTTTAGTGACTCTGAAGACTCTGGTCAGGCTCACAGAGTGCTTTCAGCTCCAAGCTCCTTCCCGTTTCAGTGAGAGCTGAATCCAGCCAGCTCTACTAAGACTTCTGGGTGCTTATGTGCTCAGCAATACCTGTGACTCAGTCCAGGCCTTAGCTACTGGGAAGTGTGCTCATGATCAAGAGGACATAGCAGTCAGGATGCAATTTATTGTTATCGTAATAACCATGACGTTCTCCTTTTTTAATAGGAAAAATACAGTACTCTCTACAGCCTTATTTCTCTGTCCTTGTATAAAATGTTTAATTTTAGAATAACTGCTGTTGCTTGAAATGAACTAGATATTCAATTTTCTGACTGCTTGCTGTTTTCTTTTCTCTCTCTTCTTAGCCATAAAGATGGTTATGAGAAATATACTGCCTGGAAAAGGATTTGGACAAGTAATGGTAAAAGTGAGCCCAGTCCAAAAGCCTTCATGGCTGATCAACAGCTTCCTTACTGGGTAAGATGGAGAGTGATTTATTTAATAGGGTATATTTCAATGTGATATTTTGATGTGAGTTTCTGGTATTATACGTTTAAGAAGCAGGTCAGCTAAGTTTTTTTTGGGGGGTTCTCGTATTAGAGGACTGTGGAAAATCTCAAGATAATAATTCTGATCAGCTTCTCCATTGTTGGAGACCTTCTCCACGCCCCACAAAGAACAACCTTCTGTTGCTTTTCAGTGAAGTAGCAGCTAAGATGTGTGATGTTCAGGTAGAACAAGACTTGGCAGGGAAAAGGCAGCATGCAAGGGAAAGGCAGGGAAAAGGCAAGAATGAGTGTGAAAGACTTCCAAAACAGATTTTGTATTTCCCTGGTAAAGAGAGCAAAAGAAGAGAGACTGGAATGGAAGGAAGTTTATTGTTAGTGGTGGTGGTTTTGTTTTGTTGTTCGTTTTGAAGTGGTGAACAATATGTTTTTGCAGTAATGCTTGCAAAACCCACTAAGACCATAGTAACGGGGTGTTGAATTGATTTTGAAGTTAGATTCTATGGACAAATTCAGTCTTAGAGGAGATGGGCACAGGGTTTCTGTATACCAAATGTCTGAGGATTACATGAGAATGAATTTAACTATTATATTTGACAAGTTCCGCACATCTCCCTGCTTTCTAATTGGTTAGTTATGCTTCATTAATCTTATCTGTAATCACACAGCAACAAGTAAAAACATGTTTGTTTTTTGACTTGTAGGTGCAGTGCACAAAGCCAGACTGTGGTAAGTGGCGTCAGCTGACAAAGGAAATCCAGCTGACACCACAAATAGCTAAAACTTACAGATGTGGTATGAAACTGAACAATTCCACCAAGGTAACACAGAAGAGTTTTGCTCATATTGAAACTAACAACAACTTGGTATTTCTTGTTTGCAGACATTAATTTCTTCTTGTTTGCTGCTTAATGTTTCTAATGTCAAAATGATTGTCTGATGGCCTGGAGAGCTGCACAGTGGCAGGCCTACATGCTGTTTGGACTTCTTGTTTCCTGACTGGAAACATCAATACAGAAGTATCTGGAACGTCTTTGCCCAGCCAATTGTGAAATCCTTCATTCTGAAGCTATGGAAAGGTTATCAGCATGTACAAAATAGACATACACCAAAATGTTTTTTGGTTTTGTTCGGCCATACTTCGTTATTGAGGAAAGCATCTGAAAAGCTCAGTGAGCTTTTATTAATTTCTAGCAAGTCTGTCATGGGGCTTTACAGCAAAACTTTCAGCTTTGGCATGAAGATAACTCCTGAAATTTGGAAGAGTCCTTATACTGCCATAGAATCTATATAGTTAAAAACATAACATGAAAATACTGACCATATGAAAATCAGAAGGGTCAGCATTTAATCTTGAAACTTTGTGATGAAGATACTCTTAAAATACACGAGAAACTTTCTTTTATAGTGGACTGGAAGAGTCTTTCTGGAAAATGTGGGATATTTCCAGAATTTTTCTGCAAAATTCCATTGTTTTTTTTCTTAATTTGTTTGTTTCAGTGTTCCACTCCACTTCTTGGAATAGAGTGTATATTTGAATATCTGATCAGCGGAAACTAACTTAACAAATGAGAAACATTTTCTGGGGTGTTTTTACTTTATGGTGTGTTGTGGTTTTTAACTATGCATTTCTCTGCTATTTATTTTTACTAACATAATTGTCTCTGCTACAGAAGGCTAACACTAACACATTTTTGGCTTGTTTTTTAAGTTTAAAGAGCTATGCCATAGACAAATTACTTTGTATTATATTCAATTTTTGTTGTACAGCTTAAGAATAGCTCTGATACCATTCACTTTTCTTTCAGACTGAGGGCTCAGACCAGTGTTCCATGCCTGAGGACTTGGTGAGTAGTGGCTGTTCCTCCTCATTTGTCCTAGAATATGAAAGCAGTCTTAAAGCACAGCATATTTATTTTCTTTTCTTGGTCCTTTGGCCAATTATGGCGGTATTTATGCGTTTTGCTCAGGAAACTCAGATGCTATTTGCAACAGAGCCTAAGGCCTTCTACTTTTTCATCTTTTTCCTCTTTTCCCTCTTTTGCCTTACCATACCAAGTAGCTTTCAGGTGGTTCATGGTGTCTTTGAGTTGTGGCCTGTGATTCAAGGTTTACTCCTAATTCTTATTTTTGATCAGGCAAAACAGCATTCAGTTGCCAGCTTTCAAATAGAATTCCCCATCCTAAAATTTCCCTGTCTTTCAGGTGGTTTCTATCTTTAGTCAAGCTAGTCTCCTCTTTCTGAAGACTGCAAGAGAACATCAAAACATGTTTTCTCTCTCCTCTCCCTTGTAATACAGAACTAGACTTGATGTATGTTGGTGTTTCAATGGGTTTATGATCGTGTAACCCTGCATTTCAGATTTAGTATGATCTGATGTTCAATAAGCCAATGTTGACAAGTGTACCTGAGGTACCTCTGTCCCAGGAAACATGTTCAAGCTTATTGTTGACTTTTGTAGAAGCTTTGTGGTTTTGTTTCCTTAATGCATGTTTGATTTGTAAAATAAGGCTGAATCACCAGTGTTTGAGGGTCTTAGAAGGTCTTTGATGGGGACAGCAGAATCTAAATTAAATCGATCAGTTAGTGTAGACTTTTCTAAGTTCAGATTTCTGGATGCATAAATGACTGTAAATGTTTTATAAAGGGCCTGATAAGGCATAGGTGTGTTGTCATGGCACGTTTCATCTGTTTGCTTTCCACATGGGTGTGGAGTTTGTGAAGTTTCAGCTCCATTTCTGAGGAAGAGATGAATGCTACAGGTTTTCTGTGTCAGGCTGAGGTAGGGGAAAGAGGGAGAGAAAATGTCTTTATGACTTGCAATTCTGAGATTGGTACTTCTAGTGCTTTTTGGTCTCAGTTTTGGAGGGAGGGGGGGAATTGGTTCATTTTCCAACGTTTTCAAAGTACTGACGTGTTCTCTTCTCCCCTCTTTCCTTCACTTCTCCGCTTGGCCAGAGAGTGGCTGAAGTTTCAGACCATTGGTGGTACTCCATGCTCATACTCCCTCCTTTGCTGAAAGACAGTGTGGCAGCTCCCTTTCTAGCTGCATATTATCCAGACTGCGTGGGCATGAGTCCATCCTGTACCAGCACTAATCGGTTACCTGGTGAATCCAACCTTGTGAAGTTAGAGCACTTAAAGAGCGTGCCTAATTTGACTGGTAAGGGCCATCTGCAGGGCTCTGTTGCTTAAATAGGTGTGATAAATTTTGTCTTACGAGTTTATAAGGCACATAATGCTCCTGATTCAGAAATACCGGTTCTGTTCTCAGCACTAATACACATTCTCTGTGTGACTGCCTCTGTACTTCTTTGATGCAATTTACTCATTTGTAAGATAAAGGTAATATGTTTTGTATGGCATTTTTTTAGGGAGTAAGCACAGACTGCATAGGCTTTTTGTTTACCACCTGTCATTTGTTTATAGAAATGGGAAATTAACATGCAGGTACTGAAAGATTGCGTTTTTGAGGAAATGAAGTTTCATCAGAACAAAACATGATTCTGCTAGTTTCAATACTGTGGATCTCTGGGGCTTTGGAGAAAAGGATTTGATTTCTTAAGGCACTCAGATTCTGTTTAGATTAATTTTTTTGCTAATGACAGCTCTGATGCTGACAGCCTGGGAGTGTGCATCTGCAGAATAGGTCAGGTATGGAGAAAGGTAATTCAGGATTCCCATACTCATCTCAGAGAGAACTCTTTGAGAAAAGTTCAGCTTCTGTGTTGTCTTAGCAGGCTTTGCTCTCCTTAGGTGCTGAAAATAAATCTGTTCATCTATTCAACAGATGTTTATCTGCTTAACAAATGGAAAACTTCATTACACAGAGCTACCAATACTGCACGTGGAAGATGATTACTTTTAGTTACTACCCACTCCGGGCAGTATTGGGAGTTGAAGATGAAAGGGGTTCAGAGTACTGCATGAGCCTGTACAGTGATGCTAGACCTTAGACTTGAGTTTAGATCCTGTTCCTTGTTGGACTCATTGTGGCATCTGAGGGCACATACTGTTTCTCTGACAAACTTAAGCTCTGATAGGTCCAAGATGTACCCGTCAGGTAGCAGGACAGTAATTAATATTGCACAGCCTAGAGAGTAGGAGAGGGGAGAGCAACAAAACTGAAATCATTCTGAAGGTGGCTAGAGGCTGGAAAGCTTCGTTACTTGTTTATCTGTGTGAGGTCAATGGATCGTCTTAGAGGGAAAAGGACGTGATGAAGATGTGATGGAATATGACTAGTTCTTGGTGTGTCTTTATTCAGTTGCAGGCATGAACAAGTATTTCCAGCCTTTTTACCAGCCCAATGAATGTGGGAAAGCACTTTGCGTGAGGCCAGATGTCATGGAACTGGATGAACTCTATGAGTTCCCAGAATATTCACGAGACCCTACCATGTACTTGGCTTTGAGAAACCTGATTTTGGCTCTGTGGTATACAAACTGCAAGGTAAGAGATGCTAATAGTTAATTTGTTTATTTACAAATAAGAGCTACTTTTTGGGGATGTGGATTCTCTTCTTAAGTATTGGACTCTTAGACATCTCCTTATGCACCAGGAAAATTGCTCCCAACCTTTTGAAAATCAATTCTAAGTTTGGCTGGTTTTTTTTGTTTTTTGTTGGGGGTGGGGGGGTCTTGAGTTTTAATGCCTAGGAGCTTCTTTCGCAGTAAAATACAAAAGTTTTAAAAGTATTAAAACTCTACTGAGTCTCCCCAGCTATTAACTTCTAAAGTGATGCTTGAACATTTCTAAACAGTGTTTGTGGGTGCTTTATGATATTTTTTTTTCATATGACTGTTGGACAGGGAAGTGATTTTCTTTTTACTTATGCTAACTCTATGGCACTGCCTTCAGTGGAATTGCTGGAATTTCACATACTGGAAGCTTTCAGATACTGATATCTGTATTTATGTGAAGGTTTTGGATATTAATCTATTTTTTATTTGGAATGCCATTTTGGAATGGATTTTACTGGAATGTCATTGTGAGCATTGCCACCAGGTAGATTCATTTTGCAATCAGGGATGCATTTCAATACCATTCCTGTACTAATGGAGCACACCATGGAGTTTGCAAGAGTATCTTGTAGACTTATTTGCTTTTATTCCATGTTAATCTACTTTATTAAATTGTTACCTTACTGTGTAAAGCTGGCTAGCAAGAAACTTCCCAGAAAACTTGCTTTTAAAATGCTCTCAGAAACCTGATTCATTATTAATTTTACCATCTAGTTTACAGTTTAAATATGATGTAAATGCATGAAAAAAATTGAATATTAGAAAATCAACACTTTCTATTCTTTGTTTTTCCTTTGCAGGAGGCTCTTACCCCTCAAAAATGTATCCATCACATCATTGTTCGGGGCCTTGTGCGTATTCGCTGTGTACAGGAAATGGAGAGGATACTTTATTTTATGACAAGGAAAGGGCTAATTAATACAGGGATTTTATCAGTTAGTCCTGACCAGTATCTTCTTCCTAAAGAATACCACAATGTAAGTTGCTGTAATAATCCCTATGTTATTAGTGCTATAAAACTACATGGCACATGTAATTTTTTTTTGGTTCTGGATTTTTTGCTCATTATCTATCATTCCAACCATTTATGTAAAAATTACATCTAAAAGCAAACACATTGCATGTTTTTCACATGGTTCTCATCTGCCTTCAATGGCTGTGGAAACTACAGACATGGGACTCTTCCCAGCAAGGTTTTTGTTCCCACTAAAATCTATGGAATTCAGTTCTATGGATTCATGCTTCTTATGAGCTTTTCAGATGGATGGGAACTGTGTGAAAAATACATAATACACTTAGGTTCTTCTCATGGCTTAACCTTGTAATACAACTCTGCTTTCATAGGTGAGGAAACTCGTATTCCATATTGGTTTGCCAGATTAAAGGGTACATATTTATGACTAGCAATCTGCTTGACTGCACACAGAAACTTATCAAATTAATGTATTCCGTAAGGGAATATCTCCTAGAAATTGTAAGTTGATTTATGTTTGGAAAGTGTATTTGTACATGTTTTTAATTATAAACTAGTTTTTACTGGTCAACCCAATCTGTGATTGAAATCATTACAAGGTAAGTGTGTTTCTTGTCTGATAACTTCTGTTAGATTTTATTACTTGACTGATAACTTCAGCTGGTTCCATTAAAATAAACTGAAACATTCAACCATCTGCTTTTAAAGTCCTTAAAAATCGTAACTATTTTAAAAGCTACAATTGATCTTTTCTTTATATTAAATGCACTATCATCTTTAAAAGTTATCACTGATTACTTTAGAGGACAAGAGAGCCTAGACTTCTGAAACCTACAGTTATTTTTAACTTTAGCAAGAAGAAAAATAAGTGTGCGATGATAATTTCTATTTTAGTGCAAACTATTTTTATTTATTTAAATATTTTATCTTTTTTTTTTTAATTTTTTTTTTTTTTAGAAATCTGTCATTATTGTTGGGGCTGGTGCAGCAGGATTAGCAGCAGCCCGACAACTGCACAACTTTGGAATTAAGGTAAGAAACTGTAGAGTACCTTACTTAAAAAATCAGACGCTCTCTGCTTTGTAAGTGTTCTTCATCAAAATGAAAAAAATTACATTCTTGTTACAAACTTTTATGTATAGGGCACCCTAATTCATTTGTAAAATCTGGGGTTTTACTGAGTGAATCTGCTGTTTAAAAACAGCACTTATTTGTATCTAAAATTCAGCAAAGGATGCAGTGTATATTTTACATAGACTTGGGTTGGGAGGATAGGGGAGACATGGATATTCATGTCCGAATAATGGGACTGTAGATGATGGCTGTTTAAATGAGGTGAAATTATCTTTTGTTTGTGCACTCTACTGTACTTACTTGTTGCTTATTAAAAACAAGCAAATCACATGTATTTCCCTTTTCCCTCATATTTATCATTGACAGTGTGATCTCACAATATTTACAAGTTGAAATAATTTTATACATCAGAATATTCTTACGAAAATCTATGGGACTCTACCCATGAAGTGTTGGCAGGGCTGACGTTTAAGGACATGAATAAGCATCTGACTTTCTGGATTTATATTTTCATATATGTGTATATTTATATGAAACCCTGAATGCTATATGCCCATTATCTCATTCTTTGGTGGCTAAATAGTATATTGCAGTGCAGCCTTTCTGTACATCAAATCCTGTGGAAAGCTATTCTGCAGTAAAATACCAATTGGCAGGACGTTTTTTTTTAATATATAAAATATACTATATATACTGTTGCTTTCTACTGTTCTGGAGAGATGGAGTTTCTCTAAAAAGACTTTCTCTAAAAATAAAAAGATAATGTAAGTAAGGGTAAACATATTCGGTCAGATATCTGTCTTGTCCTCCAGTATCCTGTGTCTGTCTGTGACAAGTAGTGGATGCTGAAGGAGGTATGTATGAATGGTGGAAATACATGAGAATGGAGTTTTCTTGGAACATCCCAGGAATAAATTTCTCCAAAAGGTGTATGGACTTTCTTAGATGGACACTGCACCCAGATCATTGTGTTTAATAGCCTGTAGCATGCCTTAAGCTCCAATTTTGAGATTTCCTGAATAGGTCTTCAGCTTTTTTAAAAAGAAGGCTTACTTTTGTTAGGGTTGTTTCTTAAAGCAGCATCTATTTTATATGTGTATACCCCAAAAGGTAACCTTTAAAAGACAATTTAAATGCATAAATGAACTATATCCACAAACAAAAATAAAGTGTTAAGATTGTTAGCATTGCTGGATTGTTTGGGGTTTTTTTTTTGTATTTTGTTTTCTCCTTTGCTCTGGAGTTGAACAGATATGTTTAATATAATCAAACCTTACAATTTACTAAGCTGCATTGTGTCACAGGTCATTGTCTTAGAAGCTAAAGACAGAATTGGTGGCCGAGTGTGGGACGATAAGACGTTCAAAGGAGTCACTGTTGGAAGAGGTGCACAAATCGTCAATGGATGTGTCAACAACCCAATGGCACTAATGTGTGAGCAAGTGGGTTCCCTGCAGTGGTCATGCATTATCACGACTGAAAAACTGTCATTAAAGCCAGGTTCAGGTGGCTGGGGAAGGGTGGGAGTCCTTTTTCATGACATGATTAAAACACCATTCTGTGTTGTAAGTAAACTCTGTGTTGCTATTCTATCTTTGGTAATGGCTGGGGACAGAGAAGGGCTGTAGAATCGTTTTGGACACATTATATAAAGAAAAACAAGACAGCTCCACCTTCAGAACCAGAAGAAACCCCCTTTTTCTGGAGATAGTAATGTAAAAGGTCCCCAGCAGACTTCCTTAGAGCTAAGAAAGGCTTTACTGTGGGAAGCTATTGCTATGTTTTCATAATACATATTCTGTGACTCACCTGGCTTTGCTCAGCCTCTCTATTTCTAGTTCAGTTTTGCACCAGTTACAACGAATGTGTCTAACAACTACTGATGCAAACACACTGCAGTTCAATTTTTTTTATTTTTTTATTTTTTTATTTTTTATTTATTTGTTGGGTTGGTTTGGGTTTTTTTGGGCGGGAAGCTGAATTTCTCTCAAGTGGAATCTGAGTATGGATTTGGTTCAGAGAGGCATGCAAATCCAGCCCATGCTATTTTAACTGTTTAGTGCTCTATAGTGTCATGAGGAAACTTTTTTTAAACCATGTTTTAGTTATGAGGTGAGGAGTAATGACTTCTTAATACACCCTGGGTGCCCATCCCTTTGTAGTCATTTGATGTCATCTTTCATTCAAAGTACAACTCTATCTTGAGAAAAGATCTGCAGTGCTGACCAGCAGCCTAGAGAGATGTGAGGATATGTGAAAAACACTGGAGCGCACCCTAAGTGACAAGGCCCTAGGAAGAAGTTAGCGCTGTATTTGTGCTACTTTCTCTACACTGACTGTAGAACATAGAAACATCTTTATTCTGATTTAGGTCTGTTGCGTGTTCGATACAAGATGGACAAGCAGAGGAACATACTAGGTTTAATTCCAAATAATTTCTTTGCTTGTTTCTTAATAAAATTGGTGGTAACTGGCAAGCAACATCCTGTCAATTCCTGAATGCAGAGAACCGTTTGGGCATCAGGCACCAGAAAGTTGTAGAAAAGAACTGATTTTAATGGCAATTCAGAGAATAAGGTGAGGTAGAAATGAAGAGGAGATTGGTTCATCATGTTTGATTACCAGACCCAACAACTCTGTACTAGGCCCTGGCCTCACAGGACAGTTGGAGATAAGGTTTCTGGGAATCCCCAATAAAGATGGAAGAGTGGGTTAAAACACTTTGTGGACAATTAACAGATAGAAGGATTGTTGGTATTCCAGTTTTAGGAGAACAAGAGTTTATCTGACTAATTATTTAAAGTCGTGGATGTTTTTTAAGTGGCATCACTTAAATCTGAGATTAAGGGATTCGCCTTACTTTAAATAACTTTGAGCAGGCTAGGCACTGTAGTTTTTCCATACTTAAAAAGCAATAAAATGTCTTTTTCTTAAGCTTGGCATTAAAATGCACAAACTAGGGGAGAAATGTGACTTGATCCAGGAAGGTGGAAGGATAACAGATCCCACTATTGATAAACGTATGGACTTTCATTTCAATGCCATCCTAGATGTCGTCTCTGAGTGGAGAAAAGATAAAACCCAACATCAAGATGTTCCTCTTGGTGGTAAGTGGGAGATGTATTGCAAAGCGAAGATGTTGGCTGTATTCACAGAGTTTTATATTAAATTGGCATCAGACATTTTTAGAAGTGTATGGCTGTACCTCTGACCTTAAATCCAACAGTGATAACCTGTCTCTAAGCAAGACAAAGGGAGATTGACTGTTGTATACACACAGACCAAAATGTCACTTGTAACTTTTAAGGAAGCCTAATTTGAAGGCTTTTGTAATACTCTACGACTCCTGATGTAGTATCTTGTTTTCATGAGGTAGCTTTTTCAGTATAACTAGTGGCACTAGCAGTTCAAAGGACTTGCTTCTTGCTGAAGCAGGCCATAGCTAGCCATAACTCTTAACACTTTTTGACTAATTGTCTAAAAAAGAGCCGATCAAAGCCTTCTGCTAGCAAGAATAGTCCCATCTCCATTGGTAATGCCTCCCACCACACTTACAGCATGCAAGCATATTCAACAACAAAAAATAAACTTGCTTAGAAATGTTTGCCTCCCAAATCTTTTCAGCATGGATTCTGTAAGGCAGAATTAGCAACTCCTATGTTCTTCAGTGAACTGTGGATCATATTTCTTAGCTCTTTTGGTTTTCTAAAAATTAAGCAGGGTTTATTTGCAAGGATTCTCCCATTATCTTAAAGTGTATTTATTTTCCTTGAAGTATCTTCAACTGTATATTGATGATAGCTAAACAATTAATTTCTCTTCTGTGTCAACTGGCTAGCCCAGCTGTGCTGTTGCACAGTGTGGTTTTGTTTTTTTTTTTAATTTGAAATCATTGTAACCTCTTTTTTTCCTGAAGCTATGTATGTTTCCTTTTTTGAAGAAGATTTTACTAGGGAAACCTATGATTAGGTTAAATACAATGGATAAATACAATTAGGATAAAATACAATGAAGTTGTATTTTATCACCTGAAAGATCTTGCGTTTTTTTCTATGAGAAGAAAAACATCGTAGTGCAAATAGCAATAAGCTTGAAAATCTTGTGATCCAGAGAACAGCATATCAAAATACAGTAAGACTTCTGACGAGTTGTGATATATTCTTATTTTAAACATGTTCTTTCACAGAAAAAATACAAGAGATCTATAAAGCCTTTATTCAGGAATCTGGTATCCAGTTCAGTGAGCTGGAAGAAAAAGTACTACAGTTCCATCTCAGTAATTTGGAGTATGCCTGTGGCAGCAATCTCTCTCAGGTGAGTTTTGACAGCTGTGTTCTGAAGTGGTTGAGCTTTGTAGAAAATAGGGTTGGAAGTAACATTGAAAAGTCATCTGATCCATCCCATGGCCCCAAAGGAAGAATCAGCTATCCCTAAACTGTTCCTACATCCCTAACCTGTTTTTTGAAAGCACTGAGACACAGACTCCAGCACTGCCTTAGGTAATCTGATGCAAGTTCATGATGTGCCTCCAGGAAGATCCTCTTTAATGTAGAAGTTGAGAGTAGATGGTGCAGCAGAGTAGGGCATTTTGCCGAGATGCTGGGTGGTAGGATTCACAGGAGAGTTACTTTTCCTCAGATGTTGTGTGTGACTTCTGCTTCTCAGTTCTGTGTTTTAAAACTGAGGTATTTCTCTACCTTACTAGGTATCTTGAGAATAAATGCATTTAACTTCTGAAGTGTTCCAACACCCTGATGGTGGGCCCCAGTTCACCACTCCTAGGTATTCTGTTGACTATGTGATGCTTGGTTTTCCTTGCAACTTCAGTTTTAACTAAGCAGGTTCAGGAAATATCAAAGTACGATGTTGTTTGCAGTGCATTATTTACTCAGTCCTGTTACTTGGGTTAAAGATGTTTAGGGTCAATTGTACTACAGTAGTGGGACAGCTGATTGATATGTGCAGATGCACAAATCTGATCTGAACTGAGAAGCACATAAGAACATAACAAAAATCTGCAAGACAATGCTATACCAGGGCAGTCAATGGAAAATATCTTGATATGTCAAGCTTTCACACTTCACGACCACCCAGGGGAAGTAAGAAAGATGTTAAAATCTATCTTGCCTTCTATTTAAAGATCAAAATATGAAGTAAATGCAACTGCAGTGATAGGAACTTGCATTTGAATAGCAGTTTGAGAAGTGCTTCAGATTTTTCACTGATAAGTGGTGATTGCTTAGTACAACTATCACTGTTGTACTAACTATGAGTTTGCAGGGGTGGGGGGAGAAGGTTAATGAAAGATATCATGAAAGAACCTCCAAAGTGACAGAAAAATTCCATTGAGATTTTTTTGTATCTTATCTTCCCCTTCATGTTGGGGAATAAAATATTTCCATTTTTATTTGAAGTCTTAAGGCTGTAAAATCTGATTTCTTTGCTACAGACAGGAAACTGAAATAAATACACTGCAATCCACCTGAATTTTTGTACTACTTTCCTTGTTTTCTTTACCAAGCAGAAGTATAAATTACCTGCTAGTGACGAACCCATACTACAACATTTCTTAATCTAGCAATTCATATGTTGTATGGTGGCCTTAGGTAAATAAGCTGTCTGCTTTTCTCAGCATTGCCATACATTCTGGTGATACACTTCTTTTCTCCAGTTGTGACGGGAATTAGCGTGGCTTCCTCTAAACTGTGGGACTTTTGCTAGTACCCATGTCACCTCACCAGTAGAGACAGCTAGTTATGTTCTGTCCACAGGTATCTGCACGCTCATGGGACCACAATGAATTTTTTGCCCAGTTTGCTGGAGATCACACTCTTCTAACTGTGGGATATTCTACTGTGATTGATAAATTGGCAGAAGGGCTGGACATCCGGCTGAATTTCCCAGTGAGTCTGGAAAATGTTGATGCAGTGCCTGTCTTGGATTGCTCTGAAGCTCCCAATCATCTTTTTGTATTCTTTTGGACCAGGCAAATCTGTGCCTGTGATTATATCGACTTGTCTTTAAGAAAAGAGAGGATGATTTCAGTATTTCTGGAAATCCTCTTTGAGGACTATCAGTACTTAAATATTATAATATGATGAGCTTATATGTTAGACTCATGATCTTTCTTTTTCAGCTTCCATGGAGGCTTTTTTTTATCTTTCACTATTTCTCTGGAAACTTGTGTTCTTCAATTTCTGGTTTGCAGACTGGTGCTATATTAGCTATTCTTGTCTGAACATGCATTGCATATGTAGATTTTGTAGTATAATATTCTTCAATTTGACTTTCAATAGGTACAGAGTATTGACTATTCTGGTGAAGAAGTACAGGTCACTACTGCAGATGGAGCAGTGTGGACAACACAAAAGGTACCTAATATGCTTCAAGATTAAGGATTTTAGGGTACACAAGAACAATACTGACCACAGTACATGTCCTTTTTGTCTCTCTCTTTCCCCCCCCCCCCCCCCAAAGATGAAAACTCATATATTCTAGTGACCTGTATTTGGATGTCCTAGAGCTATCTTGAGCATGCTTGAGTTTTGAGTACTAGTTGATTTGAAGAACTAAGCACTATAAAGGCAGTAATAAAAACATGAAGCAAATAGATTTTTATCTGGTCTTTGAAGTGACAGTTATGTTTCCTGGTTCCATTCCCTGCTCAGCTTTACCCCATTTAGCATGTGAATCTGCCCTGTTAAAATTTTTCCCTTTGGTATGCAGGACTTGACAACCCATATTTCTCAGTCTCTCTTAATCCCTGTATCACCACCTGCTTCATGCTGTGTAATTTAGCTTTTAGTAATTTTTAAAATGATACGTAAACTTGGTCAAGATTGGATTTTCAAAGAGAAGGGTTCTGTGAAGGAAATAAAAACAAACCAAAACAGCGACCATCTTCTCTCCTTTCAAAACGACAAGTTTTGTTAATCTGAGAGCCATTGACTATAATTTACAGGAGGTATTAAAATTAGTAGCATGGTTAGCCGCTCTGATACAAGCAATTCAACAGACTACAACTTAAAATCAGTGAACTGCAGGATCTGTTCTCACCTGAAAGTAAGGCATGTGTCTCCCATTAACAGGGATTAAAACCAGACACTAATCTAGAGATGTCTGGTGAGTATTATGCTGCATCCTACAAGAATAATCCAAGATAGTTAAGAGGATGCTGTGAGGCTTAAGTGCAGTATTCAGCTTTTTCTACTGTTGTGACTGTAATTATTTTTCAGGTATTAGTGACTGTACCACTGGCCCTTCTTCAGAAAAATGCCATTCAGTTTAATCCTCCACTGTCAGAAAAAAAAATTAAAGCCATTAATAGTTTGGGAGCAGGAGTCATCGAGAAGGTAAGTCATTTCAGATTTCATTTTCTTTTCATAGAAACATTGGCTGCTTTGTCCCTGTTGCTTTTGGTGTGTATTTCTCAGGATTTATTATGCATTTACTTTTACTTGTATACAGTAGCCCAGAAGAGCAAAATGCTATTGGGGATCACATGTATTTCTGTTTCTTAGATTTCCCAACTTAATGGTGTTTTTAAAGAAATTGTTTGCAGAATCACTTCACAGCTTATGTTTTGTGCCTAATTTTGAGCAAGCCTTCATGATGGTCTTAGATCTTCCAAAATTCTAATAATATTCTTATTCTAGGTCCTTTCAACCTAATAAATACATAAACTATTTCAGAATACTGAAAGTTGTGTATTTGACCAGTGTAAAATCTCCTACCCTTTCCCAGTGCAAAGACAGCCTCTCCTGAAAAAATCCCTAGTAAGATGTGTGCTTAGAACAAAACAGTAACAGAAGTAATGCCAGAAACAGGATTATAACAGTGTTGAAATTTAAAGGCAAGATTCAGACACCACCACCACCCCCCCCCCAACATGGAGATCACTAACTTCTATGTTAGGTTTGTAAAAATTCTGCTCAATTTCTTGAGTGTTTTCTATAGTGAATTCCATTGTGAATTTGATAATCTGTGCATTTGCAATTTTTGAGACTAGCATTTTTTTTCCTTTCCCTGTCCCCCTTGGGAGAACAGGCCCATATATTCTCTGTTGAGACCCTCTCATAGAACTGGGTGTCTCTAATTGAGTAGAAAAGGGAAAAAGGATTAGAAGAACAACATATACCATATCCAGTTATGAGTTTTGTGGTATGAAACGCTTTAATTCCATCTCTCTCTCTTGCTCTCTCTCCAGATTGCCTTGCAGTTTCCTTATAGATTTTGGGACAGTAAAATTCAAGGAGCTGATTTTTTTGGTCATGTTCCACCCAATTCCAGCCAACGTGGCCTCTTCAGTGTTTTCTATGACATGGATCCAGAGGTATCATATGCTAGCTGTATTTTCTGTTGGCCCTTCAGAAATTCAGTTTGGAATCTAGGTGCAATAATTACTGAACAATGAAAGTTTTCTTCTTCTCCCCACCCCCGCAACTGTTAAAAGAAGTGGAAGCAGTGTTATTTATCAAGAAAAAGCTGATTGATACTTCATTGTAATAAATGGGAATGTTTTCCTACACTTGTATACAAAATAATATACAAGGAAGTTAATGCTTTTATTCTCAAACTATCCTGAAAATGAGTCTGTAATACCTGACTATAGATATACTAATATGGGAAAAAGTCTACCAGTCACTTCCAGTTTAGGATTTCTTTTCCCTTATTTATATCAGCTAAAAATCCTGTTAAAAAGATCATGCTGGCTTATTAACACTTAATGGCTTGCACTAGCCTCAATAGCTACGTGGAATGGCAGAAGAAAAGAAAAACACTAGGTTTTCTATGAAACTGAGGTCTGTAGGGTCAGTCCCAAACTCATGAATTTCAAAAGAAATTCAAACCAGTGCATTGACATCATGTTTCTCTTCTCCACCAGTTCCAAGCACACACATTACACATTTATATCTTACCTTTTCATGCTTTTACAACAACTGCTGCTTATTACTTGGCAGCAATTAAAAGGCCGTTTTGTAACCTTATGGCTTACTCCAAAAGGAAACCATCCTGTGAAGATTGTGCTGTGTTACTACACTATCTGTACCTGTATATGACTTTCCTTAAACAAGGTTTCTCTTCAATACTTTTAAGCTCATTCTACATAAGGTTCAGTGTGCTCATGCTGTCCAGAGACACTAGATGTAATTCTTAATTTGCTTGATAGCTATTCTCTGCTAGCTATCAAGTTTCGTAAGAGAAGAATTGCCTTATCTAAACAAGAGAGGGAGAGTTCTTTAAAGGAGTTGAGAGCCCGTGTGCTGTTCTCTAGTTGATTTGTTGAAGTGGAAGGGAACATCAGCAGAACTGAGCTTTCATTTCTTGGGACAAAATCTGCTGGTAAGAACTTAGTATTGGCCTAATCCAAACCATAAGTATTTAAATAGATTCTCTTTGTTACCGCCTTTTGAAATTGGAGTACAGTTGAGGTGGAATTTTGGCACGGAACTAGAGCTTAAGATGTCTGTCACAAAGAATAACACTATAAACGTCAAATCTTTTGGTGTAGCCTTTAAATAGGTAGATAGAAAGTTTTCAGCTAATTCAGCAAGTTGTAGAAGGGGCTGACTGTAACACAGCTCTGTGAACAAGACATCAGGGCATGGTAGTAATTTGAGCATAAATAATGTAGAATGTGCATCCTTTATTCTAAGGAATCAAACCCACTTTTCTCTAGAACAAAAGTTGCTTTGCAGCTGAAAATCTCTTTGTCAATGCCAATTAAAAGGCACTCTTCAAGAAATACTTAATAACCTAATAATTTCTAAATGATCTCATATGTTAATGTCTTGTTTTTAGGGCAAACAAAGCATTTTAATGTCAGTGGTCACTGGAGATGCTGTGACAACCATTAAGAATTTAGATGATAAACAAGTACTGCAACAGTGTATGACTGTACTTCGAGAGCTATTTAAGGAGCAGGTAAGAGAAGCCGCTTCTACTAAAAGATGAATTAACCTGCCAACAAATGTAAAGCTTTTAATTGTATTATTTCATGATGTATAAGAAAACCTTTGACATATAAAACTTTTTCTTTTCTTGTCAGTTTGAGGGAATGTGCTTCCTTTGAGAGACACTAAAACCACGTTTGGTCTTGTGTGAAAAATGTGAATTATCTTAGATCTGTCTGAAGGAAAATGGTAATGAATTGAAAAACACAAATGAACGATCATCCTTTAAAGTGCTTTTAGAAAGGAAAATTAATTAAAAGCAGTACTTTAGGCAGGTAACACAAATACACTTCTTACTTAGCTGTCACTTTTTCCAAAGTATTTTTTTTTTGTCATCACTGCTTCCAATACACGATCAAAGCTTTAAGCTAGATGAATTTGATTATGATCATATCCTCCCCTCCCCTGTAAAAAGCAACTGAAATTACAACACTCCCAAACCAAACCAATCCCTTAACTCTTCTAATAAGAAACAACCCTTTCTGAGCTGTCTTGGGATAGAGGTACAGCCAAAATGATGTATCAAGGGCCCTATATCCTGACCGTAAAAAAAATTAGATAAAAATTTCTATCTTTTTCCTTCCCCCAGCTCATTGTTAGGATAAAAACTGATAGGAAAATCAGAGAAATCTGGGGCAAGCAGAAAACGATCACTTAGCAATGTTATTTGCATTCCACTCTATAGACAGTAATGCCTTAGTTAAAAATTCCTTAGAGCAGGTAGATCCCAAGGAATGCTTGCATTACTGTTCATGGGTGATCTCTCAAGTTTTAGTGATGGTTCAGATGTTAGGATTAATGATCTTGGAAAAACTTTGGCATCTGAAAGCTTGACTTTTCCTAGAAAACATACTTTTTTGGTAATGGCTTTATAGTTATCAGAATCATATGCAATATAAGTCCACATACCTGCTATTTTGATCTCATGAGAATGTGGAGGTAGCAAACAGGTCTTTGGTTTTGGTGCCACTCTAGTCTAGAAGAGTGATTTTCATGCCTGTCTCCATGGTTTATAGCAGTTGTGAATTTCAGTCATCTGTCCACAATGCAGCAGGAGTTTCAAAGACAAGATAACTTCCAGGGCTGTACCAGAACTTCTTCTGGGATGTCCATGAAACTTGCCATACTTCACTAGCCATTGTCTTGATTGCGTGAGCTTTAGTCTCTCACGTGCTACCTGAATGGAATAGTCTATTTGTGGATACCAGATGACGTGTAAGAGGCAACTAGGGGTGCTTCTGTTTACTTGTCGCAAGCTCCTCAAGAGTAAGACACAGCTGTAGTTGACTAAGCCTTCATACAATTGTTATCCAGACTCTTTTTGGTAGATTGTGTGGAATTTGCATGCTGCAGTGTGACAAAGAATACACAGTATTACTGTCATGGCTTAGCTACAGACACTCTGACTTCCTGGTTTTTGTTTTCTCCCTGAACCCGGTTTTCAAGCCAGCTCATTTTCTGATCTTAGACAAGTAATGTTATTTATCCATTGGAATAAAATTATCTCCAAAATGAAGATTACAGTTGAGATTTAACAAGCTAGAAGTAGCAAAGCATCATGCCTTACCACAATAAAAAGTGCTTACATTATACATACAAACATGTTGAATGATGTTGATATTGGTATTTTATCTGTTTGCAAGAGTATCTATGTATTTTGAAGGGATTTTTTTTTTTCTCATGTGTAGTTCTAGGTATATTACAATATCCAGATTTGTTGCATTCAAAACAGTGCAGGTGTGATATTTCAGGCATCAGGCAAGTCTAGCAAAATCATCATTGTGGTCAGTAGTATAATAAAGAAAATTGCAATTTAATTCTGGAATGTAATCAAATCTGTATTTTAATAATACTACATACTCTAAAGATTAGAAGAAACTGTTTTATGAGAAAAAGCTATGCAATTAGGAGCTTTTCTTCACAGTGCATAACTTTTATTTTGATTATACAGGAGGTTCCTGACCCAGTGAAGTTTTTCGTTACTCGATGGAGCAAAGACCCTTGGCTCCAGATGGCATATAGTTTTGTGAAAACAGGGGGCAGCGGTGAAGCTTATGACATTATAGCTGAAGACATACAAGGGAAAATTTTCTTTGCTGGTGAGGTAAGTATCTTTGTTACTGTTGATTGGGGAACTATTTCTTATGAAAGATCATCTTTTGCTAACCAACACCATTAATCTAGAGATAGCATATAAATATTCTGTTACACAAATATGCTAATGTTTCTTGATTTTTGACACAGAACCCTTTCTATTCATATTATTATTGGGCATGGAGAGTCTGCCAGATATTTCAGGTCAGGAGTGAACTGCATAACCAATAAGTGCAGAACATGACAAGACTATACAATCCACTTTTATTTTTAGCCAAATTGTCTGCCTGTTACTCCATTTGTGGGTAACATAACAAATGCCTGCTGCTGATGGTACAGGTGCATTCTATACTGGAACAGAACTTACCTGCCCCACTAAAGTGCAGATGGCAAAACAGACTACTAATTTTGCTAGTTGACTTGCTTACAAATTTTGAAGTTGCTAAAAATCTTAAGTATTTCCTCCTAAATTCTTTCTAAGTTTTCCATGGCTTTTAAAAATGTTGGTATATACTTAAGGAAAACAGAACGGATCTTACTGAAATTCTATCTGTTCTAATAGTTTTAGAAACAATTCACTTTTTTCTTTTTTTTCTCCTTTTTTTTTCTTTTTTTTTAAATACAGGCCACAAATAGGCACTTTCCTCAGACCGTTACAGGAGCTTACTTGAGTGGGGTTCGAGAAGCAAGCAAAATAGCAGCATTTTAAGTACTGAAAGTTTGTGTTTATAGATATATTTTTAATTGTTTTCTGTGGGTAAAACTATCTTCAAGTTTCCTATTGCTGCCTTTTTCTTAAGTGGTACTTAAATAGTATATGGTACCTGGAGATAAAATCTTCATCTTCTTTTTCCTCTTTCTCCCCTACCCTCCTTTTAAGCCCTGATGATACACATTGTTGGGGTTTTTATTCCAGCTAAGATATTACTAGCAAGAGTGACATTAGAGTCCCTGGCCACAGCTTAACTAATGGAACTTTTTTTGAGAGTCCTCTTCGGTATGGCTCAAGTCATGCTATTGTAAACCTTCATTTCAGAAGGTCAGATTAAAGCAAGACTAAGTTAACATACAGCATTAAAAATGCTGGCAGTTAGTAGTAACGATGGGAATTTTCCACTAACTGTGTTTCTCAGGTTGATTATGCTTATAGGAGTTCAAACTTGCTCCCAAAAGCCTGAATAGCCTAGACAAATTCTAGAATTATTGTAGGAAGGAACTCAACTATCATTCTTTCCACTTGCAATCAATAACCTTTTCTATAATATTTTTCATATTCTTAGCCTCCACTAAGTGGGCTTTGGAATATCAAGTTTGTTCCTTTAAATCAGATGGCTGGAACAGTTTACAGTGCAATCATAGAAAGGTTATTGTAGATAATAAAAACTTGAAAAAAATAACTTTTACATTACTTTAAAAAACTTTGGAATATTCTCTCTGCTACTTATTCAGAGAAATTCTTGTTACAATAATAGGCTAAGTTTAGATTTGCTTAGTGCTTCTGATCATGTAGAAACAGGACAGCTTAAAAATACTATATTTCTATGATTATTTTGAAAACAACTTCCAAATTCATTTGGGCTGAGTAGAGGCACTATCTACTGATGTGAGTATTCAGTGGGGGGTGAAGGACTGTAAGTTCCTAATGGCTCATTCAGCTTTTATATTTAAAAAATAAGTGAAGATGAATGAGGAAAAATATTAACACTTTTATGAAGGGCTGAAACAAGGTGGCTTGCACTTTGACTTGAAGTTTTTTATTTCTTTTACTATTAAAGTATTATTAAAAACAACTTGAGGGAGTAATTCAGTAAGGGCTAAGCATCTATCTAATAGCTTTTCTGTGGGACAGGGAAGAAAATGAAATACTTTTCAACACACAACAACCAGTGTATCTGTTGTAATACTGTTCCACTAAAATGGTATTAATGAAAAAAATTTAAAACCAACTCTTAGATCTCTTCCCCCACACCGTCCCTATAACTTTACTGCATAGACCTCACGATTTCTGGAAGGAAAGTAAGCACTTACTCTTTTACCCCCTGCATTCTCATGCATAGGCTTTTTTCTTTTTTTAATCTCTTCATTTTAAAAATGACACAGCAAACTTTTTTTGAGTTACAGTGCTTATTTCCATAAAGCTGTATCCTTGGAAAAAACAAACCCAACAAGCAACTTTAAGAAAAATCCTACTGAATAAATGCAATTCTTCTTTTAAATACCTAATATTTTGTTTTTAGAGTAGCTATGATATTGTTAAATACCTTTATTTAATCTCTAATTTACAAGGTGAAGATGTTTATATAACTAGATGTTTTTCAGATATATATTCTGTTCTGCTTCTTAAAGCTGAATTATATGGATTAACAGGAAAAGTGTAACTGTTCATAATTTTCCTCCACATAAATGCTATTATGTACAGTTTTAAAGTATTTCCAAGTATTAAATTGTAATTTAAAGGCTATAAGAAGCAAGACAAAATCCTCTGATGATAAAAGATAATCAGACATCAGATTTTGCTTTTGGTAATCATTTGCACTTTGTTAATTTCATGTATTAATTTCAGGCCAACTTAGAGCATAACTAGGAAAGATTAAGCAGTGCATACGTTTCAGTTCCAAGTTTCTTTCCCAGTTGATCATATATGACAAAATTATTAGGAGAGGAGCTTCTGAGGGTGGGAAAAAAGCTTATTACTACAAGCCCAAAACATTATATTCAATAGCTGCTTCAGCTGACCTTGGTCAAAACTTAAGTCAGCTTAATAACAACATATAAACACATTACAATTTAGGTAGGAACTGTCTGGGAAGTTGAGCTCAGCATCCATTTCTGCAGTCCAAAGTTTGTGTGAACAAGCTTGATTTTAAGCATATGCTTCCATGATGTTAATTTGTACTTGGGGTTTTAAATTTATCTACAACTTTGCAGATAGATAAATGCTGTATTCTAAAGAATAGAGATGGACATGAAAAAATACTGTCACGTTTGGCTTTAGCTGCTGCACACTTCTTATAGCATTAAAAAAAGTATAACAAATGATAAATTTACCAATGGTCTAGTCTATTAATTATTTGTATATTATTTTGGTGCCAAGGCACTTAAACTGTGTTGTGCTGCACTTAAGTTTGAGAAGTAAATAAAATAAGTATGTTCCATTTTAATTTACGTTCATTTGAAATGTATAAAAACATCAGGCTGGTTCTGAGACTTCATTCTTTAATTAATGTTCCCCCAAAATTTTTTTAATATCTATGTTAAAATTTATTCAAGCATGTATGTGTTATTTCTTTTGTGTTTAATTTATTCCCTGCAAATAAAGAACTGGGGAATGTTTTCTTTGAGTATATTTGTTTAAATGTTATAAAAAATATTTGAATGCAGAGCATGATCTGTTACACTTCAACTCTTCTGTGTGACTATGTTATGGCAGCAGAATAAAACTGGAAAGTATCCACAGGATGCTCATGTTTTGTTTTTGTTTTTTTCCCTTTAAGTTTAACTAGTAACTAAGCCTACTGTTTTGTTACATTTGATATTGATTTAAGATTTCATTTTAGTATATTCCTACAGCTAGACAATTCCTTAGAAGAGCTGCTCTACAGCCTTCTCTGTACTATAAGTACTAACTTTGCTGTTATTTGGACAATACCATACATAATAGCCAGTGTCTTTTGCCTCAAAGGTTTACAAAGCAATTCATAAACTTGTGTCAGATTATTTTCCTTAGCCAGAGGATATTTAAGCTAAAATTGTAATTGTTTAGAAGCACTGCCCATAATTTTAAAATAGCCAGAAAAATCACCAGAGAACCACTTAGTGCTTTTCACTGAATAACTGTAGTATGAATGCTTTGTAGGATCATGGTCCTGAAAGGTTCCTCCTAGCACAGATCATTATAAGGATGTGCAAGCCGGACTACATACCCAAAACATTTAAAATACAAACAGTGACAAATTCTGATAACACTTATCTACATTGTTCTTCTTGAATGGGACATTAGATGTTCATTTAGTGCAAGTCTGACTGCAGGCAACTTAAAAAAAATACTCCTAGTCCCTTTGAAAGTTTATTTAAACCAGTAACACATGTAGGTCTGAACCAGTGAAAGCATTACCATGTGGAAGATTCACTGCTTGCCCCTTCAAAGTTTGTATCCTGAGGACATGCTTTGTTCACCTAATGCTAACTCCCTGCAGGAAATTATTTTTGTTACATCTGACACTGGTCTTGAAAAACGTTAACTTCATTCTGAGAATAATGATCTTTAAAACGGAAACAAAATACTAATGCTGCTTTTAAAATAAAGTACAAATCAGTAGATTTCATCACACTCCCCCAAAGAATGACAGTCCTTCAGAAAATAGTTGGTGTGAGAGAATTTTTTAGCCCAGCTGTCTAAAACTTAGATCAGAAATAAAAGTGAAGTAGCAAGTCTGCAACTGAGTGCAGTCCAGTGAACGAGGTCAGGTGAAAAGGCAGGGAAAGCTACATAACATTGCCATCCCCTTATCCCCAGGACCTCTGGAGATCATCTGGTTTAAGCCGCTACACAGAACAGGGCCAACGTGGAGCTGGTCGCTCGGGGCCCTGCCAGGTTGAGTTCTGAACATCTCCAACAACAGGGATTCCACAACTCCTCCAGGCCCCGTTTCTGTGACGATCATCACAGTGAAGCTTTTCTTCCCCTAACACGTAATTGCAACTTCCCTGGCATCAACTTGTTCCTGTTGCCTCCCGTCCTCTCACTGTGCACCCCCAAGCAGAGCGTGGCCCTGCCTTCCCCATGTTCTCTCATTTGGCAGTTGCAGACTGCAGTATGACCCCCCTTTACCCATCTCTTCTTAAGGCTGAACAAGCCCAGCTCTCTCTGCCTCCCCTCCTACATCGCGTGCTCCAGCCCCCTGGCCACGTTGGTGGCCCTCCACTGCATTCGCTCCAGTATGTCCTCAGCTGTCTTGTACCAGGGAGCTAAGGCAGGACACAGCATTCCATTGTGAGCTCTTAAGTGCTGAATACGGAGGAATAATCACTTTCCTTAACCTGCTGGTTACACGCTTGCAGAAACAGCGCAGAGTGCCATCAGTGTTCCTTATCACAAGGGCACACTGATGAATTGGGTTCAACTCATTGTCTGCGAGAAACATCTGCTCCTGCTCAGGTCCTTCTCTGCAAAGCTGCTTAGAAAGAAACTACTGTCCCCACCGACACTGTTGTACGGGGTTATTCCATCCCAGAAGCAGGATGCTGCATTTGCTTTTGTTGACCTTTATGAGGTTCCCGTCAGCCCATTCCTCCTAAAAGTCAAGGTCCATCTGAATAAACCTTTAGACCTACAACTTCTAGCTACTTGCTTTAATAAATATTTCTGAATTCAAAGGCAGGAGAGACATTTTTTTCCAGAAGGAAAATAACACATTTTTCAGCATTCAAGATGTTTCCTAACTTTTTTCAGCAAGTGAAACACCGATTTTACTAAATTTCTTACTACAAGTTTTCAGACGGTATTCTGGTGCCTTACAGATTTTCCCACTGTTCTCCCTAAATAATGGGAACTAAAATAACAACCACCACCACCAGAAGTCATTTCAGGAATGCTTTCATCTAGCTCAGTCGAAGCTACTTGATTATAGTCAACTTTCTGATTTGGAAACAGGAATAATTAGATCTACCCAAGTGGTCACAAGCCACCCTCTCTCTGAAATAACAAGAGCTGATAAACCTTTTTGGGATCACCATGCTGACCACCAGGGGCATTATCTGGCCGGATGAAGCTCTGGCCTCCAAAAGGGTTATTTTTAAGTCCAGCTTAGTGGTGGCTAATCTAAACCCAGACATTCATAGATCTTACTTTGTCATGTGCCTTGTAACAGGATAATGCAGAAAGAATGCAGATGCTATAAGCAGCCTGCTCAGGTCCAAGAAGGGTATTAGAGCTTCTGGAAAAAAGTGGGATGGCACTTAAAAGTTGTGTCTTCCTAATTTCATCTTTGTTAGACATGCCTGAGCAGTATTCCGTGGGCTACCACATAAGTCCAACTCAGCTGTTTTCCTAAAGACATGTAACCTCTCTTCATTCAAAATTTCTACTCTTCCCTTTCCCCACCTAGCCCTCTCCACCTTCTTTCTCCTACAGGGCCCATACACTGTTACCTCAAGTGCCAAGCTCACTCATAACAACAGCTGTTTATATAAGCATGTCATTCCGGTTAATTTGGGTAGTTTTGCAGGTCCCTGACCAAAATACTGAATACCAAAGACTTAACAGAGGAACCAATACATTGGAATGTAGGAATTATGCTCCAAGCGGTCAAATCAAGATGTTAGGACTTTTTTTTCTAGAATACAATGGTCAGGACATAATCTTAAGTATCTGGAAGGTACATGCCTGAGCACTTTATTCAGTTACCTTTTATCCAGTTACCTTTTATCCAGTTAGCCAGTTTCTGGTTTTTATGAGCATCTCAATACAGGACTTAGAGCCCTGATCAGCTGTGGTTTTAATCCAATAGCATCAGGATAAGCAGGTCATTTTATTTACCTTTTAGTATTGTCTTGCAGCTTTTCCCCCAGTTGTAGAAAGAACTGGAATCTTTTATCAGCTGCAGCCAGACTGGTACGGATTAGCAGGGAAACAGCTCAGACATCTCTTCTCTGTTGAGGACTGCATTGAGTTGTAGTTAAGACATTTAAACAAAGTACTTGAAGGATGCTGAGTTCATTTCCATTCCATCTGTGCAATTCCAAAGTGGCAAGTAATAGATATATACAATAAATAGAAGTACACTATCCTTTTGTAAGTTTTCAATAGAATTTACACTATTAAAAATGTTTATACTTGGGAGTCACTCGTCTTTAAAAACACTTCTCGGCCCACATAATTAAAGCCAACGGGTATATTTACATAAAAATCACAAGGCAGTTCAAGTATTTGTAGAAAATCCATCCAAAACCCCAACAAAACTTGACACAAGTAACTTTCTGCTTTTAAGCAGGACTTGGAAACGTTCAATGTTTTTAATTGCAAATTAAAATTCTTTATGCTAATCTAGTTCAGAAGGAAAAAAAAACAAACCCAAAACCAAACCAACCTTACAGAAGACACATAATCTTATCGTGGTGCAAGGACATAAATTTTCAGCAACAGTATCTTTAAATTAGAGAAGCCTGCTGAATCAGGCTTGAATAGTTTCTACCAGATAAGATAAAGACAACAACCTTGTTTCTGTATAGATTTTTTTTTTACTATACATTTAAGCAAATGTTAGATCATCAAAACTGATTTACATTTTTGTGAAAGACATTTATTGAATACAAACCCCCCCCATTACATTCAGCCTTATTATAAATGATTACACGCAAAGAAATTCAAAGTGTGTGAAGATTAATAGTCTAACTGGCTGAACATTTTCAGAATTTAGATCATTTATGAACCCTTATTTCTCAACTGTACAATAATAAAATTCAAAAAAATATGCTTTGTCTTTCCAGCAATACTACAGTCAGAGGGATTCTGTGCTCATGGCGTTAATGGCAGCCCACACTTTGGCAACTATTAGTTTAATGATTTTAAGTGTAGGACTTCCCATATTAGCAACAATGTGTACCGAGAACAGGAACCTAAACAACAAAAATTTATGCAAAGAGTTCACTTTGATCCGAAAGCTGTGGGCCAAAGTTCAGGACTGCAGGCTTAAAAGTACCATTGTCCATGTTGAGGCACCAAGGCTCAGGTTCAGAAGAGCTTTCCCATACAGAAGACAGCTTAACCACTCACGTCAGTGCTGCCCGATTCAGAGGCCCCACTGTGGATTTCCAAAGCTATCGAGCCTCCCAGCTGTACATCTTGGCTACCCACTTCTGAGATGCTAGGCCATCAAGTCAAGACACTAAAGTAAAAGATTTTCTGCAAAGTGAACTTCAGAAATTTTCCTATAGCCTTTGGAGGGATTTTATTTACTGTCAAGCCATTGAAACAAATGTATCTGTAGTCTTTTGTACAAAGTTAAATGCTGAAAAGCTTAAGTATAAAACTACAGTTTAGTTTCTGTACAAGGTTAAGATGGGACAAACATTGTAAAACCTCAACTCATTTGTAGTTTCATGAAACTTCTGCATACCATCATCACAGCCTCACTGCTGAACACTGACATTTCATGTCCTAAATCCTAAGATAACAAGATTAAAAAACTGATTTGCACAAAAGAAATCTGAAATAACTTTATATACACAACAGAAAGCCTTTTAAAAGTACAAAAATAACATCTATATGCCAATTAGTTACCATGCTTTGACAGTTCTCTCAGTGCCTACACATGCAAGACAGTAATCTAGATTTAGAATAATTCTGCATCTGTAGAATGTATCAGAATATAAAAGACATTAACATATGACTAACTCTTTGTTATTTTCAGAATGGATATGTATTCAAAATATCTTTATAACCAATACTGCAATATTCCAGTCTCTGCATGTATATGTGCAGATAAGCAGCTTTCATCTTACTTGATTTTAAAACCTCCTGCAAGCTAGTAATCCACACTAAAAAGCTATGATGGTTCTAATGAATCTAGTTATACAAAGCAATTCAAAATGTACAAAAACTATAAAAAAGGGAACATTTATTGCCATGCACGAAACTTAAGTATGTTCAACTAAAACCTGCATCAAATGCAGTTTTGTTTTGTTTTTTTTAAAAAAAGATACACAAAGCAATTTACATCAACACTCTTAACATTAGATCAGCAGAATCAGCTCTGACTAAATACCACAAGGGTAAGACACATTCCTTTTGCTGGTGCCTATCAGATCTTCAAATCCATGGGAACATAAAACCAGGAATCTTCGTTTCCCACAGTCAAATCAGATCATGAAATCAACTGAAAAGAGAAGTGTATTAGTTTTCTCCTTTCTCTCAACCCAATTACATACAGCCTCTCCTCTTGCATCAGACTATCAAGAAAATACACCTACTTTTGCTATCACAAAAAACCAAGAACACCCCTACAGCAGACAAATTGCTCTCTTATGCCTTTGCTGATAGAGACACATGTATGCACAGAACAGACAACTATTTCTAGATAGCCATATATCAACATCTGCAAATGCAGCCACAAGAGAAAGAAAAGTTACTTTATTAACTCCACTAAGTGAACCTCACTTCTCTAGTTCCATTTTTAGTTTTGGGGCAAGCAAAAGTAATTGAACTTGAAATTTTTTTTACAAATTGCCAACCACAGACTGGACAATAAACCCTTTGTCATGAGTACATTAGATTAGGCCTAATCTTCAGTGCAGCAAACTCAAAGGCAACATTGTAACTGTGCTATCAGGAGCGCATACAGAGAAAAGCTATCCATCTCTATCCTCTTTGCCTTCTCTCGTTGCCAGAGCTTGCAGGTCTGCAAAGCTTATACAACCTCATGCATTGTTACCTATGAAAGTATGTGGTCAGTGCATCAATTATAGTGCACCTTGCAGCCAAGGCTGTAATTTAAAGCAAATGCATAGCTTTCAGAGACTAAAAGTCATCAAAAATGATGACAGCTTTAATTTTAGTTTTGCTTACCAAAGAAATTCATAAGAGTAGTACTGGCATGCTAAGAAAATGAGAGTCTGAAGCAGTTATTTTTGAAAGAGGGATACACAAAAGAAAAAAAAATTCAGAGCCAGAGTTTAGGTTTATCAGAACACTAAACTTCCAATATACAGGAGGCTATTAAAACTAGTGTAAGAGGATGCCATGCCACTTTCTAATAGGCTGCAGGAAAAAAAAAACCCAACCCAGAATGTTTTCTAAATGATAAAGTCTTTACCTCTTTGACTGTTTTTTTAATGAAGTCTTTCCTGTCAGATAAATCATAACTAGGATAGTTTTCATAGACCTAAAATAAAAAAGAAAAGAAAAAAAAGTAAAAAACCAAACCAAACCTCAAATTATTTTCATTCAATGTATTGTATGAATAGGAGGAGCTTAAATGAAATTAGGGCAAGAATTGGTGTGGTACTTCTAGTATTACAACTGCCAAAATGCCCTCTGTTAATTATGGAAAGTGACAATCTTATTTTCCTGTCCTTATTTTGACCACATAAATTTTTAAATACATGTACTTTTTAATGTTTGGTCACTGACTAAACTGGTACTATAATTTTTCACATCAACAAATTGGAATGGCTATCTTGGCATGTCCAGCAAATAAGAATTCTCCCATCTTTGTCTTATGTGCTCTCTAAGTAGTCAGATACCCCTGCATTAGTGGAGGAAACTAAACAAATATCAAATCCCAAGGCTTATTTATTTTTTGGTAATATGCAAAATTGTGATCCTTTCAAGTGACTAATAGGGGAGTCAACATATTTGAGTGCTATTCTACAACTGTTCTTTGGTTAACTAGGTGGGAGAAGACCAAACAAACAAAAAACAGATGCCAACACTGACAACCAATGCAGAGTATTTTATTTCAGTATACCAAATTTCAGACTTCTAGATGACTAAACACGTGACAAAAAGTTTGTACAGAATACAAACATGCAGTTTTCTCATAAGAATAACTTCTGGTTTAATTTTCTCAAGACAACTTCTTGGAAGTACCAGGAAAACAAACGTGAGTTAACTGACAGTAGAAAATACCAAGGTAACAGTATTGTCTGTGTTTTGGTCACTTTTCCCTTTTCCGGCCACGTAGTCCCTTCCTGGCACCTGTCCTGACAATTAATGGATTCCTTGCTGAACTGATTCAACTCACTAACTCAGCTGAGTCCTATTCATTTTTTGCTGATAGATTAGAGTTGAATGGACTCCTACAGAGAACATATGACGAATGAAAGCAAGGTGAGCAGGAAAATGTACAGAGACCAGGATACAGCCCTTTTGATAGCAGCAAGCTGCCGCACTGTCTCAACATCTCAAATATTTTCACTTCAAGACATGGCAGTTGTTTTGGAGGTAATACTGATACTTTCCATGTAGCTAATTTTTCTTTGGAGATTTCCCTTCTAATATTGGGTATCGTTGTTGCATATCTTAAGATTAAAGCTCTCCTTGTTACAGCTATTAGCAAGTAAATAAATCAATGCAAAACTACTTTGTTTCTGAACCACTGTGCAGAGTGCAAGCCTCCATTTCTGAAACGATGACAAAAGTCAGTTCACAGACAAACCACTGCCTAAAGAAATTGCAAAATCATATTTGCTTACCTCCTTGCAAATCTGTTTCATTGTGACTTCCTCCAAGTTTGCATTGGCCAACAAGTTCTTGACAGTTTCCTTAAGTTCTTCATCTGTGGGTGGTTTCTTCAGCTTTTTAATTAAAGGTTCATCATCCGAACTATCCTCAGACTCACTTTCTAAATATGAAGAATAATTTGAATTGTAATAAAAGATTTTCTATTTGTCTGCTTTCTTCCTCCAAAACAGAAGCCATCAGAACTTTCCCCAAACATCTGATACAGATATTCTCACTTAAAATAGACATCTTGCCAGACCTTCCATTTAAAAACAAAGCTAATGCTATCAGTACCACATTTATTTATGAATCCGCATCATTGTTGATGAACCATCAGTTTACAAATCAATATGTACCCTAGAAACTATGGGACAGATTAATCTAACAAACTAAAAAAAGGCTTATTACAACAATTCTAAATTGAGGTATTATGGCCCTAAAAAAAGTACTTATCTGCTTTTAAAAGGAGTTAAGACTTTTTCCCCCCCTAGCAGTGCTGTGCACTAGGATCTTGTAATTTTGCAGTGCTGTATTACTGAACATGCTATCAGAACACCATGACAGCAAGTAAGAGAATCATAAAGGAAGTTAAGTGAAGAGGCACAGGACACTCCTACAATCTTTTCCAGCAGCAAAAAAATTAGTCTGAACGACTCCAACATCCACTCAGTTCCTCTACTGCCAAGAAGACAAAATTCAGAGCAGATGCCAAACAATCTAGATAATGAACTTACAGAAAGACCTACTTAACATTTTGATTTGTGTACTACGAACATACTCTCAAAACAGAAACGCAGGAGGAGTAAATTATGAACATATTACATAACATATATGCAAAACACATATGTAATGGTTTTTTATATATATATATATATATATATATATATATATATGTTGATGACAAAATAAAGCATACACACACACAGTGTCAGCCACATTAGTACTGCCAGCAGCCAACCTGAAAATACACTGAGTTCAGCGCAGGTGAGTTTACTCTGCTGAGAAATAAGGATATGAAAGAAGTTTAGCATAATTCCATGCCTAAGAGTTTAACCACTCCTTTTCTTAATATGCTGACAAGCAGAGTAATTAATCTGAACTGATGTCTCTGCTATAGTATACATGTGCCAATGCTGGCATTAATTGAAGTATGTTTACAGTATAGATACATGCTGCATTAATAACTGATACTGCAATTTTAACAGAGACATGGCTGTTAGAGAGTGCCAGAGAATTTAAGGTGGGAAAGGACCTCTGGAGATCATCTGGTTTAAGCCGCTACACAGAACAGGGCCAACGTGGAGCTGGTCGCTCGGGGCCCTGCCAGGTTGAGTTCTGAACATCTCCAACAACAGGGATTCCACAACTCCTCCAGGCCCCGTTTCTGTGACGATCATCACAGTGAAGCTTTTCTTCCCCTAACACGTAATTGCAACTTCCCTGGCATCAACTTGTTCCTGTTGCCTCCCATCCTCTCACTGTGCACCCCCAAGCAGAGCGTGGCCCTGCCTTCCCCATTGCTTTCTCATTTGGCAGTTGCAGACTGCAGTATGATCCCCCTTTACCTGTCTCTTCTTAAGGCTGAACAAGCCCAGCTCTCTCTGCCTCCCCTCCTACATCGCGTGCTCCAGCCCCCTGGCCACGTTGGTGGCCCTCCACTGCATTCGCTCCAGTATGTCCTCAGCTGTCTTGTACCAGGGAGCCCAACGCTGGACACGGCACTCCCGAGGCAGGCTCACAAGTGCTGAATAGGGGGTCCTAATCACTTCCCTCAACCTGCTGGTTACACGCTTGCAGAAACAGCGCAGAGTGCCATCAGTGATCCTTATCACAAGGGCACACTGATGAATTGGGTTCAACTCATTGTCTGTGAGAGCCCCTACTTGGGTCCTTCTCTGCAAAGCTGCTTAGAAAGAAACTACTGTCCCCACCTGCACTGCTGCGATCTTTGCACAGGTATTAAGAAACTCAACGTATGTATACTTTTATGCCTATCGTCAGATATGAGAAAACCAATAGCAACAGGATGCATGTAGAACCCATATCTATGTTAACAAAAAACACATTAAGCTGCTGAACAAAGATACACAGTGTGAGATATACTACTGGATCAATTGTAAGATTCACATGAAGTCACTATAGAGGCACCAACAGAATTTTGCTAATGTTCTTCCAGCAGAATGAAGACCTAGGCTGATACTTTCAGTTTATATGCAAATATATGTAGACAATAGAAATTACATAAGCTATACCCAAACTAAGAATTTTTTTTTAATTATTGTTGCAAGGAAAGAAATAGTAAGCCAACAATTCACCAAATTCTATTTTCTTTCACAATTAGGTGCAAAAGCTTCCTTTCTAATAAGCATGCCAGTTAAGCTACAAGACAATGTATGATGAAAGATTTAAGGCATTTACCTTTTCTAGAACTGTTCTGATTTTTTTTAGTAGTGCTGCTATCTGCCTTCTTGACATTCGCACCCTTCACAGCTTTCTTGGTTTTGGAAGTCACCTTTTTAGATTTTTCTCTTTTAGATGCTTTTCTAGGGGGCTATAAAGAAGAAAAACAGAAGATTAAAATGATGATTTCTATCCTAACAGTCCATACCTCTTTTCCACAATGGAAATTATCCTTTCTGTCAGTACAAACTAAATCAGCAAATTTAATTACTATATCTTACTAGCAATTTCTACTCCTATACCATAGGGGAAATATGTCCACAAAGAGTATTCCTACATTCTTTTAAATTTCACATTGTCCTTCTACATGGACTCTGAAGCTCAAAGAGCTAGAACTTTTTGATTATACTAGTAGGTTGGTTGTGCTACAACTTTCCATTCATAATTACTTATAATTAGCTTATAAAGTCACTTTAAAGATGTTCCTTTAAACAAGGACATGGTATGTTGTATTCAATTACTTCTAGATGCTATAGCTCTCTAAGACTACACACGGCTAATTCTTTTTGCACTAGCTGAGGAGAACTACATTAGCTAATCCATAATTTGGCCAATTATTGTGACTAGTAAACCCCCCCAAATCATGGCATTAAGTTAACATCAACAGAAGAAATTGGGAACATAAATACATACAGTATACACGTATCAGTGCACTGCATTTTTGGCACAAATTAAATGTGTCCTTAACACACAGAATCTTTAGACAGTACTTCTGACAAGGCTGAAAACTTTCCTCACAGAAGCAAACATGGAACATTGACCAGGAATAAACCATACTTCAGAGAAAAACCATCATGAAACAAAACAAATTAATTAACAATAGTTACTAAATTCATAATTCTAATTTATATTTTAAATGGCAGTGTAGTCAACTGAGCAAACTATCAACATCTAAACACTTAAGATTAGCTCATATAACTTTTAACTGCTTCTGCCATTAGTACCTGGTGCAACTCATGAAACTAATATTTAATAAACCAGATTATATTTATTTATATTGGCTTGCTCAGTTACAGTTGCACTTGCTCTGCAGTGTTAAATGAAGGATTAAGACTTTCACTATTGAAATTCAGAAAATACACTCAAGATGGCTCCATTTCTCAATAAATGTTTGTAGCTTGTAACTTTTCAGCTTTCAATTTTCTGCTAAAGCTCCACCACCAGCTACAAAGTCAGAAATTAAACCTGGCACTCACGTTTCAGTTTTTTATAAAATTATGCTCCCCCAGCACACAAAAATATTTCAGGTATCTTTTGCTTCCAGGTAACTGTAAGATTTTGTTTGTTTGTTTGTATTGTTTAAAGAAAGAGTTGCAATCAAGAGAGACATGCAACTCTGAGGACAATCTACTCTCCATACCTAAGATTCCAACAGAGCTGGGGCAGCAAAGCAGATTTGCTGCCTACGTCCTTCCACCTGTAGTACGTTAAAGAGTGTCATAAACCTAACTTTTTTTAAAAATACTGCAATCTTAAAGCTGTGCAAATGCAGACATTTTCCATTTCACCATTTCCTAATATTCAAACTAATTTGACATACTAGTGTTTTTGTAATAATTAAGCTTTTACTCCATGCAAGTCAACTTCAGTTTCCAAAGACTGCAGACTACTCAGCTATTGCCTGGCAGACATATCTAACTCCTACCTTCTGAAAGAAGGCAAAGAAAACCCAGTTAGATCAATGGGGTTTACTGTGAGGTTTTTTTGTTTGTTGGATTTTTTTTGTTTCTTTGTGGGGGGGGTTAGGTTTTTTTTAAGATAACCGAGTTCTTGAAAAATTTTCTAAAAGACAACTCCTGCCTCTGAAAGTGACATTCCTCTCCTCACAGTAGGAAGACTGTTCTGCTGAAGAGATGAACAAATATAAAATTAACTTTTAGTATTTCAACCCTCTTTCAATTTGCCTTCTGTGGGGAAAGAAAAAGACAAACCAAGAATTAAGTTTGTTTCATGGAGGCATAGGGAATTTCCTTGAACCATCTTTTAAAATTAAAACCAACACCTATCAAAATGACAGTGACAAAACAAACTGTTAAAGTTACATAAATTGGCTTTTCAATAGAAGATTTTTGTTACTATTTTCTATAGTTCAGACTATTTACTTAACAGCCTGTCACACTTCCACTGCATACACAGAATTTAACCCAAGTAAATAATGGTCTTACATTACAGTCAAATGTTCCATAATTTATATAAAGAATTTCCATGGACACCATCAGTCAACTAATTGCTGTTTGTTGCAGTTGTCTGATTAAGGCGGCAGTACCATCTATATCAAAATATAGGATAAGATGGAGCCTGTAGCTCCTTTTAATTTCTTTTTTCCAGTCTTCAGGCATATGGACAAATCTGTATACGCTTTGTACACAAATCAGCTGTACACTTGTACTGGCCCTCCATGTTTTGTGTCTTTTCTGTAACAAAGTACAGGGCTAAAAGTGAATGCACAGGGAAAGGTATTTTGCATTTAAATATAAAGATCATCTAATTTCTCTCCTACTATGCAAGGCTAAAAGAAGCTTCAAAGAAAACAGAAGAACAGAAAACACAGCAAGATGAGAACACTTTGGAGATTGCAGAGATCTTTGTAAGGCTGCTTACTATGTTGCTCACTTTATCTTTGCGATCCAAGACACAGAACCCTAAAAGAGAGATTAGGACATAAAATCCAGGAGAAATATGGAACCAAGATCCAAACACAATGCAGCCAGGTAGGTCAGGGACCTCTACTGAATTCAACGTTAAGTCCTAGGCATCCAATCAAACCCTACACAGAAAAAAAATATATAGATATTGGGAGGTTTTATGAAATTACAATAAAGTCACCACAAGATGTTTGAAATCCTGGCTGCCCCAAAATGACATATAGCAAATGGTTTTATAAGGTGCATATATGCATCCAAGAATCAGAATCTTTGCCTTTTATCTTATTGATTCTCTAACTTTAATGCACTAAGAAATTATGAAAATCTCTTATAAATTGCAGAGGTGTTCCCTTTTCTTTCAAACCATTCATTCAGTTAAACATCACTTACCCCCCAACTCCGCGTGTTCCAAGAATTACCAATCAATAACAACCACATAATGACAAATTACAGACAAATGTTTTTAGCCCTATGTTGAAAAACAAACAAAATCCCTCATTACCTCATCTTCACTTTCTTTTTCTTCTGAAGAGTCATCTTTTTCCTTCTTCTCATCTTCTTCGCTACTGGATTCATCCGACAAGATCTCTGGGCACTTGGTGCGTTTTGCTTTTCTTGTTGTTCCAGTGCTACTGCGTTCCTTTTTGCCACCTTTGCTTGGTGTTTTTTTGGACTTTGGCAATGGCTGAGAGACAGGGATGCAAGTAGGAATACAAAAGTGAATTTAAAAAATATCCTTCAAATCACATGAAAGAACAGTAAACAAATATAGAGGTCTCTCAGTCTTGATAACAAAACCCAGGACTATTTTATGTACTACACTTAAGCCCTAACATTTTGCAGTAAGCAGAAATTCATTCCAGAGATGGAGCTGAGTAAAATGAAATTTCAGTCTAAGCCAAGCACCCCTTCCACTCCCCTAACCAAACAAACTTTCAAAGGTTGGGGGTTAGGGAAAGGAAGCAAGAAAGAACAATCTAGAAGGAACCTTTACCTACCTATGCCCTCCCAACTCATAAAAGCAAGCTTTTTCTTCTGATAACAAATTAGCTGACAACTCTTCAGAAGACTTAAAGGTAGGAATTCTGTCATGTCTTATGCAAAACTGCATTTTGTTGTCACTCAGTGCCGGTGTCCCTAAGATAACATGCAGACTCCTTGTTTACATCACCTACCAGTGTTTGCTGGGAATAAATTTAATTTCCTGAGCAACAGTCCAACTATTTAAGTATTGCTTTTAGATCAAAAATGGAAAGTCCAAGATTAGTAATAGAGTTTAGTAGTCTTGGCAGCTGAATCTAGCGTACTAGCATATACTAGTTAAAGCAAGTTTTCCTAGCCTTGCAACAAATTCCGTTTTGTGATGACCAAGTGTGATCACACTTGCCAACTTGTAGCATACCCACGTAACATCTGACAGCTTATTTTCCTGTTCTTTCATGTTTTATTTCCTTGCTCTGACACCTTTTTTTCTTCTTTTTCTTTCCTGCTCACATACTATGTCTCCTCCCCTCCATTCACCCACAAAGCAGAAGCTACTTAGGGTATCTGGGTATGGATATCTCTAATTGGCTTAATGTATTCACCCCACACACTTTTGTGCACTAACAGTGTGTAACAGGTGCACTTATGTGTAAGCATATAGTCTAAGTCCTCACTGCATTATGGATGTCTGCAGAAGAACTACTCCCTTTCAAGAAGCCATTGCTACTTCACTAAGTTAGAACAGTAACTCTATCACCACTGGTAACAAGCAAATAATAAGCAATACAGACAGCTGCATAACAGAGCTACAAAAGCAAGGATAACAACCTGCATCTCACCTTGCCTGAAGATTTTGGGTGCATTAAGAAGTTTAAGATTCTGGTTACCAGCTCACTATTAACTCCTGATCTTTCCAAGTCGAGAACTTCACAGATACTTTTCAACATTGCATTTCTAAATCTGGAGAGAAAAAAAAAGAAAAAAAGATTCAGTATCATATCCTAAACAATCAGTCAACATTTGACTGACAGAAGTTGCTATCTGGTTTACATTTGCAACCTGACAATAGGCATGAATATATACACTTAACTATGTTTCCAGTCTTATCCATAGTTAAGCAAAGAACCACCACCGTATTACATAAAGCAAAATAAAATAAAATTCCCAAATCCACATGTGTGTAAAGTAGGATATATAAAAAAAAGTTATAAAATCTTAATAAAAAAATCTTCCCCAGAATCTCTCCTAATTTACCACACTGGAAAGAATCAATCTTGGAAAATAAATCCAGTGGGTACAAGACTTGAACTCAAAGGGGGCAGGGGGCCTCCCTTTTTTTTCTCTGGTTCCTTACCCCTTTATGGAAGTACCTCTGATGAAGATAGAAGGTTAAGAGAAACTCTGACATCCACCCCCTTTACTCCAAAAGGATCTTGAACCAATTGTCCCCCTTTATCATTTGTCCCACCGGTATTGAAAAAAGTGGAAAGAAAGAGTCAAATCCTGTGAGGGTACGACATCAGAATGCAAGCTTCATGACAGTTTAAAAACAAAACAAAAAAACCCCTACTTATTCTACCTGTTACCTCCCTTTGCATGCTTATGCTTTCCTCTTCATTCATTTTGTACGATGCTGCCTGAAAAGTGGATTTCATTGTCTGACCACTTTTCACAAGTTTAATAGCTATTCCTGGTAATCAACGTCAAAGGAAACTTATTTTTCATTGTTCATTTAAAAGTCAGTGCAACTATTTCATGGTGGCCTACAACTTCTCTAAAGTAGCATTTAATTTCAGACTGTCCCTTTAGACTTACGGACTTTCAAAGGGGCAGAACAACTTTGTTCTCCCATGTTTTAGGGCATGGGAACAGAAAATCCTAACTGGTTTGGCGCATCTCCCTGCCTCAAAGTATAGTTCATCTACCATCCTTCCAACAATGAACTAAAATCTTTCAATCATTTTTCTAGACAAGGTTATAAAAAAATCTGTACAATCTTAACATGCAGAAGGCCTTCCTGTAGCTTTTGGGGATACACTGAACACTTGTAAGGTATTCCTGCAAAATCAAAAGTCAGTCTCTTGCATTTTAAAAGACAATAATACTATAGAGTTAAAACTCACCTAACTTGTTAATGGATTTAAAAACTACATAGCATCAAAGTTAGTTTCAGACTTTCAAGACCTTGTATACCTAATTAAGGATTTTATGGTTCTGTTGCTGCTTTAACTACAATTCCTTATGACTTATCTTACACATGGCATTTGTCCTTGTATTTTAACTTAAGTTAGAACTGGTATATATAAAGAATAAGTACCACTCCCCGAATCCTTTCATATTTTTAATGCTTTGAAGGTACATCTGCAGGTAACAGCAAACGTAATGTACCAAGTATTAAAACGCAGTTCAAGTGTGGAATAAACATGTGCACACAAGTTTTGAGTCAGTAACTTCCACAGCAAGTAGTTTCGACTTACAAAATCCATGAACTCTAATCCACACAGCAACCTCAAACCTCATTCTTTGTAGTTTATAACCTGAGCAGTAAGATTCTGCAAAATAAATTTTGTCCTTTGTTTATCTTGTTCAATGCTGTTAAAACATGATGGCATGCAAGAGTACAGTGTGGGCAGAAATCAACCACGCAGTCAGAGTAAATTAATAATCTAATCAGCAGTGGTTTGTACATAGCTATGAACAGCAGCAGAACTTGCCACAGTAACACAAGTACACAGCGCCTAGTACCTTGATATAAGAGTGACAATGCAACCAGTTTTCAGAATATTTGCTGAAGACTGAAGGGTAACAAAACTTAACCAGTAGTTCTTTCATATGGAAAATACAAAAAAAATGTGCAAAAATACTTTATTTTGTCACCTTTTGCAGATAAGGGGAAACATTATCCCATTAAATCAGTGGGAAGTGGTCAAAACTCCCATCCTGAGAGAGTTTGTCTTGTAGATTCATGTGTATTTGACAAAGCCTACTCCTAGAAAACTGCGTATCTGAGGAAGATTTGCAAATTCCAGATTCTGGAAGCCTTTCTACTATCAACAAACTGACACTAAAAAAAACAATTTAGAATCAATTGTGTAGAAGTTATTAGCTCTTTCATTTGTTACAACTGGCTGCATAAATATGCAAGGACGTTTTTAAACCCTTTCAGTCCAGTCAAAACCAAGCTGCAGCAGCTTCTCCTGCTAACAGAGAAGCAGCTTATGTGGGGAGACATTAAAAAAAAAATAAAAAAAAATTGTTAGACTAGTTGCTACAGCAATTTTAGGAATAAGACTGTATGTTTAACATACAGTAGGCAGAAGTGGCTTTGATTGTGAAGGAGGTTTTGAGGCATAGAAGGATGCAAGTTTGCACCATGAATAGAGCACGATATATTCACAACACTATGCTTGCCCTGGAGAAATAACATCTTCCTCTCACTTGGCAGAAGAATCTGATAGTTAGCATGCAACAGTTAAAGCCAGGACTGTTGGAATTGTGAATAAAGTATTCACAATTTAACTCTTTTTAACACATTTCAAGTTGTCTTAAGAGACCAATTTGTGTGATTAAAATGAGCTCAGAAACAGATCATAGAGCTCCACGAAACAGCCACTCAGCTTGAAGTTTAAATTTAATCTGAAGTAAAATTTTGAAAATAAAAGGAGTGTATAGCATGAGTCAAGCTATGTTAAGTAGCAATAAAGATCATTACTTTTTTAGCATTTCTTCCTTCTTTTTGTACTGGTCACTTCCTTTTTCAAACGGGAACCCGCTGAACTGACCCACATTCTTCTTTAGGGAAGCAACCTAGAACAGAACACACAGATTACTTTCCATTGCAATTAGTTTAAAAGATTTCATCCAATTACATTTGTTAACTTTTCATACAATAAAAATCTATTCTAGCATTTAGCTTTCTGTTGACAAAAAGTTATACCCTTTAAGTTATAACCTACATGGATTATACCTTCATTTATCTCATGACAGCATAACTACAACACCGAAGTTCTTGTCATCTTGATACTTTTAATTCCTTCTAATAACTTGCTAGGTAAAATCACCTGCCATTTCAAGCTTGTTTAGAATGTACTGCGTGATTATTTACAGGTTTACACAACTATGATCATATGAAGCCTGTTGCATGCTTTGTACCATGTGATTTGTTATAGAATAGTGAATTTTATTTTTACTATATAATCTGCTAAAGCACATTTGCTTTACTTGCTTTTCTAAAGTATTACACAGGATCATGACTGTACTTTTGAACCTTTTCTTTAGCATGACCGATTTTTGCATTTATATACCACCCAATTTACAACTTTTGCCATTATACCTGCAGTCTGAACAGGGTTGAACTTTCATTGCAACAGCCCTTATAATGGCAAAATTGCTCCCATCAAGATCCCAAATATATTCTTTGTTTTTGCTCCATCTCCTTTTACAAAAATAAAAGTTAAAAACCATCCCCAAATCTTTCGTTCTTCTGAAGTCTTTTTAACACTATCAAGAATAATTTGAACTCACTTTCTATAGTTCTACAAATTTTGTTCCTGGTCTTTCTCCATTAGTTTATAATTTTACCAAAGCTGAGCTCCTTTTCCAAAGAGAATTATCTTTGTCCAGCACCTAGAGAAAATTTGCAGATGGTATTGGCATGTTTTATTAAAAATGTTAACTACGATCCAAAGCACATACAGAATGTGCATACAAGACAACATCTGATCTTCACTATATTAAGCAGCATTCTGAGCTCCCTACAATTCTGATTAAGTATAGTTTTGGATGAAACCATATCAATATATATGTCCAAGCAAATAAACATATTGTCGTATCTTTGCACTCAAACCACTGGGACACTGCAGCAATCCAGCTGGACTTTCCAACAAGTCTATGTCCAAAAGACTAAATGTGGGAGGGCAGAGCAAAGTGGGGGTAGAATTGCAACCAAGTAAGTGGTGTAGGAGGGAAGGGCAAGAGCTTTATTTCAACAGCAGTTGTGTCTAGTTAGTATTATTTAGGAGCGTTAAGTATCAATTTACAATTACATCATTTGCACGTCATTATGAAACTGCGTATAGTTATGTGTCTGTTAGTTTATTATATTATTTATTATTGATCAATAAATCAATTATTAAAACCAGTATAATTGAGTTGTTAGTTTCTTAGTAGTGTCTTGCATAATCAATAAACAATACAGTCTCTTAATCAGTTATGTCTCAGATCTGCAATCTAAAGTGGGAAAGATGGATTCTGAGGTAATGATATCCCAGTACCTCCACCCAAATACAGCAGAAAAGTATTACTAGTTTCATGAAGGGTAAATGGATGCAGTTTGACAACTTTCACAGTAAAGCCAGTTAAATCAGAAAGTTACATGGTTCTGGTTTTGTACCTTTCCTATCCAACAATTAAATTCTACGTCAGGACAATCCAAAAGTTTGCAAAACTCTGTATGCACCGAGTCAGAAATTCTCTAGTCTGGTTTATTGCCATACTGAAAAAAATAGCATAATTCACAGAAGTAAGTTTTAATGAATATATACTGTTCTTTTTCTGAATGCTGCAGGCAACAGATCTTTCTTTGCCATTTAAACAACCATTGCATTTCCAGCAGTGGTCTGAGATGTTACAGCTAGCATGCATCTGCACTAGTACTATTCAGTTCCTGGTTTCTGTGCTAGTTGTTCAAGTTTCCAAATACACAAAGAGACTAAAACCAAATTCCTATAAATATGGTAAGTGTACTGAAATAGTAAAATTTAATATGCCTTATTTCCTCTACATCTGTTTTACCTCTATTAGCAAGGAAAATGGGTCATATTTACTCTGAAATCTAAGGCACAATCACTGATACATAAAGGGCTCCAAGAAAGACTTGCTATTATATTTTCTTTAAGTTTCATTCTTAAATACAAAAGTGAGCATACCAGTTTTTAACTAATATTTTAATTCTTAGATAAATGTGACAAAAATCACTATTAAGATTTTACATATAATGTAGTTTTACTTTCTACTGCTTTGTGCAAACTAAAGGAGAAAACAACTAGGTAAGTAGCAATGTATTAAAACCCAATATGTTTCAAACATAAAAGAAACGGAAGTACTAAGAAAAAGCTATGTTGAACAAAATAACTACATGGAGTATTTTGACTATAATCCGCATGTCAGCAGCTTTTAGCATCTCAACCATAAATTATTTCCAACTCATCCTCATAAGTTAAACAATCCCTCCCTCCCATTAAAAAAAAAAACCAAAAACAAACCAAAAAAATCTATATTCAAGCAGACTTACAATTCACCTTTCCATAGGATTTTTACAGGGAGAGTAGTTTACAGGAGTTAGAAAAATTATGGGCTTGCTTAACTGGTCCTGCAATATTCATTTTTTTAAAGTAGTTTGTAATAAATGACACTTGAAATAGATCCACATGTGCAAACGTAAAAAACTATACTACAAACATTTTCACTATGCATGAGAACTAGTAGATATACAAGATTGATTTTAAATTCTTACAGTGCCTGGCCTGTTGTAGAGGAGTTTGTGCAGGTTCCTAAGTTCATCTGTCTTCTTTTTACTCAGAAAGAATTGTATCCTTTCAATTTCACAGAGTTTTTGTCCTTTTCCTGAAACAGTTAAAATTAATTACGCTATTCATCACATCCATATTTACCTATGTTTGTAACTTCAAAACATCTAGTGGTTTTTAAAAAAGCAAAAAAGTCATTTCAGAATAGCATCAGACATTATAATAGGTCAAACATTAAGCAGGCCTTTTCCTATCAATTAGGCATCCTGACACGTCTCTGTATCTTCCTTACTTGATACTACCTAGACCAGGGTACATTTCTTTTTATTCTAGCTGCTTCTGCCTTTGTTAGTGGTGGCTAGGTACTGAAGATCCTATTCCAGGTAAGTTTAAACATTATAGAACTTTTATGATTTAAATTGATGCTACAGAATAAAAGAGGCTTTTCATATAATTAAATAGCCTTACTATTTAAAAATGGATCACAACTCTTAAGTTAGGTCTTATCTACAACAAATTAATAATTTGATCTTTTAAGAGGTTTCATTATCATTCCCGACAGTCAAAATTCTTACATGAGAGTACGAGCTTACCTGGTGTAATTGTAAAAGGTTCCTTTTGCAATGAGGACACCTGCATGGTCAGTCGGTCTACCTTCTTCTTCTCCCTTTTTCCTTCAACAATGAGACTCTTTTCTGCAAAAGACAGCTTCCTTAAAAACAGTATTTTTCATTATACAAGCAGATTCAACTGTAATGACATGCAATACAACACTGAATCTTTGAAATTGCAAACCAAAAATGGATAATGATATAACCAGGTACTATGACACTTTCAAACCTTTGGCTAATAGGTCAACGGGATTCTATGGAGCTGTATATATATAACTAGGAGTCTAGTTCTTAACCACAATCCTGTACCCAACTTAACCCTGAAGACAAGACTGGGCATTTCCTAAAGAGGACTTCACCCCACAATGGAGCACTATGCATTTTCAGAAACCCATCCTTCTCTCCCTTTCTGAGGTACAGAACTGACATTGTTTGTGTAGTCTCTTTCCGGGACGCTGCAGCCCCTACATGCACAGCTCCACTTGAGTTCTCTCAGGGAGAATACTACCCCCAGATGGGCAAAAGAAGAGTCCAGTATGCCTGCAGACGTTTTCTTTTCCCACTACTGGACTGGAGGACCCACACATATCAGCAGGAGAGGCAGAAGCACAAAGCACAGTGGGACTGTACTACACATCCCAAGGCTACGGAGTGTGGCACTCTGCAGGGCACAACATGAGTGTCACAAATACTACAATAGTATTCCCAGTAATTCTGGTACTGCTTAGTAATGAATACGTCTAGATTGTTTTATGTATACATTGCACATCACTACTTTAATGATACCACATCTCCTGGTTCTGGCTGGGATAGAGTTAATTTTCTTTCTAGTAGCTGGTATAGTGTTGTGTTTTGGGTTCAGTATGAGAAGAATGTTGATAACATACTGATGTTTTCAGTTGTGGCTGTGCAGTGCTTATACTAAGTCGAGGATTTTTCAGTTTCTCACGCCCAGCCAGCAAGAAGGCTGGAGGGGCTCAAGAGGTTGGAAGGGGACACAGCCAGGGCAGCTGACCCAAACTGGCCAAAGGGGTATTCCATACCATGTGACATCATGCCCAGTATATAAACTGGGGGGAGTTGGCCCAGGGGGTGGATTGCTGCTTGGGAACTAACTGGGCATCAGTCAGCAAGCGGTGAGCAATTGCATTGTGCATCACTTGTTTTGTATATTCCAATTCTATTATTATTATTGTCATTATTATCATTATTATTTTCTTCCTTTCTGTTCTCTTAAACTGTTCTTATCTCAACCTACAAGTTTCACTTTTTTTCCCCCTGATTCTCTCCCCCATCCCACTGGGTGGGGGGAAAGTGAGTGAGCAGCTGCGTGGTGCTTAATTGCTGGCTGGGGTTAAACATGACAGCATGTCAGAAGGAAAACCCAAAGCTTCACCTAAACACTTCATACTAAAATACTTGACCTCAAATCAAGCTATCCTTAGTGCTAAACAGATGGGGTATCCTGGCTTTAACATCTGAAAGTAGTTTCAAAATCTGTATGAACATAATCAAAACTGGACACGTATCTGCTGAAAACAGAGCAAACCATACTTGTGTGTGCTCAATAAAGTTATTTCTAAAAATCTAATTCTAATTACTCTATTGTTTCCCAAACAGCATAATCTCTTTTCTTTCTACTACCTTTTCTAAAGACAGACTTCAGCTCTTTTAAGAATCCAAGACCATCAGTGACTTGGTTTTCACTGTGCCATACTGCAGCTCTACTTCCATGGATGCTTTCATTTGCAAAACCAGTGCCTAGAGACTTCAGGATGGAAATTAACATTTTTGTATAGTAGTTCCTTCATCACACCTTGTATTCCTTGACTACCCTCTTCAATTACATGCCACAACATAAAACCTGCCTTGCTTGCTCATCCTATGATATCGCCATGATTTTTATTGACAAAATTAGTGAGACAGAATATCCCTCCTCTAATATAATTAAATTCTGGTACCCAGTAATTTAGTTCACAGTAGTTAAGCAAAGACATCTGTATTGTTTCCAAAGCTACAGCACAGATTTCTCAAGTATCCCTCTTTTGCAAACATGGATCACTTCAGAGTGTTACTGGCAAAAAAGGTTTCTCTTTTGGATATCCTTTTTTATACAAATAATTTGATAAAGGGTGCTACCTCTTATAATCATCTAGAAGTTTATACAACACCACCACCACCAACGCCCTAGCACAGGAATCCAGGATGCTGGCAATTCCTTCAATCTTTCCTGAGGAACACCATCATCGCTGTTTCTAGTGTTGTCTATTATAGTCTCCTGGGAAGCAAATTATGACCTATGAGATAGATGTACCATGGTATCTCCTAAACAATAATTGTACAATTAGCTGAGATCACAGGAGACTGCATTCAGTAAGCTTGGCATTTTTTAAAGGACAACTTATTCAGCAGAAAAACAAGTACCCTTTTCTTCCTCCTCCTCCTCCTCTTCTTCTTCATCTTCATCACTTTCCTCAGCTTTATTTTCAGTTTCAGGTTTTTTCTCATCTGCTTTTTCAGACGACATTGTATCTTCTTTTGATGAAACAACAGAAGACATGATGTATAGTTCTGTAAAAAGCAGTCAGGGAAACCATCATCAATATAGCATTATACATGAAAAACAGAGGATTCTTCCTTTTTAAAAAAATCTTCTTGTAGGGTAGAATTAATGTCACAGTGCTCGTATTGTGATTATTCACATTCTTTAAGACACTAATGTATTTTGCATACACACAATACATAATATTTTTCAGGAGGAGTTGCCATCCATTCTGCAACTAGCCTGGTTAAAAAGAGTTTAAAAGGTTATAAATTCTTTCCACACACAAGCCTTCAAGCTTGCTTTGTGAAGCATTTGGAAATACCTGCTCAAAGCAGTTGATGCTACTATCTATTAAGAACTGTAATGTTTTAAGATATCACAATTTTAGTGCACTGTATTATAAACTGAGTAGTTATTTCTGATCATGGTTAACCATGCATACAAGTTTCCTAGTAAGTTAAACAAGCTACATATTTAGATGGGAAATAGGAACAGAAAAATGAAAAATAAAAGTTATGAGCAATTCGGAAAAAATTAACACTGCTTCCAGAATTCAAATAGTTGTGACATCTTAGGGCTTGAAAATGCTTTTTGGTTTTAATGTGCAGATCTACAACAAAAAAAAAGAATAAATGGTTCATACTTAGCATATTTAAGAGGAGTCTTTTCTTAGCATTTGAAGCGGCTTAAACGTTAGCTTGAAAATATCTCACTTTGGCGAGTACCATTTCCCTACTGACAGAGAATGTCTATCTAACAAAGGAAGATAGCCATATCTGTTCATTTTAGAAAAATTCTAACTTTCAAAATCTTTCACTGTTTACAGATTGGGAACAAAATACAGCTGCAGTTGTATAAGCCCTTGTGGAAAAAAAAAAATCACATGATTAACCACTTTCTTTTTCTGATATTAAAGCCAACATTATCTGCAAGAGGTCAGACTCAATAAACAAAATGAAATCAACTGCTTATATGCAACATTAGCAGGTGCCAGAGAACAGCAGCACTCCAAATGACAGAAAACACAAGTTAGATTACCAAGAGTCAGGGAAAAAAGAAAGTTTACTCCTCTTTGCTAAATCACTGGGGGAAAAAAAATTTTGCTCTCAGGGTATTACTACCAGTATTTCACTTGACACGGAAAAGTAGTCCGGCTTTTTCACGATATTACTCTCTGAATTTTCCTTGTCTGCACAAGTGAAAAAGCAAGCAAAGTACTACAAGTTGTCTTTCCTTCCCCTTTCAGCGGAAGCAGAAGGGGAATAGGAAAGTAAGAGACTTTTTAGCTTTTCGACAACCAGGTCCGTGAGAATGACCTGCTTCGGGAAAAAGGGTACTGGGACCCACCTTTAGGAAGGCTGAAGCCGGGGGTATTTTGGGCCAGGAGAAATATCTCGCAAGCCGCCCCGAGGAGTGTATTGTGCACAACAGCACCTTCCACCCTCGCCCAGGACTTTTCCGACACGGACTCGCCACCTGTCCCCTTCCCAGCTTGCGAGCCGAAGGCCGGCGAAAGGGACGACGCCGGGTAGCGCCCGGAGGAGCCGGCGGCCAAGGAGAAGGGCGGCGGGGGCAGCGGCCAGCGGCCGTTCCCTTCCCCGAACTAACAGGCGGCCAGACCGTTCCGCCCGCCTCCCGCCGCAGGGCAGGACGGAGCGCCCAGGAAACACCTCAGGCGGAAAACGCAGCCCGCCGCCCGGCGGAGGCCTGAGAGGGAAGGAGGGAGGGAGGGAGGCGGCCCCCCGCGGCCGCCGGTGGGTCGGCCGGCGACAAGCGCTCCCGGCACACGGCGTCGTCCCCCCAGCGTCCCCCCTTCATCTCCCCTCGTCACCCGCCGGCCCGGCCCGGCGGCGGGGAGGCGGGAAGGCGCTCTCGGGCGCCGTTAACGGCCATGGCGGCAGGACCCACCTCAGCTCGAACCCCGGCTTCTGGCTCCTTCCTCGGGCGCGGCTGCGGCAGCAACGGCAGCCGGAGGCGACGGTTACCGGAGGAAGGAGGGGGCGGGGCCGGGCGCCCTGGCGCACAGCGACACGCGCGCGCTCCGCGTCCCGCCGTCCGTCGGTCGGTCGGTCGGTCGGTCGGTCACTCTCTCTCTCTCTCTCTCCCGGAATCAACAAGGTTTTCAAAATGGCGGGTTCTCGGACGGGGAGAAGGAAGCGGGAAGGCGGCGGCCAATCAGCGCCCGCAGCCCGGCCGGCGCGGGGAGGCGGCCGCCGGGGCGGGGCGGGTGCGCGCGCAGGGAGGGGTTGTTGTGGCGGGGTGTGTGGATGTGCGTGACGTGCGGCTCGGCCGGCCGGGGGCCGCCCCCGCCGGGTGACGTCAAGGGGCCGCGCGCGCGCGCCGCCGCGGGGGCCGGTGGCCTCCGCTGAGGAGGGGGAAAGGGAGGGGCGGGGCGCGAGGGGGCGTGTGAGGGGGCCGCCCCGCCCCGCCCCGCCCCGCCCCGCCTCGCGCCGTTCCCGCCCGTTGGTCGCGCCCCGCGGGTGCTGCCTCAAAGCGCCGTTTCCCGCCTGGCCCTGAGGGCCGCGTCTCCCTCCGGAGTAAGCGCAGGGTTGGCGGCGGCGCTGACAGGCTGAGGCCGACGGAGGAGACGCGGCCGTAGAAGTAGGAGCCGGGGCTGAAAGAGGGAGGTCTCCTCCTTAACTCCTGTGAAATGTGGGGGTCGCAGGCGGCCCCCGAAAGGGCAAAGGCCTGCTCTCCGTGCTGTGGCCTGCCAGAGTTGAAGACTTCTTCAAAGCAGAGAGGAGGCCTGGCTGGCCTTAATGTGCCTTCGGCAAATAGGTTGGAGAAGGAGGTACCCCGAAGTAAGCCAGTGCTGGCGGCTGCCTCGAATCCACATGGTACTGAGGGCAGCTTTTTGGCTAGTGTGAGTAGCTGTCGGTAGGTGGTTCTTACTTTGGGAAGGACCAGGTAAAGGGGTGAGAAGAGAGAGGGAATAAGAAGGACCTCACGCTGATGCGAATGGTTAATCTTAGGCAGGTGTGAAGCACAGTCGTGTAGAATTGGTAATGAAGCTAGAAAACACGTGTAGTATAAGTACTACAAAACAGTAGAATCTGGAGTAGCAAAATACTTAGGAAGTACTACAATTCGTATACTGTACAAAAGGAAAGTCTGAGGAGTGTATGTTAATCACTGCCCAATTTAGGCAACGGAGATGCAGATTCCCTTTTTTGAAGTTTTTAAGGCTGGTGCAGTCACAGATGGTGGTGGTCTTAAAAGGGAAAATGTAAATTATTTACCAACAATACATAATTAGACAAGCCTGAAGTTAACACACAATAAGGAGACAAAAATATCTCATCATAAAGCCATGGGCTACACAAATGGCACAAGACAGATGTTTGAAGACAACAGACTACTTCCTCTAAGATGAATAGGTTTGGATTTGTTCAGAATTGTGACAGAAGATGTCCAAAGGCTGTGCTTCAGGTCGTGATGATAAATTGGACTATCATTTTGTAAAAAGGGACGTGTTTACCCAATGGAGATGATTTACTTAATTAAACTACTGATGTTAATGTCCTACACATATCATGTTAGCACTGCATCTTGAGGAGAAATAGAAGATAACAGCTTCATTGATCCTTTAAGTGAAAGTGTATCACGTTAGTAGTAGGCAGACCCTTAAACGTAGGCTGAATCTGGTATTTTAGGAACTGATAGTGCAGGTAAATTGTGTTTTGTTACAGGTTTCTTCTGGCAGAACTTCAACAGCTATGATAACTAACTTTTCTTGATTCTATTTTTTGAAAGCTTCTCTGCCCTTCATAGTATTTTTTTGATTTATAAGTCTATGGAGCAGTTTCAGTGTGCTGTTAACAGTTTAATAATTGGTTGGTGCATCTCCCAGACAAGTTTGAGACAATATGGATTAAAAAGACTTAGAAAAAATCAGTGAAGCTAGGATTTGGGAGAAAAAGGGCAAATTTGAGAAAATTTTAGATACATGTTAAAGGGAAACTGTTAAACCAGTTTTGGTCTCTTTTCTTGAATTTATCTTCTCATTTTTAATATGAGTAAGAATGCTCATTCTCAATACAATGCTTCGGGATGCCTCACTGTATTGACACTTCTATATTGCTGCCTTTTCTCCACCCAACCTGATGAAGTTAGCTTGATACAGTTTCATCTGAGAGTTGAAAGACCTATGTGAGATGATTATATTGGTATAAAATGTTCGCATTATCATCTAAGGTGTTTACACAGTGTAGTGAAAGGTACTAAATGCAACTTAAAAGCCTTTGTTCTGGAAGAAGGCTACATTGGAAAGGGATAAGTGATTCTGAGAGGGTTTTCGAGATAATGCAAGAGCTGCTTACTACAGCCTGCTCTTATTCCATCACAGAGAGGCTGCTCTTCTACTGCCATAGTCCCAATGTTAAGGACACTCTCTTAGTTTTGAGGGCTAGCTCCACCTGCAAACACCTGTTCCATGCAACATAGTTATCCTGGAGGTACCTTGGGCTCACTTTTGGATATCAAAGGGTATGTTTCTTAGACATTGTAACTCAGTAGAATTAAATGGTGAAAAATGGTTTGAAGGTGCTTTAAAAAGCACCTTTCTTCTTTAAAAAGAAGAAGCTGGTGTGTCTGAAGATATACTACAAGCTTGTATTGTATGCTGGAGTGCACCAGGCAGTGCAATTTTAAACAAGGTTACCAGTCTCTGTTAATTAATATAAACAGCTCTTTTCAGTTAGTTCAGAGCAGTTTGTATAAGCAAGCAATGTTGATTGGCTTTCAGTATAGAGCATACGGCAGATTTTGAGAAGCTTTTGGGAATAGCAGTGTAAGCCTCACAGAGTATACAAAGTCCCCCAGGAGTGTGTTTATTTTGTTTCCAAAGTGACTGGTTACTGCGGTGTCCTGCCATCAACCCAGAAACTAGAAGATCTGCTGCGGGCGAAATTACAGAAAAGGTCATCTATAGATTGCAGAGAAAGTGCCCTGCATCAGAGTAAGTACTCAGGAACTCTCATTAGGAATTTTATCCATAGAGTAAAATACCACAGCAACAAATTATGGGATGCTGCTTTTTAATAATGTAGGTACTGTTGCTTTATATTCTTGTATGAGTCATACAAGTATATGTACACACTTCAGTTTCTCTGTAACAGTCATGTGGCTAAATGCTTCCTAGAAATGTCAAAGTGGCTTGTCTATGAAATGCTGAGAAAAGTCCTGTATAAATGCCAAGTACATCTTTATTAACGTTAGAGGCATGATATGGCTTTTGAATCTAAGGGTTATATGATTGCTACTGAAAGCAGGAATCTAAATGTGAACTGATCATTGAGCTAATTAACACAATTTACAAGACAAGAGAAACTTGAAAACTATTTGAGCGGTATGTAGTTAAGTTATGGTGTGATTAATAACATATGCATATGCTGAGTATCTCCAAGTGTTCACTGCATAATTGTGCAAGGTATTTCACATTTGCTGACTGATAAGAATACCCAATTTGCAAAGTTTTTCCTAAGGGAGTCCTGCTCACTTCTGACATCCTGCATTCCCCTTTTCATTCCCTGTCTTAAGTGTTTTCAGGATTAGCAGACTATTGCATCATCCACACTTGTCAGCTGTTTCTTACCCTTAAGAAGCTTAGAGTTGTCCTTGTAAATACTAATTTTTGCAAACATGAATGAGTAGTTGATATGAATCGATCTAAGCAGTTTCACTATATTTTAGAAATCTCTATATGGGTCACGTTCCAGGGTAAGTATATGCAAATATTCAACAGAATTGTAGTAATAAACATCAGAGAGACAGTGAATCAAAATAGTACATAGTGAGTGCCAACACTGTATGCTGTCAGATGGAGCTCTGTGTTGGGATTTCTGTTAACCGTCCAGTTACCGTGAAGTTAAATCTTACTCTGCTGGGTTTGAAAGTTACTGCTTTGTGTGTGTGTGTGTAGTAACACCTACAAGTATATGTTCAGTCAAAGCACGCACGGCTGTTACGTGTTCTATGAAGTATTTAGATCTAGTACTAGATCTAGTGTTTAGATCTACAGGTAGAGCCTGGGAGCTCTGAACAGATGACACATAGCTCTTGCAGGCGATAGCCCTGTAAGCTCTCCCATGTCAGTCTCCGAGGTCCCACACGCTGCTCACTGATCGAGAACTGTTAGCGGGACGGTTTCCCTAGAGAAGTACTGTGAGGACAGTATCTGACCTGTGGTGAATGCACTCCCTCAGTTACTGGCCTCCTGCTACTTTTGAGAGAGTTTTGCAATGAATAGTGTGTGTATGTGCCGGTTCACTATGTAAATGTTATGTAACTCACACTTCAGAAAAAGAAACACTGTCAATTCATTTAGGCTTTGAGTCTTTAAATTTCTACTGGGCAGGTCTATAGGTTTTGGTACAGTTGGTAATTTACAGTTACACGTTTTTAAACTCATTGTAAATGGAAAGCATTTCCAGGGGTATTACGGCTTTGCGCTGGGACAAGTTTGCACTTTGCTCATCGCCAAGTTGGGCTACAAAGCGAAACTGGTGGTTTTCCACGTGCATCGCGTGTAGTTGGTGGGAACCTGCGTTTAAAGAAAAGCCAACACTCAAACACCCAGAAACGAGAAAAAGGAAAACTTCATCGCTTTCTAATAATTTAAGGTGATCTTGGTAATTTGTCAACGTGACGTGATGTAATTTGACGTTTTCCAGAAGACGAGAAGCTTTCCTTTTCAGAGTGAGATTTCCGCCCCCCCCCCCCCAACCCGGCCCCGACCGCCCGGTAGCCGTGGGACTCCGCCGGCTCCCAGCCCTTCCACCGCTGCGCTGGGGAAATGTAACATGAATTTGCCCTTTGTAAGAGGCGGCGGCGGCGCCTGGAGTTACGCGCCCGGGCAGCGGGGACACCCCCCCCCCGGCTCGGCTCGGGGCCGCCGGTTCGCTCCGCTCTCCGCCCGCAGCGGCGGGTGGGGGGCACCGGTCCCCATCTGGCCGGCAGCCTCCTCGGCCAGGAGGCAGGTGCGTGAAGGACGGGGGGGGGAAGAAGAAGAACCCCGAGGGCAGGAGGACGCCGGCGCGGACCGGGGCTTCAGAGCGGCCGTGCCCCCCCCCCCGCTGCTGCGACGCGTCCAGGAGAAAACCGCCGCCAGGCTCAAGGCGTCGCGGCCCCGTGGGCGGCGAGGGGCAAAGGTAGGGAACGGCGGGGGCTGTGGAGGCTGCCCTGAGCCCCCCCTGCCCGGGTCGGCACCGACGGGCACCTGCGATAGCGAGGGCAGTGAGCGGACGCCCCTTCCCTCCTCGCTCGAAGCCGGGCAGGCGGGCCTCTCCACCCGCCCCCCCCTTTTCAGGTGAACAGGCGGTGATTGCTGGCTCGGGGCATGCGTGTTAATTGCGTTATCTTCTGCAAAAGAGGTGAACTTTTCTCGGCTTGGGGGACTTTCGTGCAATTCCTCTCGATTTTGGGAGCTTGCGAGGGGCAGGTGTGCTCGACGGTTCGCTCCAGGGCTCGCAGAGAGTGGTGGTGGTATTCAGAGGGGGCTTTCATTTTATGTACTTAGAAGTAATATTCTGAAGTTTAATTAAGGTTTTAATTTTTTTAGATAACCTTCATTTAAGCCTCTATTCCCTGTAACTTTAACAGGCTTTTAAAGGTATTTTCCACGTACCTGTTCTCTAGGTACACTTTGCCACACGTGAGGTGCAAGTGCAACCCTACAAAAGCTTTTAAGCCTTGAAGAGGCTGCTACTGTGACCAACCTTCTCACTTTCCAGATTTGAGCCCTTAGTATTTATTCTGAAATACATAAACTAGATAGAGAAACAAATATTAAAAGTCTCCAACTATTCACAGTCCATAGTTGAAATTATTATGTAGAAAAAGAAATCCCACCTAAAGTTGTTTACAGGTTTATACATCTGCCTGTTGTATTCAAGCTACTTTAAAAAGCCAGGGCATGCCATGTGAATTCTGTATGAATCACGTCTTATTTTAAATGAATGGAATTTCACACTGAAAATATTAATTGCATATTAAAGTAATATCCATGGCCTGGCTTAGACTAACAAAATCCAGAAAGTTCAGCATGGAAGCATAGCGTTTATCCTCATTTCACCTCTGTATCCTGGGTTTCTAGGCATTTCTTCTCACAAATTATGTAGTTATTCATTGTTTGAACCTTCCAGGGCTTTAGGTTTAGTGAAGTGAGTAAATGCCAGGTGGCCAAGTTCTGCTCCCGATTACTTCAGACTTTACACCATGGTAACTCTGTTTGTTTCAGAGCTGTTACTCTAGATTTACCTGACTGTAACCGGATACTGAATTTGTTCAATAGCTTCTGTCATGTTTTGTGACTTTAGTCAGCTCAAGCCTGGCTTTTAATACAGGATTTGTATGTAAATTGGATAATGCACAATTTAGCCGATTCTCCTCTTTAACAGGCAGGACTTGCAGAATTGGAAATACAGATGTAGCATGTGTTTTCAGGAGGGCAAGAAACCACAGTGCTGTTTTGTGTGCCTAAAAGCTGTAAGCGTTCAGTTCTGATGACCTTTTTAGTGGAAATTCTGGTATGACAGAAGTAAAAGCTTTAGGGAAACTATTTTATGTGTACACGCATAAATAGCCTTGCAAAGTCAAGATGAGAAGGACTTTTAAAGTTAAAAAAAGTCTGAAAGAATTCCAGTAATGACATTCTGAAATAGAGACAACTTAAATATAGGAAGCTCATATTTTCCTCTCTGGTGGCTAGACCTCAGAGGCTTCACAGATTTCTGCATCTAGCTTCCTCTTAGTGTGAGGTGGGCTCCACCACAGTCTAGGACCCCAAGGAAAGTTGCAGGAGGACTGTAGAGAGCTGCAGAGATTTAGCACGGGACAGAAGATTTACAGTTTTGTAAGTCAGGTTCTTGGTTTCATCCTGTTCTATGTTAATGCATCTTTAGGGGGCATTGAGGTAAAGTTTGTTTACAGTGTGAGAACCTAGAAAGACATATTTTAAATTATTAAATTCTATAAAGGGAAAATGCCCCATCTTTTTTTTTATACAGAAATTTGATGTCTATGAGTGAATAGGAACAGATTGGCAAAAACTTACTTAAATATTGTAACACTACTTTTAAGTGGGAACAAATTTGATAATGCTTATTTGAAGTATCACTTTTGATAGCAGTATCCCTGTTTTGGAGGAGACATATGGTTTAAGGCCTGATTTTAAATGCAAGACTCAAAGAACTGTTTGTCGTATGAAGGGGAAAGTTAAGGTAAATATTCTGAAGTCTCTGCTGAGCTGTAGCCTAACCTAAACATTATACAAACGTAAAAAGTCTGTAATTGTGAATTCTGTCACTATGTTTCATCACCATGTTGCTGCTTCATTTATCATTTTTCTAAGTAAATTTCAATTGATGCCTCTCATTTAAAGTTTGGAGCATGGTAGATTTGCACTGACGTGCATGCATTACATAATTCCAGGAAGTATCCATATGCAATAACGATTAAGAAAAAGCATAAAAGGGAGAGTTCATTTAGGCTGAGAGGACTGAATCACTCTCCACTCCTTCCAATGGATGTAGCTGGCTCAAGAAGCCCGTCATTTTGAAATGTGCCATTGTATGGTGCATTCAAATGACGTGGAAAGGTTTGAAAGCTGTGAAACTAATCATTCCTGACTAGCAGCTGTGGACATGGTGATAAAAATTCATTCCTTACAAGAGGTTAAAATAAAGATTGCACCTTGGTAATTACAAGATAAAGCAATCTGGCTTGCAGGCATTATAATAGGTGAGAGAAGAGTTCACCTGATGTTGTAACATGAGGAAGATTTTGCTCACAAGCAGGAGTGAAATTCAAGGGCATTCATTACTCTGATACAGTATAAAGGGATGAAGATGCTGGCATAGGAGTGATTAGAGATGCTGCCATGCAAAAGGGAAGGCTGAGTATTTACTGGGAAGGCTGCAGTCAGTTCTGCAGAATTTGAGTTCTCCCTAATTTTATTCCTAGGACTTCAGCCATTCTTTGTGGAGGAAGACACTGATTTAAACTCACTGATCTTGAACAGCTGCTCAACTTTTTTTAGTTTTCTGTACAGAAGAGAAGCTTGTAGTTCTAAGTTTTATTGCTCCTTTAAACAGAAAGACTTTTTCATATTTCAGTCTTTTTCTCATGACCATAACAGAAATAGATTCTGAAATCTTCCTAGTACAAAGTAGTGTATTTACATGTGTTGATGGATTTTAGAAAACATTTGCTCAAGAATTAAGTGTATTTTACCAAATATTGCTTGAATTTTCATGTTCGAAAAAGTGGAAAGACTTTTTGAGTATGGAACTAGAAGACACATTTCCAGTCCTGTGTGTATGAATCTAATAGTCACCTCCTGTGTCATCAAAGACAAATTAGTGAAGGTTTCTGTACCTGGATTTTGTAGGTACAATCTGCAGGAAATAATTACAGGGATATTCTGAAGCTTGCTCAAAGAAATGAAACACTGTGTGATGCCTAGTGAATGGAAGCTATATAAGTTCTCAAAATGTTTAGTGGAATTGTATATAGTTTTTTAAGTTAATTCCTATAAAGTTGGGTTAAGCCTTCCTGGTCAAAATACCCAAACATGAGAGTATCCACTTAAATGAAAATCAGTACTTTAGTTATCCTATTTATTTTGCAGACAGTATTAAGGCGCAATTTTACTTGATGTAATTCTAAAAATTAGATTGCTCTGTAAAATACTTTGGTTACAGCAATCCCAGTACAAGTCAAAATTATTGCAAGGATGTCACAGAAGGCAGAATTTGAGTACTCAGTTGCCTGAGGATAAGTGATACCACTTCTGAAATGTGGACATTACAAATAGACTTTCCAGGAATAACATCACATCACTACCCACATGCATCTGTGGGTAGTTGGTTGAGCTTTTTCAGAAAATTCACAGGCTAGCTAGTTAATATTCATCCCTCAATTACATATACAACAGTCTAAATGCTTGGTGACAGAAGAGCTCATAAACTAGTTGGAAATTTTTTTTCTTCTTTGTCTTACCTTTTCCTCTATCCCATCCTCTTCTGTCCCATATACATATGTTGTAAATAAATAAATTTCTATTAATGGAATACTGGGTTTACCAATTAGTCTCTCTAAATGAAATAACCTCTGAGATGCCAAATTTGGATTGGCTGCTCAGGTAAAGTCAGTTGTTGGGTATTTTTTGTTGTTGGTTTGATTTGGTTTGGGGTTGGGTTTTTTTTGTTTGGTTGTTTTTTTTCATTTTATGACTTGGTAAAATGAGAAATAACATAGTATGAATATCATTTAATAACAGAACTGGAAATAGGCTACAAATCTGCTGACTCCCATCCATACAGCATGGACAGTGGAAAAAAGTGGAAATTTACAACAGCTTTCCTAAAAGTCAGTAGAAGAGAGCAGAGTAAGCTGATTAAACTGTACAGTCCCACCAGAGCTTTAATCGCTAACAGTGATAGCTTATCTGGAAATGGTTATGATACCCATTCTGTCTTCTTCAGTGGTTTTGCCATCTATGGAGCAGCAGCCTCTCTGTGCTTTACAGCTTGATGTGTTAAGGTGAAACACCAGGTTGTGTCCTGTGGCAGACAGCTGTAGGGCAGAAAACCAAACGTATGTTGTACAAACATATATCCAGTATAAGCTATCTCACTGATTACTTTTCACTTCCAAATATTCTATGTTTGTGAACATATATGCGTTTTATTATGCATATTGTGCTGGCATGAAAAATGTGACAAAATTATTTGCTTCAATTTCTGAAGAATGACTTTAGAACTTGCACTGTTTGTGCTTTTCAGGATTTCAGAAAAAAACCAACCAAACAACTGTTACTGTAGATGTCCTATTGTCAGGGCAAAGAGGTGTTAGTGAGAGTGAAGTATCCACAGGTCTGACATGTCCTGTATCCTCACTCCACACTTTTAGGTACTTTGTAAGCAGATTTTAAGGCAGACCTTGAAAAGCAAAATTAACTTTAAAACTGGTATTTTTTTCAATGTGTTGGTTAAGATGATGCTTTTTGTTAGGCTTATGTTGAACAACTGTCTTACATCTTATTAATGATCCAGAATACACAGGGAGGTGTATTATTCCCAGAAATTTTAAAGGATTTAAGAATTGGTAAAATAGATCTTGGGCTTGTTCATATTCTACAAAAGTTTCTGGAGTGTTTCAGATATTACTCTTTCCAGCTTTTATAAAAATAATTTCACAAGATACTTCAAACTCTTTTTCTGGTTACAGAACCTTTGTTGTTGCAGGTATTTGTTGTACTTCTTCAGCTTACAAGAAGGTGGTAGAGCATATGAAATTTCAAAATAAATAACCTAGCTTCTCCAAGTAATTATTTTACAAATAAACTGAAACTCTTTAATTTTGGCAAAAATCTTAACTGTCAAACTTGGCAAAATCCTGTGATTCCATGAAGTTATCTACTGCTTTTTGGAACAAAACATGCATAGTTATGTGGACAAAAGTGTCTTTGTGGAACAGAACACATTCTCATGCTTTTTAAGCATTTGTTCTTGATACTGAACATTAATATATGAAAATCAGACAGAAGTAGAGAGCACACGATATAATGTCTGTGAATTCAGCTGAGGGTTTTTTTAAATAAGTTGTTATGTTATGTTCTTGTTACAATAGGTGGTAGTCTGCAGTAGCCTGCTAAATTGAAAGTTACATAAGAATTTTCACCGTAGTTTTGTGTCTGAATGTTGCCTTTGCATATTCATAACATAATGAAATGTTCTCCTTTCCTGCTGAAATTTTTATGTTGGGTTTTAGTCCAGAGGTTGACTTTCCTGGAAAGCTTATGGGAAAATCCTTTGCCTGGTTTTGGTTTAAAAAAAAAATTAAAAAAAAATTACATACTTTTTCCCATTTGGAATGTAGCTGGGGAAGGAGACTGCTGTTATATAAACACAACTATATAATTTGACAGTTTTAGTCTGGCCATTTCTCATTGAGTGTTTAATTACTTTGGAAATAAAAGATTGAACAAATATTTTAAAAATCTGGTGTCTGTTTCTAGTTTATTCTTAGTTGCTATATGCTATTTGTTTTTTGAGAGACTTGTACCCCGGTTGCTACCATGTGGTGAGGCTTGTACTGCTGTGCTTTTAAACTGCTGTGAATTAGCATGAATTAACACATACTACACTTGCTGCTACCTTTGGTGGAATTAGGCTTCCCTGGATGCTTAGTTAGGCCTTAAGGGAAATACTTACACCCACTATGTAAAGCAGCTTTTATTATTGATGAGAATTAGACTTTTTGGTGGTGGATTGCAGCATTGATTACAAGATCCTTGATCACACATGAGCTCTGTAACCTGAACATGCTGGTAAATTGGAAGAAGTAGTTGCCTCTCACCTCTCAGAAATAGGTCCTGTAATCCCAATGCTATAAATACCTATGAGAGTGGTTACCTGATTTGCCTACCCAAATAAAGATGGAATATTCACATACCTAAAGGTTGTGTGCAGGATTGTAGACTTTAATAATGTAACATAGCTGCTATCTCTGTTAAGAGATTTTAAAGCTTTATAGGAAATTCTAATACATAATATTATTAGATCTGCGTGTTCTAGAAAACTTCCTCGTTTGGTCTTGTCCTAAACATTAAAAATTTGCTTAATTTTTATTAAAGTTGGGTATAAGATCTGTCATGTCCTAAAGCCTGCTAAAGTCCTTCCACTGTTTTAAAGGAGTCCTGGATGAAGCTACTCTGAGAAAAGTCTTTTTGCCCACAGTAAATAGTGACCTGATGTATCCCACTATGGAAGCCAGCTGGGCGAGTATGCAGGTTGAGTGATTGAATTGCAGAGAGTTTCTGTGTGTCACTTCTGACATGTAAATGTCAGTTTAGTTTATAAGTTTAAGCCTCTGTCTAATCCGCTCTGGGCTTTGCTAGGAGGGAATACAGATACTGAAAAGTAAAGCAGGATCTAGCATTAACTATGGAAGTTAAGACTTACTAAAAACAAATGCCATGGCTCTCAGAGTAGGAATTCAGTTATGTCATGGCTATTTCTCCTTTAAAATGTGTAGGTATGTAATTTTCTTTTTTTCTGGTGTGCTTAAGAGGTGACTTACCAAGGAAGAATTTGGCCTGCAGTATGCATTAGAATGATCAGTAATACAGGGGAGGTATAATACATGTTTTTTCTCAGAAATCTGAGTGCTGTTAGATTACATCTGTTTTGTGTGTCTAATTGCCTATGCAGTTATCTTTTAGAAAATGCGTTCACCTTAAGTTTTCACCGAAAGTTTTGCTTGTCTTTTCAGAGTAGTTTCTACTTTTAAACTCTATTTAAAAAAAAAAAAAAAAAGATATGTGACCTTACTTGGCACAGAAAGTCACATATCTTGGCTTTCCATCTGGTTAAGTAATTCAGTTGAAAAATGAGCTAAGCAACAGAGCCATTTTTGTCATTTTTGTGAGGGCCTTACAAAAATACTTGCTTGAAATGCTTTCACTTAACACTTCTTCACGGCTACCTTCCTGCCCAGTGCTAAACACAGCCCTCTGTCTTCACTGCGTTTTGTGCCTCAGAAATAATGAATAGCAGTCTCTGGGCTTGCATACATAGAAACATTCAGAAAAAATATTCCAAATTAACCGCATGGACATCCTGGAATATGAATTTGAGCTAACTTCAAAAGTCTATTAATTAAATCACGTTCAAATCTGTTATGGATACTTTTATTTGGAAGTGACTTTTGTTGGTTTAGCTGACTTCTAAAGTATATTAAACAAAAGCATTTTTACAGCCACTTTTAGGCTCTATTTGTGGTTTAACTAATGCATTTTAAAAGCTTATTCAAATTAATCTTCCTGAAGGTTCTGGCTAATAAATGCTGGTAAGTTTTGGTAGGGTGAATGATAAGGTTATGTCTAGTTCTCTGTTCTGCTTCTCTCCTTAGGCTGCTGGACACAGTAGCAGAAAAACACATATGCTTGCTGTGCAGCCGGGGTAATTTGTGAATGGTACATAGTACAAATTTATGTTGAGAGAAAGCAAATAGAATGGACTGTGGACTGGGAGTCACGAGGCAAGGACACATTGCTTACTGTGCTGCAGCAATGGCCGTCTTTGGCAGAAGGTGAGACAGGCAGCGAAAAGGGGTAATGTCTTCAGTGTTCCTGAATATCTTCGCTTGCAGGATTTGGCAGGACTTGTGTCAGTAGCATGAGGGTCTCTGTGTAAACAAGCTTTTTGTCTACAAACTGTGAAGTGGGAGTGTGCGCTCTCCTGGCAATCTGCAAAAAGTGAAGGTGTTAAACTGTTTAGGTTTTGGTTTTTTTTTTAAAGTTTCTGTTTTACTGATACTGAAGGTTTGTCTTCCAAGAGAAGTTGCTGTGGAATAAGTCAGGATGTACACAACACCCGTTGCTCAACACTGGCGGCTGTTTTGGGTATTATTGAATATTCTTGTTGAATGTGAACTAGTTAATTATCCTGGAGCATTCAACTCATTGCACGTGGAAGGAGTTGTAGAGCATTTGAATTTGCACTGTAAATTCATACCCTCAATTAATACAGAGTAGCTTCTCTGTGTAGATAAGCTGTAAGAGTCCTTTTTCATTCATGCAAGGCCATGTATCCTGGAGTATCTTTCCACAGTCTCTCAGCAGTACAAAAGTCTGCTTCTCATGTTGTGGACATCCCTGATGCCAAAGATACTCATGCAGTGAGGCCATCCTGCAGAAACTGTGTGCAAGAGGAAATTTTGAATGCAGTTAGTGGTGGGAGAAGGCACTCTTCCTTCTCTGTAATTATGATTAAATTCTGTACAGATTGATTGGGATGAACATACGGAATCTTTTTCGTTTATGTGGTTCTAGCTAGGAACACTGACTACTTTTCAAACTTAGTGTGTAGTAATGCATATTAAACTCCTTTTTAGCCTTTAAGTAGTTACACATCACTTTCTTCTCCTGTAATTTAGCCCCAATAAGCTGGAATTTTCCTGGTAGTAACCTGCAAAAAACCCCAGAATATGCCCCCTTAAACATTCCTGATGCTTCCCAAACTAAATACTCCCTTTTGACTAATAAAACAGATCACATTCTTTGGCATAGGCTCTGCTCCTGACCTCAGAAAAACTGTCTTGAAAATGAATTCAAACAGTTCAGAGCAGCTGGAAGCAGCTTTTTTGTAAGTGCTACTAGGTGTTGGTTTCTACTTTCTTCTGAGGATACCTGGTTTTGTCCCTGGGGTTCTTCTGTCAAGGCTAGTGCAAGTATTGTGCAAGTATTGTTCATAGACTTGTAACCATTTATATTCTGTCTCTGCCTTTGCAGAGCTGAGAACTGGCCCATTTTGGGTTTCTGTGTTGCTTTTTATTCTGGCAAATACTGTGTAACATGTAAGCTTGTATATATTGTTTATGCCAATTGGCATTTTCACATACATTTGAAAAAGTCCAAGAAAACTCAAGTGTTTTGGGGTATTTTAAAATGCATGTGTTTATAGCTGATGAGGAGTGAAAGGACAAACGTTGCATGTACAGTTATTGTACATTCATATGGCATTAGATTTCCAGATGCTTCCAGTGTACAATAAGATGTTTGGTTTTATCTAGTAAACAGTAATGGACTAGGAAGAGACCTTATTTCTTTACTGCAAAAGTAGTGCTGCTTTAGTGGGACCACTCTGCTATATCATTCATTAAACTGTCAGAAGAAAAATAGTAATACCAGGGAGTGGAAGGATGTGGAAACCATAAACCCCACTACAACACAGGAAGTTTCACGTCTGCCTGGGTGTTCATCCATTGCGATGGGGACTGGTTAAGGTTTACAGAGAGTGAACGTGCCAGTCTGTGTTCTCCTCACGAGGTGGATGTCCCCTCCTTCCTTACTTCCACGTTGGGCCCTTGGAAGAATCGTGCTCGTCCTCGGTTTTGCATTGAAGTCTGTAAGTCTGTGCTTCTGCTGGAGGGGTTGTCCCTGTCCTCCCCCTGCCCACCCACCGCATGTTGCTGCCCTCTTTTATGCTAGCATTCATTAACAGCATGATTAACTGGATAATAGACATGGTCCGGTGGGAAAGGGATTGGTTTTTTTGCATTGTAGGATGAAGTATCTGATCAGCTCCCAGACCTTGCAGGTCATCTACCTACACCAGTGCTATTCTGGCACAAGTGAGAAGTGAGGACTATCTTTCGGGGGGGGGGGGGTCAACATAAAATTAGGTCAGTTTTAGCTTAGAATTACGCCCTGAGCATGTGGCTGGACGTGATGCTGTCTGGTAGAACTGCAGCTGCCACAGGAAGAAATGGATTGCTATTACATTTCTGTACTTACTCATACACTTCCCTGTTCCTGGGGCAGGAGAAGTCCACTGAACTGATGTAAAACTGTTCTTTCTTTTTTGGAGCCTGGCAGAAAACTAAGTTTTCTGTCAGATGAGCTTGCTGGACTGTCTTTCTGGCCACAGAGTTATTAGATCTGGTGGAGTGGAAGCTAAGGGAGGGAGGGGTGAGGGAAAGGAGGCAAACAGGAGCTCTTTTTTCAGGGGAAGCCTGCAGTTGCAGCAGATTGGAAGGCGCTGGAGACATTATATTACATCACATCTAAATATTTAAAGTAATAAATTACAGTATGGGTAAAGTTTCAGTTCAGGGGTGTTTTTCTTTCTTCCCTCACAGTTCTAATTACTTGCTTTTGAATCAACAAGTTTTCTTTTGACATGAAGGGAAAATGTAATAAGAATCAGAGATACTTTGTCATTAACAAAGCAAAACAAAATACTGTGTTTGAATCTTTTAATTCTTTTGAATACTTCTGGTTTTTTAGCTCTGTTATGAAATGTTTCTCTGTGTGTCTATAAAGTCAATCTTAATCATGGGATTTTGCAGTATCCACAGAGATTAGCTGACTTTGTGGGCTTAAAACCAAACGTAAAGTAGTATGAATAATAGTTCTACATTTTATTTATTGAATAAAATGTTAGATTTTGACATAGTAAAAGTGGACATATTAGAATTGCTCATAATTTTGCTATTAAAAATGTGTCCTAAAAATTGGAACTCATACTTAGTTGTTTTGACATTTGAATACATTTATTTTATGTCATAGATGACTCAGAATCCCACCAGCCTGCTGAGCGTGTTAATTTGCAAAAGCTGTAAAAGGCAGGCATTAAAAAAAGTAATAGACTGTGCAGTGTGCCCTTCAGCGCTGATTACATGCTCATTACCTCCTCGTCCCCTTGTTTGGTTTGTATCCTGGTTCCTTGTCCTCAGAAGACACATGCATGTGCTACTTTGTCCTGAGATGCTGCCTAGGAATTAAGGGAGCTCTGATGGTCCCCTTGTCTTCTTCCACAAACTCAGGAGATCCCATGAGTGTATGAGGGCGCACAGGAGTGAACTGAAGTGCAGGTTGCAGGGAGAAGCTGGGGTGGTACAATGTATAGAGTGACTGAGAGCATGCATGTGGCGATACCCTTGGGATGGCAGGAGGGAATTCATGGTCCCTGAGGGCCCCTGGCCCCATCCAGAATATTGGTGTCTGTGGGTTTACTGAGCTCCTGCCTGTCCATGTCAACCTCCTGGGTGAGTATCACTCAGCAGTGACTTACCGTTTGCCAATTCATTATCCATTCTTGGCCCTCTGACAGAAGACCTTAGGATATGAAGCTCTTCAAGCTCAGCTCAGACAACTGGATAACATCAACAAGTAGCAAAAGGGGAAAGTGTTCTGAGAAAACAGTGAAGTGTTCACTGATATTACTTTGGGGTTTGGACTACTATTTGTACTTGAGTGCACCCTCAGCAAGTTTGCGGATAGCACCAAGCTGAGTGGTGTGGTTGGTACCCTAGAGGGAAGGGATGCCATCGAGGGGGGAGACCTTGACAGGCTTGAGAGGTGGGCCCATGTGAACCTCATGAAGCTCAACAAGACCAAGTGTGAGGTCCTGCACATGGGTGGGGGCAATCCCAAACACGCATACAGGTTGGGCAATGAGTGGATTGAGAGCAGCCCTGAGGAGAAGGACTCGGGGGTGTTGGTAGATGAAAAACTGAGTATGACCCAGCAATGTGTGCTTACAGCCCAGAAAGCCAGTCGCATCCTGGGCTGCATCAAAAGAATTGTGGCCAGCAGGTTGAGGAAAGTGATTTTCCCCCTCTACTCTGCTCTCATGAGACCTCCGCCTGGAGTACTGTGTCCAGCACTGGGGCCCCCAACATCAGAAGGACATGGACCTGTTGGAGCGGGTCCAGAGGAGGGCCACAGAGATGATCGGGGGCTGGAACACCTCTCCTATGAGGAAAGGCTGAGAGAGTTGGGGTTGTTCAGCCTGGAGAAGAGAAGGCTCCAGGGAGACCTTATAGCAGCCTTCCAGTACCTAAAGGAGGCCTACAGGAAAGATGGGGAGGGACTCTTTCAGGGAGTGAGTGTTGTGATAGGAGGAGGGGTAATGGCTTTAAACTGGAAGAGGGTAGATTTAGGTTAGATGTAAGGAAGTTCTTTACTGTGAGGGTGGTGAGGCACTGGAAGAGGTTGCCCAGAGAGGTTGTGGATGCCTCATCCCTGGCAGTGTTCAAGGCCAGGTTGGACGGGGCTTGGAGCAACCTGGTCTAGTGGAAGGTGTCCCTGCCCATGGCGGTGGGGTTGGAACTAGATGATCTTTAATGTCCCTTCCAACCCAAACCATTCTATGATTCTACATACTAATCATACATACCCTTTCCTTTTGTACCTCTTTTTAGCATGGTATTTCTGTAGTACTGAAGGTGAAACAAGCACTAATTTTTCCCAGTGTATGGTTTCTATCAGAAGCTGAGGGGTCTCAGCCAGGGTACAGTGAAAAGGGAACTGCTAGAAGGAAAGAAAACTCTATCCCATGTTAGCCAGAGGTACTGAAGTACACTGTGAAGCACTGTGCAGCTGGACAACTTTCCAGAGCAGTTGCTTTTTCTCTCTACCTTTTAATTAAAAACTTTGAGCAAATAGTTAAATGTATATAATGAATGCTATAAAGAACACTTTTAAAAGCTCCCAAATCCTATTGCTCTTCCATTTATGTTTATTTTAAAAGAGAAAACTTGTTGGTTTTAATGTATGGAACTTTAAGTTCTAGCACATTTTTTTTTTTTCTTTTTTATTTTGTCACTGTTGGTAAATGTGTGTCTTGAAGGCATGAACATAAAGGTTCAAGTATATTTTTGTAAGAGGGACAAGTATAGGTACAAGACTGTGATTAATAACTGAATAAAACTGGGCTTCATAATGTTATTTAAAGATTAGAGATTTCTGTGCCAAATATTATTTATCATGTCATATATTGCCATGAGGGACAGCGCTCTAAATGCAAGGAATTAAAACTGCGCTTGTCTGAAGTCTGTGAAGAGCTGCAGGCAGCCCCTGGACGTGTGCTCGGAACAGCACTGCTGGACCAGGAGAGCAGCCACTGCTTAGAGGTGGGCACTCCATCTGTCTCTGGAGGTCCAAGATTTTTGCTGCCAGTTTTCTGATGTGTAACTATTTTTATTTGCTCTGAAGTGCTGAATTTTAATGTCACTTACACCACTCTAGTTCTGTATTGTCCCACCAGTTTGCTGTGTGAGGTCTGTGAAGGACTATTGACTGCTGTCTTTAAAGCCTCCTTACCTAGAAGTGAACAAGGCTTGTGTACCAAGGCTGCAAACTGGTTTTGCCAGGCAGGGTGATGGCAGTAGCATATACTGCCATTGTCCAGCAGCTCCCTGCTTTACTGTGGGTTACACAGAATTTGAAGTAGCTTTAATTTCAACTGGGAGTTCAGTTCATACCTGCTCTTATAAAAAGACTTGACTTTACATGAAAGGGTCGTAAAATTTTTAATGACTGACTTTTACTTCACCTGAAATGGGTTGAGAGAATCTTGGGCAAGTATTTAAATCTCCTCCTCTATTGGCATGTAAGGTTTAGGCACATTTGAAGAGATCGGTGTAAAATCTTATGAGATCCATAAACCTTTTTGATTGCAGAAGGAAAATGCATTGATTTCTGAAATATCTCTTGAGGAGTGGAAAAGAAAAATAGGTTATTAATCAAAGATTGGTATATGAAATAGAGAGTATGAAGTTACATCTTGCAAATGATTTCTGTTCAATGTACTTTTAAAAGATAAAGGGAGAAGCACTCATAGCCTTTGTAATGACAGAGTTACAGTTCTCTAAAGCATTTGCAGAAGATGCATATTCATATTACAGTTTTCAGATGAAGAAAATACACTTCCTTACTTGAGTTGCCCTCTGCAGAGTCACCTACCAAAGGGGTTCTGTAGTGCGTGTATTTTTCCTTACCTTGACCTTTTTTTAAGGAGGAGAGGAAAGAATATTGAATAAATTGGGATATAATATTGTGTCTTTCTCAGGGAATAGACTAGTTGATAGTTTCAGGTTATGTCAGGGTGAAAATGAAACCTTGGGTTTGTCACAATTGACTTGATAGTAGCTGTCAAACATGTTTGTGAGTCATAGGAAGTATTTGAAAATGTTCCTGTCAAATAATGGCATGCTCAGTTCATTCCTGACCTTGGAAATTATTGCTTAACAAAATATTCTTCTGGCATCTATAGTCTCTGTGAAGTAGGACCAGTAGGGTTCTTTAAAATTAATCTATATTATGGTTAATATAATAAAACAATCCAATCCCCTGTGTCAGAGCACCATAATTAATTTGTTCTAGTGTCAGTCTGCTTTCTTTCATGCTGCTTTTTCATTTTCTAATAGAGGTTACAGGAAGAGGGAAATCATAACAGGACACTGAGAATGTAGCTCTAATTTACATGGGAAAATATAATAATAGTAAAGTAGCAGTGAATTTCCTCTGGGAACACCAGGTTTTCTTCTTTGGTACTGTTGTTCTGCATAAAATCGTATGTGCTTTGACCTTGTGGTTAATGACCTCAATAGAGTAATTTCATAGACTTAAAATCACTACAGGAGTTTATGTATTTTCCTTTTGCTTATTATCCCATGATAATTTTATTGATACTGATGGAAAACATAAATTTCATTTACATTTAGATAACCAACTTGTGCTAATGCTAGGAAGTTATAAACAGTTCTAAAGCTTTTGTACAAACACTTTATAACTGAGGTCAGTGAATTGACATTTTCGTTCCATATTTAAAGTAATTCACACTTTTTGTCCTTACAGTAACTGGAACACAAAAATATCCTATCAAATCCCTGAAGTAAGAATCCTGTAAATAAACATGTGGGAGTTAAGTGTCACATGTTTTATATTCTTCCTAATGGAAGAGTGAGCAAGTAGTTACTGCTTAATAGAGCTCAGATAAAGGCTGATGTTATGCTTCCTAATCCCATTATTTTAGCAGTGTTTTTGATTGTATGTAATATATCGTTATACTACAGCAAATCTAAAGGGACTCTGGAATGACAGTCTTGCATATCTCGAGGACAAATATCAGTCTTGTCAGAGGGGATGTCTTTGCTATCAAACTTTATTCTCAAAACTTTTGCACAGGCTTTCTAAAAATCAAGAAGTTACAGAAATCTAATATTATTTATACAAGTATTTAGTATATTTGCTTTTATTTCACTGCAGGGTTACATTCTTGCTCTTTTTCAATTGCAACCATGCAGCGGATATAAAAAGCTACTATGGATTATGAAAGAAGCAGGAATAAAATGTCACAATACTTTGGTATTTATTGCATTATCTCCCTAAAGAAAAAGCTTTGGTGTAGATGAAGAATTGCCTCTCTTGCTGAGAGCAAGTATCTTACAGGAAAAAATCGTTGAGAATCTTGGTTAAATTCACCTTAAAGAGCTGTATCAAAGCTAATTAAACTGATGTGGAAGTACCAGTGTAACCACTTGGTCTATACAAGTTATGCTTTTATAGGTTAAAGAACATAGAAGTTTTGTCTTTGCTGTCACATTATCCTCTAGGCACATACATTCCATAATCCTGGCATAGGTGTTACAGGTGCCATGTCCTGGACAATTTTAAGTGCGTGGTGGTGCCTAGAATTATAAGAGCTGAAGAAAACTCATAAACTCCTGAGAAAGTTCCATGTCTCCAATAGTGGCAGTGTTATATCCAACACTTTGCCAAGGCCAAAGGCTCAGTCTGTGCTTCTGTAAACACAAGGTAGATAGATAGATCAGTCGATCGATCTATCTTCAGATAAACTATGTGTTTGGGGTTTTTTTGGGGGGTGTGTTGTTTTGGTTTGGTTTTTTTTTTTTTTTTTGAAAGGTGCCTAAAGAGGCTGGGTATGGAATTTCGGATGATACTGGTTGGACAGTGTGAAGAACAACTCTCTGGCATGTGTTTGTAAGTACACAAGTAGTTTCTTAAATGCTAATGCAGAGAATGTATTTTTCTTTCACGTCTGGATCATGACTACAGTCGATGAAGTAGAGTTTCTAAGGAGTAACCAACAGTAGCTTGCTGATGTTAGGATGAGAAAAGAAAGAAGTTAGTTACAATTTTGTACTATCTTCATTCTGATATTACAGCTGCTTGGATGAGAAACAGTTTCCCTTTGAAAAAGGGAATGGTAATCATTCTGTGATAGCTGGCAACCACCCTTCACTGGTAAGTCCATAGTGCTTGTTACTGGTGTGGGCTGGAAGATTCAATAACAAGTACTGTACTGATAAACATTTTTAGGAACATGTACTCAAGGTGTTGGAGATTAGAGTAGATCAAATCAAACTGCTTTATCTATGGAAAACTGTACTCACCCTGCATTGTCTGATTCTTGGGAGCGCATTGACAGGAAGGATTGTTAATCCATGCAAAGGCAACGAAGAGGCAGTTGTCTTACATTTTCATCATGGAGGTATGTCTCTGTAGGGTTGTGGACTGTTCCATGTTCTGGTAGGCACTGCACCTTTCTTTAGCTCAGACAAGGCCATTCCAGAGAGGAAAGTAAGCGTAGAGCTTGAGGGGCAGGACTTATTCATAAAGCTGAAAGCTTTAGGTCAAGATTTTCTGGTAACTCAGTTCGTTCTTAGGCGTCCATTTAAATAAGGTGTTTCCCTGGACCCATCAGTTCACTCAAAAAAACCTGTGAGGATTGAATGCTTCTGAAAAACTGGTTCACCTCCTCAACTTAGTGCCCTCAGGTGAAATGCTGCTGCTTCTGTGTGAATTTCACAAAAGAAGATATAGTACAAGCCTGCCTAGCTCCTACTGCTTGTATGGGGTACCAAGTACCCTGAAGGTCCACCTTCATAAACTCTTCCATACTTAGCACCTTGGGATGGGTGTTTCATGGCAGTGGGAGGAGAAAGTGCTAAAGAGACAGGAAAGAGGTATCTGTAACTGTTGGGTTTGCAAGCAGTTGGTCTGGTCCTATCCTTTCTTCCTTCATCCTCTGGCCCACCCTCCTTAAAGGGGCAATCAGGCCACATCTAAGAGAGTCACTATTAATCATCTGCACACTCCTATCTAAGCCAAATGCTATTTTGTGTCTTGAAATCATATAATCATAGAATAGTTTGGGTTGGAAAGGCCCTTTAAAGGCCATCTAGTCCACCCATCCCGCAGTGAGCAGGGGCATCTTCAACTTGATCAGGTTGCTCAGAGCCCCGTCCAGCCTGACCTCAAATGTTTCCAGGGATGGGGCAGGTAGATACCACTAGGGTGGAGACAGAGATGGAGCTTGGAGAGCTGTGCGTTGTATTTTAAGATGTTTCTAGCTGTCCAGAGAGAAATGATGACCTGGAAGTGTCATTTCATGAGAAACAGCAGCAGGGACTTCTGTATTACCTGTGAGGTGCAAGGTGAGGAGAGGAGCCTCGATCAGCTGTCAGGACACTGGTGGCGGAGCCTGTGGTGGGACAGCGTGCCATCAAATGAGATCATTAAGCCCTTTCTCCTTATCCATGAGTGTAGGGTTCGGCGTTCGGAAGATCTCGCGATGTCACGGAAAGTTAGAGGTTTAGTGGCAGCCTTGTGATGTACCTGTAATCCCGCCTCCCCTTGTTAGTATAAAAGCAATTAACTACGCAATAAAAGGCGGAAGTTGGCGCTCACACTGTGTGTGTTATCTGTCTCTTTCCCTGGTCCGGGCCGACCAGTGATCTAAGCGTGGCACCTTGATATGTAGTGAACGCTACACATGAGTTCTGGCTTCTGCTTTGTGCCAACACTGGCCCTCGTGTGGCCACATGATAGACTATGGGCCTGATCTGACAGGTAGTTAATTTTCAGCAGGAAAATTCCCTGATCTCATTGGCCCCATGGACAGTGTCTGTAGCAGCAGGCAAGAGCAGGAGGACCCAGATGTTCAGTAACTAAGACAGTATACCCACCAGAGAGAGACTTATAATGGGGAAAATAGCTCATGTGGGAGGTTTGATATGTTTTAGTGTCTCTGAATGACCAGTAACACCATACTTCAGGAAGTATGTCTTTGGCATGGAGATGCAATGAGGATAGATGATGCCGATTATTATTACCCAGCTTAAGGCACTGCTCTGATGAGGTGTATATCTGAGATTGTTCTTTCTTTGTGTCCAGAATATATGTCACCCTACAGGTACATGTGGTGTGTGTCTATCAGTAGACTTCCTCTGGACAAAATGTAAGAGTATTTTGTGCTATTTTATGGATTGCACACATCTCTATTTTACAGCATTTTTCAATGGAGGAATGGGTTAAAATCTTTTCTTGGATGGTGGATAGGGAACTCGAAGGCATAGTCTCTCTATATGTTGCTTCTACAGCCTGTGGTAGTGCTGGGCCATGTTGTGGTGTGGTTCATAGCTTATCTCCACAGGCAATTTTGTTGACCCAGATGAGGGAGTGGGGCATGTGAATGAGTAAGAAATCTTAAGTTAATGCTGCCTTTTTTCCACAACACGATCTGAAGGTTTTTGCAATTCATTGCTTAAACTGGAACGGGGTGGTCCTTTAAGAACTGAACTGAACAGAACCTCTATAGAAAAATACCTCTCTGGAGATGATTGCAGCATGACCCATTAGTCACTGACTTTCAGTAGTAGTGACTGAACAAGAGAGCTAGCTTGTTGTGAAGACTGAAGGCTCTTCTTCTATCTATAAATACGTGTATATCAATGAACAATATTAATGGTTGGCTGAAATGTTGTTTAAACCCATGAGTCCTTTACAATTATACAGAAAGTAATATAGAATTATTATCCTGACAAACAATTTTAACTATGGAATTTAAATTATTTTCTTCATGCAGATCTATCACTTAGTGCCTAAAATTTGGTTTCTGCTAGTTAGAGATGTTTGGTAGAGCTAATAGGTAGAGATTTGCAAGGAAGTTCCTTAGTCTTTTGAAATAATTTATTATGCCTGCGGTAGGTGAACACTAGAGGGCTCTTTAGACTAATGCAAAATAATACAAAGTCATGTTTATAATTGAGGACGAGTCTGAGGCATTTTGTTATCTTGAATTAAATAATCAAAACCACTGTTTTTGTTAGGCTAGTGTAAGGCTTTCCATTTCAAGAAGACATAAATCAGTGTCTTTGAAAGAAGAGAAGTATAGCCTGTTGTTAAGTGGCAAGTATTTGAGTTTTTGAGAAGTGGGGCCTTTATATGAAGTCATCTAAATGGTTTAAATTTTTACACATTTTTCTGATTAGCAGTCAAGATTTTTTTCATGTTCCTATTCCAAGTGGTTTATGTTAAGATAACTACATGGTTTATATTCTTTCTGCTTGTCTGTCCACCTTTAAATTTCTTTCCTTACATGGTAGTTAATTTATAGTAGCCCTTGTATTATGAAGCCCAAATCTGCATTGCATTGTACTATACATGATCACTGCATGCAGAGGTGAGTGTAAAATGTAGCTATGCTTGTTTGGAAGTGTTTTTCAATGGCTTTATAGTTGCTTTTCAAAAAAGGATCAAACATCATACATTTCATGGATGTCAGGAAGGACTCTTAGCTGATGTGAATTTTTAGTGCAGCCTGGAAAGGTTTTGTCATCTTACACTGACTGAAATTTGGACCCAGTGTGTTTATTCCAGTGTTAACTGATACCATTTGGGGGTGGGGGGGAAGCTGCAAAACCTGCTCTGTGTTGATGGGAAAAACCATAAAATAGGACCACTATAAGCTGTAGGGGAACAGTGATCTCATTGTCTCAGTTTTCACAGTCTTTGTAATCAGATACATTTTTTTTTCAGACATCCTCTTGATTTTTCCTTGTAAAGTGGTTCTTGTGCATGATTTGTTCTAGTGTTTTTTAATGACACTGTGGTGTTGTAGAAGATAATTGATATTAGAGAAAGGGAGAGACATTACAAATTGAATTAGTTATTATGGTACCCAATTTACATCACTCTAGGCAGCATAATTTTATATTATCAGAGGGAAGCCTGAAATTATGCACCAAAATTAATACAACTGTGCTTTGAAATTTAAAGCTTTTACATACACACAAATGTACACACTTGTTTTGAGAAGAGTTTGTGGAGAACAATGCATAGGTTGCCTGTTTAGAAAAATGAAGGGCATTTTTTTCCTTGTGGCAAGTCAATCATTGAAGAAGCAAATGAGACTTGAAGGTAGGTTGAAAGATAGTTGGTTCATGGGACCAATGTCCTAGAAACCAGTGGAGATTTTTCTGTGTTAAATAATATTGGCAGCAGCAGAGTAATTTTACTTCAGAGGCTTTCTTTGGCTGTCAAACACGCCCCATTTTCTTGGATTTTCCTGGCCCTGTTGTACTGTTTCCAGTCACAGGTATATGCAACTTATTTTTAGCCCTTGGTGTGCTTGTTCTGTACAAAACATTCAGCCTCCAAGTGGAATTTTTGGAAGTAAAGAAATGTAATGGTGTAGCGGGCACAAGAGTAGGAGATCTATTTGTACTGTTTCAAGATCGGAATGGGATATTTCCATTTGGTTTTTCTTTCAGATTCCTGAGAATTGGTGACTCAAAATATCCATTATCCAAAAGGAGGCTATGAGTTTACACGGAAGAATTAAACTGGCCAGGGAGGATTCTGGCTGATGGTGAGTGAAGTGTTAACTGACCAGAACAGCCTGCAAAGAGAGCAGGGAAGGAACATTGTTGGTCCATTTTGTAATTCTCTCTCCTCCAATTCCCATCAAGCTCACATTATTGTTCTCACATGCCAGAAGCTCCCGAGGGAAGTGGGAGAAAAGGAATGTGTGGAGAAGGGTATCTTAAGGGTAATAGGAGGGGAATTAGGGTGCTTTAACTGCCAGGGGGAGAGATGGGGAAGGAGGATGCAGTGTTGAAAAGCAACAGGCAGAGGGGTCCACTGTACCGAGGTCAGGGTGGGAGGATAGGAGGGAAGGAGGAGAAGAAAACCTGCTATGGGCTCAAATCGTCCCTGAGGGCTCCTAAACGTTATTGCCCGCTCAGAACCCTGTAACTCCTTGCGGGTACCCACTCGCTAGGGATATTCGGGAATCCCTCCAGACCTCTTTCAGGTCCTCACCCTTACTCACCTGCAGTCCAGTAACTTCACCACCCACCATAACCCCCCTCCTAGCACCTCACCCCACCTATACCCCTGCTCTGCTGCTGTTCCCAAATTGCATATTGCTGGCCCAAGGATGAGGACAAAATTACTTAATTTCTTCTGATCCTCAGGGTAGTAACATTTAGTTTTGCCTGTCTGGCTGGGAAGCCTTGAAGTGATTCCATGGAGGATAGCATGGCTTTCTTTCCCTAAACACTGCTGATGTTATACCTGACAATTAGGAGAATCAATGTAATTTCAGTTTTCTTTGAAAATGAATGCATGGTCTGTGTTGAGCATGTATGTGTAGTTGAGTTTGTGCTACACAAATTGAATTAGAGCTATGGACATTAGACTTCATTAAAATGTCTTCTGGACACTATATAGCTGAAGACATGTCCGGCTGCTATATTTCTACTTTTCATCACTGATGAAGCATGATGCATGTGGTGACTTAGATTAGAAAATGACAGGCTTGGATCTGTCTCAGCTGCTGCTTCTAGCTATCATAGAACCAAAATAGCATGGGCTGCAACACAGTTCGTAAAGCTTGCAAAACACACTCGGCTAGTGAAAATGCCAAACAGGTATCAGATACTTCGGCAAGGAGAAGGTTCCTTTGCTATAATCAGCAGTTTATCCCATGAATGCAGTCTAGGATTTAAGGAGAGCCTGTGTTGGCACTAAGATGAACAGACTGAATGCTCAGTGAAAAGAACATAATCTTTAAAAATTATTTCAGTCTTCTGTGTCATGGTTAGTTATATTTGACTAGGCTTTTTCTGAATACAAAATAGAATACAAAATACTGTGATTTTGGAAAGGTTGAGCTCATTTGTTAACTTGCTCAGTTCTTGCTAGTGTGAATTAATATATATACTTCCTACTTGAAAAAGCGTATTTTAATATTTTTAGCTTTTGCAATTCTAGATCTCAAGATCTAGAGTTTGATCTAGCAAGATTCAAATAACTGCTGAGAATTACAACATTTCAGGAGGAAGCTAAATTGTGCCAAATAGAGTCAGGAAAGATTAATGTATTTCACATTATTAGAAGATAAAGGCTTATGTTTAGAAGAGTCAAGTAATTCTAAAATGCTGACTTGTCTGAGGATAAATTATAAACTACTACCGTTAGTTATCATTAAGATTGATACAGGACTCTCTGAAGGAGAGTATTTTTGTTCTGCATTACATAATTTCTGAAACAAAAACTGCTTGTAGACAAGGAACATTCAACAACGTTTCTGTTAAAAACATTTTGAAAAAATAATTAAATGTATCAATTTGACATTTTGTAAATAATAAAAAAAATTATGCCACGCTTAATCATCAACAACAAGCCAAAAATTAAAAGCACATTCAGAGCTCTGTCTTTCTGATGAAAGTAATTCATTGGGGACCTTAACAAATGCGGGGAGTCCTCTTTCATGTATAGTATTATTTGCCTTAATGCCTCTTTTCATTTAGAACAAGTTATGTTAATGGTGTCCTCCAAAGGCATGGCTTTTTCTAGAGGAAAATGTAATGTGTTCCTGGGTTGTAGAGAGGGGATGAAAGAAAAGGAAGGGAAGAAAGCACTGTGCAGGCAGTGTGTTTGTGTTAGGCCCTGACTTCTGAGGCCAGAAGAAACTGGTGGTAACAGTCCAAACCCAATTCCGTAACTTTGTGTACCAATAGGGGTGGAAGTGCTGAAGGGGTCTGTTGTTCTGTGGTTTTGATTAAGTTTATGAAATCCACAGATATCTACTAAGCCATATAAACAACAGTAATTAGTGCTAATCCCTTTTCATAGAAATGAAGCTTGTTGATAATCTAAGAAAGTAGGTGTTGGCCACTATAATCACAACTAAACACTTTTTGATGACAGATGTATAGATATGTTTCTTTCTATCCATTATCTAAAGTTGATGGCTCCCAGTTTTCAGCTGAGTAGTTTAGCTGGAAGTGGGAAATTTTATGTGGGTGGTGGTAAACAGTAACCTTTAGTTCAATGCAAGACATACAGGCACACTCTCTAAACCCAGCATTTCCACGACTGTGTCCCCATTTTTCCCGCTCCTGCCTTTTATTTAATTTTCAATGGACAGCCTGTCCAAAGATTCCCAAAGACAGACTAGATCCTGTAGGCTTGCCCCCAACTATCCACGTTGGTTTTGCCGAGAGTCCATACTTTTTTGGATTGCCTGTTTCCTCCACAGAGCAAATTTTGCTTTAGGCTCCATGATGCAATTTGAAAACACAAATGCAAAAACTATTTGAGCGCTGTTGAGCACTCTGTCATAACACAGCAGCCAAAACCATGTTAAATCTCTTGCTGATATCACCGTGATCTCTCACAGCTAGAGGAAATCAGAAAACTTGCCACAAGCCCATCTTTTTTTGAGGAATCGCATAGTACATCCTGTTCTGTCATGCCGAGGCCTCTGTGTAGGCGGAAGATAGGGCTGAGGACATCAGTCTTAGGCAGCAACACTAATATTTTTAGATGGCTTCTTAAAGGCTTCGATAAAATGCATAAAACTCAGCAACACACTTACTGTCTATTTTCTTTCCTTTGAGTTAACTGTGTAAATAAGCTTCCAAAAGCAGAAGTTGTGCAATGAAAAATAATTATACCAGGACATTTTTGAAAGATGAATTTTCTGATAACTCTGTCATGCTGCTGTGTTTCCTGAAAAGGACCGCCAAGCAGCATCCCAATACCCCTTGGAGAAGACTAGATTTGTAGCTTCCAAAGAAAACAGTGTGTGTACAACCACCCTGTCTATTCCTTTGTCCATCCATCTTCCTTCTAATGATGTTGGGACTCACTGCCCAACTTATAGTGGTTTCTGCCAGACTGGAGGAGACAGAGCTCAGGTCTAATTCATTCTCTTCAACTGTCACTGGTCACCCATCAGTGCAGACGTAGCACTAGGCTGGCAGTGGCTGGGTGGAAGAGGGAGGATGAGGGTGGTGACGGTGTGAAGAGGAGGTTGTAGAAGAGTGATGTGGGAGGACACTTGGAAGGAGAGAGCTGCGTGTGTGATGGAGAAGTTCAGGTATTGTGTGAGCAACAACTGCGACTGCTGTGAGGGAGCTTAGGGCATATAGCTGTGTTTCACTAGAGGGCTCAGGGACCACGTTACACTGTGGGTGCTAAACGTGGGACATAATTCCATAGGAAACCAGGCTTCGTTAGTCCTGCTGCTCCCAGGGTGACTTACAGAATGGTAGGCATGTTTCAACATATGGTTGTATTCTTAAGATACTAACAAAACTTCCAATGAACGGCTTGATGACTGAGTGCTTTCTTTTGTTCCAAAGATACGTTTTCATTTCCACAGAAAATGGAATTATTCAGGGCCTGCTGTGTATAGAAAGCCTGTAATTTATTGGGGAGCTGCACTGGTAGGCATATCTAATCCATTGGCATTAGCATTGAATAGACAAAATGTTGAAAGCATACCTAAGCCCACTGGTGATATAAAAGCGCCTACAGCTATAGATTTTTTTTGTTTCTTGAGATTTATAGCTCACATATGTTTGCTATACAACAAACTAAATTCAACTGAATAATATCACTGTAACTTAGTTAAAGCTTTCTATTGACAGTATAAATCATGAGGCAAAGCTAGATTCCCTTTTATGTGCCTCTAGAATATTGATATAAAAATATAGCCTTCTGTGTTTATATTTCTTCACAATAGTTTAAAAGAAAGCACAGGCAGTAGTTTTACTGAAAGGGAGCTTTAAAATCAAGACTGGTAGGTAGTTGCATCAAAAGGGAATTTCAGAATCAAGCCTGATATGCACCTGTGAAGAGCCACAGTCTCAGAGGGGATGGAGAGAATCATCTTTGGTCCTTGTATGCAAGTCCTCTGCTGGTTTCTGCCAAATGAATTCAAAAGGATACTTTTCTCTAACATTCACAAATGTAGTTGTTTAACAACATTATACTGCACGTTGTAATATAGGGGAAAAGAGGAAGCTAAATAGAAGGAAGGCAAAAGGAGGGGTGAATGAGGCTTAGTGAGCAAGTTACAATCAGTCTGGCAAAAAAAGTTAAACTGGAGTTCGGTGCACTGTTTGGTGGTCTGGATCTCAAAGGCATTTATCCCGCAAGTGAGCAGTTGGGAATGCCAATAACTTCCTCCTCCAGCAGTGGCTATCTGATTCCAGTTAACAAAGATCCTCATGAACCTGTTTGGTGGAGTCTGAAGAGATAATGTGTTAAACCCTGTGATATCTGGTCCTAATTGCCCATCTTTTCAGACATTATACCCCTTTTACACAGCAGCAGTGTCCTGATGCCAGACACTATCTAGTTATCACAACAGCTCTTAATTTGCACTTTCTCTTTAATGTTTTCTGGTTCTTTACTGTGATAGCTTTGACTAGGTAGTCTCCTATTTTATTTACTATTCCCCTTTTAAATTAGGGTAAATATTAAATATGAACAGTGTTCTAAAGTATTCAGTATTTATTTTGTTCTTGAAGAGCCACTGAATAACTGGTCAAAGCTGCTTTTCAGGTGACATTAGCATGTTCATTTAGCACTTTGGTCAGCAGCTTTTTGAAGGAGATGGGGTGCAGGAGCAGAGGGCTCTTTATCCCTTTTTTCCCCCCTTGGAAAGCCTATTGAAAATTCCCACATACTGCTAGCGTGCATTAGCAATTTTGCCTTTACAGAAGTTGAAAAGCTCATTAGCGCCTGATAGTAAGACGAATAATGCAATTTTATAATCACAGTACGTAGCATATGTACTTGACTAAAGGTTGCCTAACAATCCAAATGTTGATAACATGCTGTGTGAGCCTTTTGACTTTCAGGCTAGACCCTGCAGTCAGCTGTTGCTAGTTTTACTGTAGTTTTATCCAACATGGGGCAATTTTCCTGAGAGGAAGTCTACAAATGTAGCACAGCCCAGAAAAGGCTGAAGAGCTGCAGGGAGCACAAGCGGACTGATCCAGTGTTCTTGTAGTGGGTGTCAGTATGGTGGGGAAAAAATAGAAAAAAGAAAAAAGAGGAGAGCTTGTTCAGTTGGGGCTGGCTGTGAAAAAGATAAATTGTTCTAACTTGGAAAGAGGAGGTGGAACTGGAGGGGGGCTCTGGAGCCTGTGACACTTCTCAAAGGCAAAAAGCTTTCCTGGGTTCTAAAAACATGGCAAGACAATGCTCAAGAGGAGATCTGAGCTTTGGAGGAGTGGAGCACCCTTCTGTACACCTTAGGTTTCAGTTGCTCTGCCAGGTAGTACTGAGAATCTGCCACTTGACTGAAGGCAGGCTTGATAAAGGCAGTGTTCATGATGCTTAAATGGCTCAAACGGACTTTGAAAAGGAGAAACGTATCTAGCCAAAGGCTGGAGTATTTGATCCCTTGCTGATTGAGTTAGCAGGGTTTGGGGCTTTGTATCTGTGGAAAGGTGAAGCTTTGTGTGACTCTGCAAGGGGGCTGAGTTAGGGGATCAGTAACCTGTCTGCCTGGCCACTGCCAACCCCAGCGACAGAGAGACAGGCAGACAGATGGAAGCTTTCTAGAGCCTGGTCTCTGCATCTTTCTATGTCTGTGTTTCAGGAAGCTGATCCACACAGAGCTGCTCTTCCAGAATGGTCTGTGGAGCGCTGCTTGATTTCATGGCATTTAAACACTCTGCTTTGTTTCTAGCTCCTAACCAAGAGCTAATCCCTCCTAGAATAGTTTCTTCATATCATTTTTCAGGACAATCAGTTACCAAAGCTCCAATTACAAATGCCAGGGAAAGTTCCTCTCAGTTGTGACTGTCAGCAAAATAGCTTCTTTTATTAAGGTGGCTCGCATTGTGGAGGAAGGCTAAACGGCAAAATACAAACCCTGCCAGAAACACCTCCGCAGTGAGGTGTTGGCAATACCTGTGTCATGATTAAGCAAGTGGAGCACCCTGCTGATTACTAAAACAGGTTCTTCACAGACCTGTCTGAAACAGCGAGGATTTTTGAGGGGGAGAGGGCAAGTGGGGAAGGGTTCAGTGGCTGAACAGATAAAAGGTGAAAAAGGGGAAAAAAATCTCCCAATAATTATGTTTTAGTTAATGCCATGCAGGAGCTGTCAGCTTTGTGGTAAAATAAGGTGACTGAAAAACGTTTGAGATCAACTGATGCTGAAGTGTTTCATGGGGCTCTTGGGTCCGGAAAAGCGTTCTGCCCAATTCATAAAATCTGCTTGAAAAAGCTTTTTTTTTTTTTTTTTTTTCCAAGTGACAAAATGAGCAATTCTGGAAACAGTGAAAGGAAATGTGTGGTTTTGGTTGTTAGTGTTTCTCGGGCATTAGGTGTTACCATCAACCACCCCGTGGCGGTGGCTGTGGCTGTTCAGCTGTGGCTGCCCAGTTCCTACGCTGGCCTGTAGCTGATGGCAAGTGCCCTCTCTCCCATAGCCCTCCAGCAGGGAGGGTTGCTGCTTCTCCTCTCTACCTTTCAGGTCCTCCACAACTCATTGCTGCTCCCTTGTCTTCTGCCAATGTCAGCCTTGCTCATGTTGCTACGATCTTTTATGTGGCCCCTTCTGTAAAAAAAAAAAAAAGCACCTTGGCTTATTATTCATAAGGGAAACATTTTCTCTTCCTTCATCTTCTTCACTTCCTCTATGACTTCTACCTGTGGCTAGCCAACAGCGATGACTAGTTAATATTGATCAAGAATTGCAGTTATTTATTTTCTTGATGAGTGGGAAAGGAGGCTGAAAAAGAAATGTGAAATGTTTTGAATCATTTCATCGTGTACAAAGGTAGCTTGTATCTTCTTCCAGTCACACCTTTCCTGCCTTACTTTTCTTGTTTCACAACTCTTCCTTGTTCTCTCTGATTGCAACTCAGGCTATGAGCTCTTTCTGACAGTGCAGCTTCCTGCGTGTTTGGGTGATGCCTTGCAGGGCGACCACGATTTGAAGTAGGGTACAGAAAATCCATGAGATAAAATGTAATGGTACTGGGCTGCTTACGTTAATTTAGCACATAGTCTCACAAAATACGGACTCTTACCATTACTTCCATTTTAATAGTAGAAATGTTAGCAGTTAGGAATTGTCAAATATGTGTTAGCTAAAGGAGTTACCTTCTGATAATCCTATGCACACATTAATGACAAGCATAAAAATATCATGATCGTGCATATTACATTTCCAGTAAAACAGGAACTCAGATGTGTATGCTAACAGAAAAACTGTTGGTTCAATGCATTTCACAAAGAAAGCCTTTAAGGCAAAAACAAAATCAAACACACTGGAGCGTGTTATATATTTCTACAGATACAAAAAATCATAAACTACTGCTATATTCACAGTGGGATATTTGGGATTTTGCTGACTGAATGCAATAACTATTCTGAAGAAAAGGTGAAAAGAGTTAGACTTTTAGGGTAGATTTAGCCAGGTTTCAGACAGGTAGCATAGGGATGACCAGTCAGGTTTTAGGAGCTGCCTGCCAAAGTCTTTGTGTGGCTGAGATAATAAGACATACATGGCATATGTTGAAGAGTCAAAGGGAAGATGGTGGGAAGTTGGAAGGAAGAATTCAGGGAGAGATTCAGAAATGAGAGGCAGCAGTGGCCCCTCGTGATCCCACGGCTCCTCCGCAGGCATTTAGTATTAATCCTGTATTAGTATCTGGTATTCAAGTGGTTAGAATGAGTGGGGCATTTACCTATTCTACCTTAGCTAAGACAAGATTGATTGAAATAAGCCACATGTAGACATTTTGTATTGTTTGAATGATCATTTATATTATCTTCCAAACAAATATAATCTAGTTCATCAGATCAGTGATGTTCACTAGAAAACTTTTTTTTGTAGTGACTTAACTTTTCATTATATTAATTGACTTCATGTTTCCCTGTTGAACTTTTATGTTTCTCTGCTTTGTGCTTGAATCCATCTAGCCTGGAAATGCAAGACACTTTACAGTCTGTAACAAAGTATACAAGACACCTGCAGCACAAGTCAGTAAGGGGGTTTTTGTGGTGTTACAGATGATAAAATTAGTTTACTTTTCCAAGGTCAGAGGATGTTTGTGGCAAAGCCTAGAAAAAAAATCTAAATCATGTATCTGTGCTGCAGGTATATTTTGTTAAGGAGGTGGAAAGCCTGTTGCAGAAGTCCTGAAGTTGGCTTTCCTTAGTCAAAACCAGAACATCAAATGAAATCTTTTCCTCTTTGCTTCTTATTGTGTATAATGAAACCGAAAGGTAACCACAAAACAGAAATGTTGTACTTAGTCACAAGTCTGAAGAGTACCCAGTAGAGTGCACTGATTTTTGCTACGATTTTGTGAAATGATCAGTCTAATCCTTAAAGGTTTTAGCTGAGTTAAGTCTTCTGCTTAACCAAATTTCTTAGGGAGATAGAGCTCATGTGGATTACACTATTTGTCTGCTGGTACACTTGACAACTTTTTGAACCATTGATGTAAAAAGGCAGGCAGCGCTCTACTGTTGTACATTTTCTGGTAGCATCCAGTCAGAAAACTAGCATCAAATATGAGGCTTACTAATCAGCACGCATGTGGGTCAATGCAAGACACAACTTGTGTTGCCCTTGATCCAGGGGCACATTGTATGCAATATCAGGGAGCTGGGGGTTATTGTTTTAGTAGCGTTAAGGCACACAAATCCTTAAAAACCAGGCTTCATTAGCTTTGCTGCTCCCTATTTCTTCACATACAAGTTTGGAGCATAAAATCTACCTAATTAATAAATCTTCATTCCTGAGGAAAACCATGGTTTACAGTACCTTCTGAATGAGGAAAGTAATTTTCTCATTGACTTTTTTCCAGCAACATGCCTGGAAACACTTGTACAACAATCAAACTCTTCATTATTTTAAATTCATCAGCATTTTGTAATCTTCCCATAGAATTTTCAATTGAAAAATAAAATTGTTTGGCAGTTGATGGTACAGAGACAGCAGAGACCTTCGTCATCAGTTTGGGGACACACTAGCATGAGGGTATCTTAAACCTTGGTACAATGCCAGTAACACACTTTGGGGGTCTGGACAGGGTGATGGATGGGCCTCTTGGCCCATAATAGTATCCAAACTCAAAACATCATGGTACGTGGAGTGTTGCACATTTGGGTTATTAAATGACAAAAGATTTATTGTGCACTTGTTGCCAGTTGAAGGAAGCTAAAGTAACTTCAGTGTTTCCTGGACAGACAATCAAAGAACTAAAGCTGATTCTCAGAATTTTTCCTTCACCATCACTATCCTCATTCATGCCATACTCTGCTGTGTTTAGTGGAAATTAACTGCAGCAGAACATCCATCTAATTTCCTATAAAACATTAATTTTATTTAGTCTTCCTACACGTTTTTCAGTTCCCTCCTCTCCCTCCTAATCCCATTGACAACAGAAGAAATGACACAAAAGATCAACTGTTGGCTTTATGTAAAATGTTGCATCAAAATAGTGAGTCACCAGAACAAGATTTCCCACAGTCAACACACACACAAATATCCACTCAGGTCACAGACAAAAATGTTATCAATAAGGACAAAGGAAGTTGTTATTTTAGTTTTTAAACAGTCTTGATTCATGCTTCCTGTCATTTTGCTTGGGGGGAGAGAAATGACTATTCCTAAAAAAAACAATTAAACAGAACTGCCAGAAACTCTTCAAATCCTTAAACCAATATGATCAGGAATAAAACCATAGTGGAAATAAGTTATCTTATCCTGTAATCCAAATTCTATTTCCATGGACAGAGTTTGGATGCTACATATCACATGATCTGATAATTTTTTTAATGCAAAGACAAGAAGCCATTATTGTAAACCCTGTTTCTGTGGCATATTCTGATGATCACCATATTTCAAAAGGGTCTTAGGTGGAACTCTTTGGTACTTACCAAGCTGTGCTGGATACTTTTTCTGAGGTTTGCTCACCAGGAAGCAGTGTATTTGTTTCAGTTTCGACAGCCCAGAGAGGTGCTTCCTTGTGAGACGTTTGTGATTACCAAGAGGGATGCTGGAGATGCTACATGTCGGGATTCCACCACTGAGTTTGCTCTCTGTGAGGCTACTGGGAAATGCTGTTTGTCACTTTTTGGTTATGTTGCTCAAAAAGCCATGAAGTTATACAAAGCTAAAAGCTTATTTTGAGAGCTGGTCTTAGAACTGAAAAAAATCAATTAGCAGAATTGAAATAGCTTTTCCTTTTTTTGTATGTTTTTCGTGCAATGTTAGAAATATTCTGTAAATGTGTTTGATTTTTCTTCCCTTTCACTTGCTGCTTTGTCAGTATAGCAAGTGTACTCTATGTATAAACCAAAAGCAGGGAGAGAGACAGGAGAGTGTTATGCTCAGTCTTTTCATGCTGTTAATTTCATATGCAAGAGAGTCAAACGGTTTCCCTGCCTTTGGCCCCTGTTCCTCCTTAAACTTCATGTTCTCTCATACCTCCTTGGCAGACTTCAAGATCCTGGAAGTTTCTTCCCATCTGCCTCCTGCAAGTGGGAGCTGACCTAACTTTGGTCATCTGGCAAGTGAGAGAGATGTCAGGACTTTTTCCATGCAAGTAGGCCAGTTGTTTCTACTCTTGTCTAAAGCTTCTTTTTCTTCTTCCACAATGCAGCATTTCCACTCCCTGTGACTTGGGAAATTGCCTTTTCCCCAGATTTGTAAATTGCAATCATGTAGACAGTTATCTGAAGGATAATGTAAGGAGCAATTCAGTTATTTACTCCTTGGCAGAGTTCACTGGGCACGTTTTCTTCACCTTGAATTCATATATGCTGGTCGCAGAAAGATAGAACTCATGGAATCTATACAGGTTCAGAATTCACACTTCAAAGTTTGTTTATATCATACAATGCAAAGTGATTCTCTGTAGGAACAAATTTATTGATAAATTTTGCCCCTGACTAGTTTGTTTTGTCATATCCCAGGAAATGCACATGTATGTATAAAATAAAAAGTTGGAGGTTATACATAAATCTGTTTAAATTTCTTCCTGGCAAGTATAGGGTAGTTAAGTGGAGCCAGTGGATTTTCACAGATGAAGTCAAGCTTAACAAAAAGATGAGTTCAGTTGTCATTTCTTCAATGACCGCAGATAGTAGTGAAGCAGAAAACACTATTTGCTTGGATTTTTAGCAGTGTTTGGGAAAGCAAAGGTTTTGGTATGCCTCTTGCTCTTCTGCCCCTGCTCAGTCTCATAAAACTCATGTTTCTTTTCCTAGAGATTGTCTCTGGCCAAATGGGTATACCTAGTTTTATAAGAGACTTTAAAAAAATTACTAGGTTAAAAGCATGTATTTTTAATAAACTTAACTGGCACTTGAATGTAACACACAAAAGTAAACAACATGAAGTTAAAAATCCCCAAATTATTTCAGTGCAACGAAATAAATCCTTACGTCACTTGCAGCAAGCAAGCAATCTGCTTGGTTTTGAGCTTCCACTATGCTAATTTTGGGATTGTTGAATTTAACAACCGCTTGCTAGGTGGTGTGTGTTAAATATGTCCTTTCAAGCAGATTATTGTAATTGCTGTCTTCTCTGCTCTGAGCAGAGGAGGGGAAAAAAGTTTTACTGCTACCCAAACAAGGGACCGAATGTGGAGCAATCCTGAATTTTGTTACTACAGCTGTGATACGATAAGATGACTGCCAGCGAACAGTTGCATGCATTTTAATATGTTGCTGCTTCTCATCTGGGAAGTGGTATTGTGTCCTTGTTGGATGGTGCCATTGCAAAGGTGGCCAGCCTAAAACACCAGGGAGAAGATAGGCTCGCTCAAACAGCCCTGCTGTGCCACGCCAAGAGGCTGACATCCTTAAAAACTCTATTAGTTGAGATTACCTAACCACATAATTAAATTCCATGGGGAGAAAAGTGAATCTGGACAAACCTTTTCACACCTAATCTCACCATAAATGGGTGAGATGTAAACTAGGATAGAGAAAGGAGAATATAAAGATGAGGGGAATGGCGTGAGGAACCCTCCCTGGAAGTCGAGTGAGGAGAGGGGTGCAGGGAGAGAGGGGCAAGTTCTTCGTTTTCCTATATGGGTGTGTTTCAATTCCAGCATTTCCCTGCATAACCAGTCCATTGGAGTAACCCATCTTGACTTGGAAACCATTTCTCATCCTAAATTAATCAAAGGGTAAGACTGTGTCATACCTAAATACTAAAGAAAAGGTATGAATCAAAGGTATGCTTTAGCTCCATACCTTGGTCCTGCCTGTCAGAGGTCTGTGGAATTCCTGTTGTTGGCTTTTATAGCCATAAAATTAGGTGCCTCAATTCCATCTCATCTCTGACCTGCCCATCCCCAACTCCAGAAGGAATAGTTAAAAGAATAAGGTCTGGGCTGAAATGTATTATAAATCTCCCCCCCATTCTACTGTCTTTTAAGCCTGTAGATGGAGCCTCACCAGGCTAAGGCAAAGCTATCACCTAGGAGACTGGCTTGGGTTGGAAGGAATAAAGCTGTCTCTTAATATTACCAAAAAAGGGCAGTTAAGAGCTTGAGGCAGGACAGAAAAAGCAGTAGAAATGGAGAAGTGAAAACAGCATGCACATTTTTTTCTCATGACAAGGACAGGTTGGTGACCTCCTCTGTTACAGAAGAAGCTTCCTGTGTTGGCTGCCAGGATGGTTTTGTCCTCTCAGTTTTTAAACTGATGGTGATTCCTATGTCTGGAATCACTGCAATTCTAGGTACATTACCAAAACACTTGGTTAAAAGTCAACAGATTGTGTCACTTTGGGCACACAGTCAAAAGGAAAAAAAATATCTGTGCATAATTGAAAGTGTGTGCCATGCTCTGAAGCTAGCTGTGAGCACAGTTAATAGAAAATAAATTCATTTAACCAGGCCTTAAGTTTTCCCCATGCAATCTTTCTATACGCTTGTTAAAAATGTGTGCTTCCTTTTGGAGAGAGCAGGAGAGGAGGACAACTTCAGTGTCTCCTCTTTCATGTGTATGTAATATGGTCCCCTCAACGCTACTTTGTAAATTACTCATTTCACAGCTAGAAATTCTCACCTGTTACCTGATCCTCAGAAGAACTGAGCAACTCCCCATCTGTATGTGTTACACATGAACATGAGAGCGAGGCAAGCTGTCTGGTTTTATTTTAATTTTTTTCCAGCAGTTCGTGAGGGGGTGCTGGTTTGGGGGAAGCTACGCGTGCTGCCCAGCCGGGGAACTGGACCTGCTTGCACAGGGTGGCCTCTGAGCCCAAGAGGTGCCCTGCATCCCCTGCTGCAGTGTCACTAGAAGCAGCGCCGGTGTCACGTCCTTGATGTTCCAGCCCTTCTTGCCATCCAGAGGGTTTGTGTCTGTGCTCGCTGTGTGCGCGGGGAGGGATGTGACTGCTTGGTGAACGGATGACCGACACATCTCATGTCACAGGAGAAGGTCAAGGGGAAGGGTGACAGTAACCTGGCTCTTCCCTGCTTCTGAGCGCAAAGGGGTGGCTGAGGATGGGTCCTAGGCTGAGGATGTGGCACTGGCTGCCCCTGGGCTGGGTGTTTGTCATTCAGTGGCAATTCATCAGTGTTTTACTTATGGCAGACTCATATAAACTCAGCTTGTTTTCTTTTTGCAGGCTGGTTCTTCACACGCTTGGTGAGCAGGCAGGAGTTAGCAGAAGCTAAAAACTGATGTAGAGCTGTTGCAGAGCTGTTCAGTTGCTGGTGGCAAAATGCCTGCTCCTGGCGGCATTACCAATAGAGAGCTCTGCCACCAGCAGGGTTTCCTATGGGGGCAAATAAACTTTCTCTTAATGCTTCTAGGTCCCAAGAAGACAAGTTGCACTGGAACTCCAGTAATGTGCTGTCAAAGCCATCATCCTTGATCTTTAAGCTGAGATTTCTAAGCACCCCAAACCCAGCTACCCCACTGGGCTAGCAGGCTGTCTTCTCACTGTTTTCTGGTGAGGCTGTATGTTTTTTTCCTCTACCAGTGTTCTGTATGGATGAAATACCAAAAGCTAGTTTCCAGTATGTCGGGAAGTACTTCAAAGTATAAACACAGGAAAAAATATCTATGGAGATGAAATACAGAGCTTTATGGAAGCCATATGATCCTGTTTTGTTTGGAGATGGTCTGCTGTGCCAACAAATTTTAATGAATATTGCATTTTGCCTTGTTCATAGAGCAGGATGAGTGTAAGTCACCTACCACTTTTCCTTGTGTCTGAGACAAATCTACGCACTTTGAGATCATAATGATTATAAATGTTCAGTAGACACTGTGCCACCCCACTCACTTTTTTCCTGTAAAATAAAAAGCTCTTTAGATTTGTACCTACTATTCTTTCAAAATAATTTAACTTGATTTATTTCACTCCAATGCAATACACCTTATAATAAAGTTTTACTATGTTTTAATTAAAGGGAATAATGAAGATTTCAAGCCTGATTTGTCAGCGAGTGACTTGCATACCAACTCAGAATTGTAGAACAATAGGGTTATTTAAACAGGAAAAGATGTGATCCTGATTTTCTTGTAGCTATTCTGAGTAAAGCTTGTCTGCATGCAAAATAGTACACAGCTCTATATTTTTTGCACTTACATCTGATTTCTAGTGTTGTGTGATTATATAAATCACACGTATATTGAACAGAGATTCCTTTTTTAAAATATTAGGTCTATGAAGGTACCACAAATGACTTTTGATGGTGTAGTCCCCCTTTAAAATAGTTCCCATTGAAGAAAACTATTCTTAGCCCATGACATCAGGGGCGTCATACTTGCCACTTCAGATAATATATGTATACTCACTGTACAAAAACCCTTCCTGTTTTGTTTTCAGCATTGGTTATGTTACACATACACATTAGTATCTATTTTTGTTGTGAAACTGTCTCTCTTGCATATACAAATACTTCTTTCTTTTTTTTTTTTTGCATAGGAAAAGGGATAATTTGCATGTACAGTAAGTAAAGGGGATAAAGACACATTTTTCTTACTTAGCTCTGGTTTTAGAAAGCCTGTTACAAAACCTGTTTTTATTTTGCAACTATGGATAGCAATTATTTTTCAGGATGTTTGTGTTTTATTAGTTGAAAGCTGTGAATCAGGGTAGTGAAAATTTCTTTCTTCACAAGCTAATCCTAGTTCTTTCTGTAGAATTATAATGAAACTGTTTGTTAGTTATACACTAACTCCATGTTTTCATTTGCTGTTAATGGTATTCTCTTTGTGGGATGTGAGAGATCTTTTCAGTGGTCATGCTGTTACCTTTATACCCACCTACGTCATAAATTAATTAGTAATTTTAGTTAATGCCAGAGTGGCTTAGTCACTTTGTATTTCAAGTAGCTGCAAGGATGACACAGCAATGTTAGTAATTAGCTATGCCAACCTTTATTCTTATTCTGGCTAGTAGCTCAACTAAAAATTCACAGTGGTGTTGCATTTTGGCATGTATCATCACAGAGGCTCAGCCATTCCCCCAGCCCTAGAGTTAGAAAAGTGTCCGTTAAGAGTGTCCAAAAAATTAATTGGACCCTCTCAGTTTCATGCTTTATATCACTGTTATCGAAGAAGAAAGCAAATGGGGAGGGCTTAGCTTGTGCCTTGAATGGTATTGCGTGACATTCTGAACTTGTATTTTTTATTTATTTGTTGGCTTAAAAAGGAAATCAATCAATCTGGGTTAAGAGATTCAGGGATTTGAGCTGGGTAGCAATTTTAGCATGACTCATAACACTTCACAGAATTAGCTTGCCAAGAAGGTGTGCTTCTGTGAAAGTATGAAATACCTGGGCTCAAGGTATAGCTGGAAGAGAAATCATTTTGACAGAAGAGCTTGTAACTGTCCAGCTCATGCCTTTTGGTGATGGCAATGGAAAGAATCATCAGTATTGATCATCTCAAGTCCTTATAGCCTGTGCTCTTGCACAGTGCCACGTCACCTTCAGCTCCTCTTTGCTGCGGAGATCCTGGATAAGCACAGAAGTAGGAGCAGATACAGAAGTGAAGACAGAAGTAGGGGAATAGCCAGCTGTCCATAGAGCATCATTAAGTGATTGTCCTGCATGTAAATCCAGGGACCACAGTTTGGGTTTTGATACTCTAGAAGTGGAGTGCTTGGAATGAGTACATCTTAACATTTTCCAGAAAATTAAGTGTCTTGAGAAACATTCATGATGTTTCTCAGCAATTTTGTGATGTTTAAGGGAAATTAATTTTGCTGTAAGCAGTTTTGCACATTTGTGCAGTCACATTATAACTTTCATGCATAGAGATACATAGTAGGAAACCAGATAAAAGCATCACGTGATGTTTGCAGCTGAAGTTTCCAGAATTTATCTGCATTTTAATGGCCTAATCTAGTTTTCTTAATTCAAAAGAACAGCCCCCCTAGATACAAGCTGGCCTCATCATTTATCTGAAGGAAAGATGATTAGCCTTTATTTGCAGTTTTTTCTCTTGACTGGTGGAGGCTACTGCAGTGAAGCTTGTTATTGTATTATTGTGCCAGCAAGGAGTAAGTACCAAACCAGATGCTACTTTTGCTGCTTTGCTGCTGGCAGCTACCCTGCTATACTTCTGGACCTATTGCCTTGCCATTTTCCCTACACCTGCACGAATGACTTGATTTCCTTCATCCTCCCTCTCTCGCCACTCTCCTCCTTGAGATCATTGTCCTTTTGCTGTTCAAGTGCTGTGGTGCTGATCACAGGAGCTGAGAGCAAGAAGATTTTTCTTGCTGCACTTCATCTGTGGCCTAACATGTACCTGGGTGATGGAGGCAGAGTAGCAAAGGTAGCAGCTGCAGGAAGAAAATATAGGAGCTGGAACAGAGGGAGGGAGAAGAGAGGGGACATAGTGGAAAGACAGTGATAGAGGCTTAAACTATTTCATACTAGAACAGAAGATGGAGGATAAAAATGTAACCACTGAAGCAGATTCCTTTTCTAATCATGAAGTTTGAAACAGAATTCCACATTTTCGCTACTGCTCTGCAGCCTCAAAAATAGCTCAGAGCCCCACGTGTTTCTTGAGTACTGTCTAGGATTGGTCACTGCTGAGGATAAAAGTCTGCTGCTGCTGGGAATTGCTCTACCAACTCAAGTGGCAATGTCTGTGACATGGCTCTAGGTTGCCTAATCTTATTGTAATCCTATTGAGGAGTACTGCAGGGATCAATGTGATTCCACGTGTTGGAACGCCTATATTTTTTCTGGTTATTTCCCTCCCTCCCCAGATAGAAAATTATATGTAACACCCAATGTCAAATAGATTGATAAAGTTTGTACTTATTCCAAGGGGAAAAGACTACGTGATGATAATTCAAGCAAAGCTGTAATGCATAGGTGCAAAGAGGCTGAATTAAGGTTGCACGAGCTCTCTGCCTTTTCCTCAAATTAAGCTGGTGCCATATAATTGTCTGAAAATAACTAAAAGCTCAGCTGTGGGCTTCTGTGCAGCCTGGAAGAAATGCCTATACATCCGTCTTCACAGAAAAGTACTGAAGGCAAAATGCCAGCAATAATTGCATGAAGTACAAAGTAAACTTATTTCATCATAAAGAGAAAATTATAGATCAGCATCTATACTTTTTCTCCCTCTGTTTTCCTGCACCCCCTGGACTGAGATACATCTGTACTTCTTATCTGTGGGTGTCGTACATTTCCTACAGCAGGAAAAGTTCTTGAGGGTTTGGTGTCTTGTGGCACAATAATACCTTCTCCTGCTTCTTGGCTGGTGTGAATCACACCCATAGGTTTGGAGTACACAACTGCAGAATTTCCAGCCCCTCTTGCACACAAGCCCAGCTTAAAGAGTCAAAATTCCGTATTAGCACCGTCGTCATTAAGCACTCGGATTTGAAATGACACTGATACTTTACTTGTGCATTTAGATTTTTTGCTCCCTTGCCCTCCAACGTGAAGAAATCACTTTGCTTTAAAATGCCATTTTTCACATGTGAAGATAAACAGAAGCCAGCAATGTTTCAGCCATCATCTGCCGGGAGGGCAGCTGCTACACAAACTGCTATCCCAAAACAGGTTAAATGGTAATTGGGAGGAGTGTCACATCTAATGCCTTGTCTCTTTCAGTTTTATCTTGCCGGGGCTCAGATGGGAGTTGTGATTAAAAGCGGCACAGATATCCAGATAAGAACGTAGGGTATGCGTTGGCTGGCAGCTGACAGGGTTTAAGTAATCACCTGCAGTTGAATTGAGACTCGGATGGGAAGTAGGAAGTGCTGTACTCAAGCTTCCTGTATAAGTAAATGCAGCTTTCCCACAGCTACTGCATACAAGCTGTGACGTGCTTTTAAGATATAATGGCAGCATGCTCTTAATAGCAGGGAGGGGATGATTTATCAGAGTGGCAAAGGGGCTGGGAGACAAGTCCTGCTGCAGTCCTAAAAAGTGTACAGCTGTCAGATACCCGGAGAGGAGGAAGGGCGTGCGAGAGCAATCTGCCTCCGCTGCTGGTTGCGAGCTTTAGAGGTTTGTGACATCGTGGTTCTTGGGAATGCTGGAGTCTGAGTGCAGCTACTGAAAAGTCACAGAGCTGGCAGTGAATGCTGCTTTCCTTTCAAGGTATGTTGGAATACAGCTTTCTGTCTGTTTTTTCCCCTTAAAAGCAAAGGATACCCTGAAAACAACAGAAAGCCAGCATTTGCTCCTGATGGAAGAAAGTAGAAAAGGCTTAGTTAAAAAAAAGGTAAGAACTAGAATGATTAAAGAGCTAAAATAAATGTTATTTGTGGTTTGGCTAAAATCAAACTGTGTGGTGCTTAGAGCCGAGGCAAACGGAAATCTTGGAGTCCCGACTGTTAAAGGCACAGAAAATTAATTAGACATCAAGTACTTCCCAAAAGGGTGAAATTACTCTTGTCAGTGTAACTTTTAAAGAAATATCTGTGTGAAGTGTTTGAAAATGCTGCAGTATTAGGACATATCTGTATGGAAAACAGTTGCTAAGATGGCATACTGTCAGTCAATGTATCTGTTTTAGTTTAAATACAAGAACTCTGTTCATACTGAAAACACATCTGATTAAGCTGGAGGGAGCCCGAGTTTAAAATGCAGAGATTTCCTCCTGGTTTAAAGGCATTTTTTCTGCCACAGTCTTGTACAGCTGGTATCAGGAAGGAAAAATATGCTGATCTGTATTATAAGTGTTAATGTACACTTCTAATCTGTTCAGGGTTTAGAGTTATGTGGTTTATGTAAGCACATACTAAATATACAGTACATTTGTTTTCTAGTTTGCATTTTTAAATTTTTTTACACTAAGAACAGAAAATTGCATTTACTGATACGTTTGCACTGCTTTCTCAGCATAAGGCTTTATCAGTACAAAGCTGCTTCAGTAATGAAGATGTTTCAGTCTGACTTACTATAACGCTCTGTATTTTCTGTAATACAAAGGCACACTGCTTCCTAAATGTATACAGCAATATCAAATGCCTTCCTTCAGAGAGCACTGTAAGTAGTAAAATATTTAGGATAACTATAGTTAAGGAAGCATTGCCGGGTGACTTCCCATACTCTTGGTAAATAGACACTGAATGCTTTTAAGAAGTAAATTTTAGCAGAGATACAGGCCATGACTGAAATGCCCCCATGCAGCTTTCCAACGAACTGTGAGCAGGCACAGCAACACGCTATGTTTGGCTACCCTCAGTCTGAAGGGCAAGTGGTCTCGGTTAAGGGCAAGCACTGGGCTTGGGATGCCAATATTTCTGGAAACAGAAGTTTCAAAATCCTGTCCTTAAATATTTTCCTAAACAAATACACTGACCTGATTCTTGTCCTGTTTAGGACTCGTCTGTGTCTGAATGTGAGTGAGTGTATGGGTTGTTGTCACAGCATGAAAGTGGCTGAAACCCTTCCCTCGGTGAACATCAGCTAAGTTGGAAAAAATACAGCACATTGATAAGGGGATGGCTGCTGTTATGCTCCTGAAAGTAATGCTTTAGATTATGGATTGAGAGGAGTGTGTTTGCAGAGCATCTAAAGCTGTGGTAAAGTGGGAGGCATTCCTTCAAAATAAACTGGAGCTATTCTGGAGCCAAGCCAGTATGATGAGAATCAGACTCCTTTTCTCCCATGCACCTTACTGTCCAGTGGGGTTATTTAACACGAAGTGCTGTCTGCTTATACAAGGACATAGAAACCTTCATACACTTCATATAGGAATAGCATTTGGCAACCTGGTATAGTTTCTGTTCCCCATGCTGAACTATAGCCTGCGTGCTCCTTGCTGATAGTCACAGTCTTCTTTCCCACAGATGGTGACATTTTGGTGATTTTGTTTGTGTGGTGGTATACTTTGGAGCAAAAGTTAGTAATATAAATAGCAAACAATATGGAGTTGTTTCTCTCTAGCTAGGTTCTTGGATTACACTATATTCTCTAAATGCTTCATAAGTTTTGTAGAAATAAATAAACAGTGTTCAAGTAGTTATCTGGCCTTTCCCTTCTGGTGGAGAAGGAAAGTATGTACTTGTCCTTATTATCATCCTAAGTTTAAAATGTGACTGTGAGAAGAAGCAGCAAGTCACTTTACAGGAAAATAAGCAGCCCTAATACTTAACCCCAGTTCATTAGTATGCCTCTGATAATATCTATGGTATGAGTCTGAGCCCTGTGCCTGCAATCCACCTTGTCCAGACCTTCCAGTGACTTTCAGTGGTGAGACCCAGTGGAGTGTATTGCTTTGATGTGTAGCTCAAAAAACTGCTATAGACTTGCTGTCCCTCTTCTTTGAGTGGGGAGTTTTCTTGAATGTGTCTGAAACTACACAGTGCCTATAGATTGTATGTATCAGATCCATAAATATCTCCTGGGCTAGTAGTACCATGACATCTGAGACCGTAATTATAGCGCTGGGCCCATGGATGTCACAAGCACATGTGAACAAAATACTGTGGCAGGCTGCTAGTGTCGCTGTGAACTGAGTCCATCGGACCTCCTTGTACATACCAAAGCAGACATTGCCTTCAGCTTCATGAGGCTGAAAATGGTTCTGGATCTGTCCTCTTCCCCTGTGTGCTCGCCAGGAGGTAGGTACAGTTCCCTCCCCTCCCTCTGGCTTCCCATGCCAAAGCCCAGCTCTGTCTAACGCACTTCACAAATTCTCTTCATTACCCAACAGCCAGGAATAACCTTACATTCATTCCATCTCAAAATTAATCTTCTTTTTGTTTGTGAAGGTGAATATTGAACAAAACAAAAAAGAACAGGTCCAGAGGGAAAGACAGCAATGATACTAAGCTCAGCCTCTAGCATTTTGTATTTCTGCTGAAGCACAGCTGAGCTCCAGTGCTAGACTATGAGCCTTCTCACTTGACAGAGAGAAGTACAGGTCTGAGGGCCATCGCACACTGCAAATTTACCCAGTCTTGGACAAATATTTACAGAGATGCTCGTGCCAAATAACTTTGTGCTGATCAGTAAGAAAATAGTGTTCGGTAATCTTTCTCTGTGTCTCTTGTAAATGGTTTTGACTCAGTGGGAACTGAGTGGGCATTACATTCATAAAGTAGATCATTGCTAGCAGATACTAAAACACTCATAAAAAAAAAGATAGCATCTCAAATTACAAAGGACCTCATCCTTCACTTCCTGCTGAAGTGGGACTTTTCCAACTCCTAGTCTTCCAGGGAGGAGCAGAGGTGCTGAGTGGAAATTTCTAGGCTTGAGAGCACAACTAGGTTAACGGCATTGCAAACACACTTTCAGACAAAAAATGTAGCTATGTAAGACACATTTTGTTGATGCAGTCTCCTGGATCTCTTTGTATGTGTTGATACTTGCACACAATGACATGTTCCCCATTTCTGGTTCCTCTTATTCTATTTTAATAAAGAAAAATTATTGTGGGTTGCCCAAGACCTGGGTGGTTTTTCACGGTATTTCCAGGGGAATCTGCTCAGCCTCCAAGGGAAAATCCATAATCCGTAATTAGAAATGCCATCAGCTTATTTGATTCTTTGAATGTCCTTGGTGCCTGCAAGTACAGTTTTGGCTTCAGTGGAGTTTGAGCTGCTCGACTACGGGATCTACAGGCATCCTTGTGGCTCGTGTTTCCAAGCAGGTCAGTATCTCTGGAGTCCCAAAGCCAGCCAGCACTGGCCACAGCGATTTGGGCCATGTGAATCTGGCTCCTGCTGGAGAACTGTTAACCTCTCTGAAGTAAGGCAGTCTCAGACATGCTGTAGTGAAGGGACTGTCTGTATAAATTATGTTTATATAAAACCTAATGAGAAATTCTGTACCTATCTGACAGACTTCAAAGACCGTAAATAAGGGCAATTGGGTGAGTCAGAGTGGGCTCCAGAATTGGGACTTGATAAGGTGTATTTTCTGGTGTTGGTCTGGAGCTGTTAGCAGTGAAGATGGTGAAGTCAAGACGTGCTGTTCATGAAAGCTATAGCCAGCATATTACTGTGGAAAAGTCCAGCTTGTGAATGTGAGTTTGTGCACACTAGAACACATCCCCTGCATGGGGTTTCTTTCTGTGCACTGGAGCTTGTTGTAGACACAACCATTTTACCTGCTTTTTGTCTGAAGGAGAGATGAGAGATGCTGATTAGGAGACAGAGTACAAAATTACTTTTTACTAGAAGAAAAAAACCACCATTTTACTGTCATGATCATGTTTCTCCCTTTTAATTGAGAATGTCAGTATTTGTGTCTGTTGCAAGCTTTTCTACCTTTCACTTTGCTGTAGTAACGAGGAGAGGAGGGAAAGTATATGACATGAGTCATTACTCAAAGAGTGGACGCTGTCTGAGTGTCTAACAGAAGCTTTGATATTCATGTTTGGTTATACAAACTATTGTATCTTCAGACTGCCAGGGAGTAAATGTGCAGAACTGAAAACTTTTATGTGCTTTATATGTTTGCAAAAAGGAAAACAAATTGCAACGGAAGAGCTGTATCTCTGTGTTCAGGGCATGAAATGGGTCATTCAAGGCTACGGCTACTTATGCTTTTATGTACTATATGCTGCTGTGGCTTAGGGGTCAGTTCCTTGCTCACGTATATATAGCTGCAAATCATACAAAATTGCGTGCTCTAAACCCTAAACCCTATGTACATATAAGGAAAAACACATTTCATGACAGCTAGTATGTAGGCGAATCATTTGCATGCAAAGAAAATTCCAGGTTTAAGTAGAAGCTGTGATGTCCAGGCTGACACTGGTTATGTCAGCAATAGATGGATAAGTTCATGTGTTCTCCCTGTGCTTAATTTTGGAAGCATTCTGATGGGTGGAGGTGGGGAGATGATGAAGGAAAACAAGCTGGTCTTACCCCCTTCAAAAAAAGAAGGTTACAAAAATGTAGTCAGTGGGGAAAACAAGCTGATCCTGTGTGCTATTTACCATTGCACTCACTTGAGCTTTTTCACAGCAGTGGACCCTCGGCTAACCCCTGGTCTTGGAACCCTTCCCAATGGGGTTTTCCCATTATAGGGCTAAGATAACATCCACAGAGCCAGCAATAACTTGCTTGCTGAAGTTTTGCACAATGGAGAGGATGCAATCTTGCACCCATCTGACCTCTTCACAGTTACACTGATGGGTTTGGTGGTGGGGAATCTCCATCACAGTCTCCAGGGAGGATTTGTGGGAAAGGCAATCATGGCCTTTGCCTGGAGTGGAGTAAAAGCCACATATATGTATATATAATTTATCCAATACTACTTTAAGGACATGTATTTTTTGGATTGGTCAATGTTTTTATTGCAAATACCCAAGCAGTGTACATGGCTTGACCGGTTTCAACCCCTTTGTTGACTTAGCTTCCCACATTTTGAGAGGATGGGCCAACAAATGAAGGAAACGTGTAGTTGTGGGGAAAAGAGTAGAGAAGGAGTCGAGAATTCTTGCCATAGCTCCTTTTCCTAATTCCTTAACAACGAGGGCAAAATGCCTATTTGAGGGGCATTAGTTGTCATGGTCATAATTAAAAGACCAGCTAGCAGAAAGATATCTTTAGAAAGGTTTCTGTAAGATTGTCACCCTATAGTATAGTTAGTCTATGAGTTCCTTCAGTGCTGTGTTCTAGATACTAATTTTTCTGAGTGTTTGGGAGGTGGGGCAGCTTCTTTCAACTGCTCCTAGTTGTTTATCTTTGCACACATAAGCAGGTCCATTGGAGCCATTGGAAACACTCCCATTGGCAGGGCTTCAACTTCATGGCTAAGATCATGTAGAGACCAGCCAGTTGTTAACAGATACTAAGGCACATGAGGCTGAAATCTTGTATGTTTACAGGTTGCTGTTCTCTGAAATTATTTCTGTAATGAAGGTTGAAATTTGGAACTGAAGGGAGGGGATGATGAATGCAAACGTCTAACTGCATTTGATGTACACTTCTGGTTTATTATATGTCTTGCAGTATCATCTGGATTTGTAAGTAGTTGCATCGAGCACCTGAGAAACTGTGTTCCCTGTGATTGACACTGTACAGGCAAAAATCTTCTGTCAGCGCTTAGAGCCTGAAACACAGAGACAGAAAGTGGATGCAGAAAGTCAGGTGGGAGAGGGCAGGGCAGCAGTGAGATGACAACATTGCGTTGTGTGACAGACAGTGTCATCAGCCGAGATGCTGCAAAGCTTTTTACTCAAGTTTAAGAAAATGTCATATTTGTCTTATATAGTTAGTAAGATGCAGAACAAAATAGATCATGCTCTGTTTATTTATAAAAGTAGGAATATATAGGTGATTTAAAAATATGTAGCTGTTAGTGAAGAGCATAAGACTAATTGTAGTTGAAGCTATTATTGTTATTCCAGCACAGTTTGCAGCTTTTGTTCAGTAGCATGTACGTGAAGCAAGTCAGAGGTTAGAGACGCCCCATAGTCACGTCCTGATTGATGGGGTGGGCACCGTGGGGCTCCTCCATGCTGGGGCAGGAGGCAATGTCGAAAGAATCGCCTGCAGCAGCCCCCCGCCCAGGAGCCGTCCCCCTCCCAGGAGCCGTCTCCCAGCATGCTGGGCTCATTGCACTTCCCGTGTGTGGGCTGGAAAAGAGGGAGAGCAAATGTGGATATTGAGAGGACAAGCAGAGGGAAGCTCAGTTAGGGGATTGTTACTGGAGTTTACTTCTCTTCTTTACCTCTGCAGATCTGGCCAGAGCTGGGACTCGTTCAGTGCTCTGTCCTTTCCTCATCTCCGATTGCCGCTGACTTTGGTAGGGCTTATTCAGGGACTGGCAGAGGAGTGGTTCAGGGATACACTCTGATTAGTTTAATAACCAGTTGTGAGAAGCAGTAGTAGTTATTTCAGTAAATGCATGTGTTCAGTTCCAAAACAACCTGCTCATGTCCGGATCCAAACCTCTGCTATTGCTTCTTAATGACTGTATTGTTTCTTGTCAAACTCCAACATAGTCATTAGCTATTCATGTTGTTTTCTTAATGGAAAACGCTTATATTGGTGGTAGTGACTTCCCCAAGGTCTAATCTTCAGAGTTGACTCCCAGTCTTTGATGTACTGAATGTCATTGTAGCTAAGACTTGAAAGTTACCACTGGGTAGTGTGTCCCCTCCCCTTGCTTTCTAAGTCATCAAGAGTTATTTGGATCAAGGGCAGTTTTCAATGTTTTACCTGTTTTATCTTGGTTACCTTGCACAGCGTGTTTCTTCTATAATAATGGGCAGCATATTCGACTGTGAGATTAGATAGGGGCAAATTAGAACATTATACTTATTAGTTTTATTCACTGAGCAATCAGACAAAAATTCTTATAAAAGGAAACTGAACTTACTCTTTGATTCCTGTTGATGTAAATCTAAACTTGTGTGAAAGTGCTTTTCAATGCTTGTAGTGAACAAAGACTGTAGGACCATAATCTTGCAGGTTTGCCATTTTCTTGGCCTGACGAAATGACAGGGATGTTAAAGGTGTCATCTTATTGCAAGCACTGAAAAAAACATTTCTCAGATCATCCCTTCTACAAATAAATACCTAAATATGTGTTAATTTTTTTCACTAGATGGTGTTCAGTAACTTTTTTTAGTATATGGTGTTTTTGCAGAATTCGGTGGAGGATCAATTTCATTGTTTCAGTCAGCTGAGTTCTTCTTTGGCTTCTGGCAAACTCTGCACTCTTCCCTTGGCCCTAAGAAGTTTCTTGCTGTCACTTTTGAGGCCTGGCTTTGTGTCACGTCTCCACTTGCCTTGACCTGCTTGCCTTGCAGTCAGGACACTGCTTGCTCCAAACACAGCACTGGCTGCTCTGAAAAAGGAGCCATGTCCAGCCCGAGGAGCCCAACAGCCCAGTTAGTTTCTTCTTAGAAGAAGAGTACATACTATGAACAAACAGATCAAGTTGGTCTCTCTGTCAAATAACATTCCATTGCTTTCACTTTAACAATGCATGCTTACAAATATCTTCTAAAAATCCTTGATGTTAGAACAGGCCAATGTCACAAATATCTTCTGAACATGCCCTATCTAAACTGTACACATTCCAGCTCAAGGAGTTAACATATCCCAAGGTTTCATTATCTGATTAACAAAAATAACCTTTTTTTTCTGTGTCAAAGGCGAATTATTACATCTGACTTCCTATTCCTGTTTCAACTGAGACAGCTAGCCAAGTTGTCAACCTGTTTGACCTCCCAAAAGCTCAATTCCTTTTTACTTAGTAAAGGCTACAGTTACCAAAAGGTTTCGTGTGGACAGAGAGGAAGACCGATCATTTGCTTTTGTCATTAATGTCATGAAGAGTGTGTTTTTATTTAATAGTAGTATATTACCTCTCGTCAACAGGAAGTTAAAAGTAAAGTGCACCAAACTAGTTTGGCTGGGAATTCCTTGTAGCTTAGCATTAACAGATGTTGTATAGTGTCATTAAGAATAGGGGATGTTATTTAGATAAGCTTTAGAGTCTAATCTTAGGTCTGGTAACCAATACTTGGAATTCCACTTGGTATAAATTTGTTGTTTTGATGTGTTTTGGAAATATTTGGAAATGTTTGATGCCAAAATACACAAGTTCTGTTGTCTGGCTGCACTTTGCCTGTTTCACTGCATTTTGTGCTGATGAACTTTCTTTAGCTCTGTGACTGCCAGGGTGAACATAAAACTTTAGGGGAATCCTGCTAGGGACCAGACATATCACCCTGGCCTGCTGCCTGTGGCTGACACCATTACGCTGCTCAGGCAGAGTAAGTTGGACACATTTGGGTCCTCCCGAACTTGATGCCCACAGGCCTGCCCAGGACTCACATCCACTTGGTCCTGGTGCCGGGAGCTATGGCTTTCCAGCCTGGTGGTGTTGGCAGAGCTGTGTCCTGAACTTTGGTATGTCCTAGTTCAAGAACAGTGCCATGAGAAGTGAGTGAAGGTGGTGGCTTCTGCGATACGACGGTCTGACCTCATTCCATGTAGAAGGGCTTACTCCCTTTCTCAAGGGTTCAGTTAATACTGCCATTTTGTGGCTTCTGTCAGTATTGAAAAGAAACGAAGACCATGTTTTGATTATGCATTTCAGCTTAGTAACAGGCTCCATTATTTCTTTTTCAGTCTTCATGTTTTTATCTTTAAGTGATCAGAAAGTGCTTTTCCTAGCTGCCTGTCAGCTGGGAGTAGCAGCATTTATTTCACCATTAGCTATTAGTTTCCCTTTTCTTCGACTCCCCAGCTTTTTAGCAATGGGAGGGGGAAAAGCCCACATTTTTCCCCTTGCTTATTCTAAAGCAGTATTGCAAGGAAACACATAAAGGATTCCCACAATTGCAGTCACATCTGTTTTGGAAAAAAAAAAGTGGTTTGTTATATTCAATTAATATCCATGGTCTTCTTGCAAAGAAACTCCCCAAAGACATATTGATGTAGGGTTGCTAGAAGTTACTGTAAAGAACTGGTGTTTTAAAATCTCAAAGTCATTCATACCTCACAGTATTACAGTACAGTAGGGCTATTACCTGACAAGTGTACTCTCAAAGACTTGGGGAGACTGATTTACATGTGCCCTAATGGTGTTTTGATTTATTAGAATGATTTGAAATTATTTGGTGCATGTGAGATTTGGGAAGCTGTTCAATGTGTGTTTTAGGCATCCTAAATTGCTGGTATAAAAATGCCTGGCAGGAAGCTGGATGATATTCTTAATTAGTGCAGTCTGTCCCTTACATTTTTTTTTTGCAAGAGGCTTCCCACTCACTACATTCCTTTCAAAGTATTTGATATATTTATTTTTTGGTTGCTAGCATGATATGAAAATACTCCATCCAGCCAGTGCTTCTTGAACAGCAGCTCAAGGGCTCTTTTTTTTTTTTTTTTTTTTTTGCCAGGCATTCCAATGAAAACAAGTGAGAGAAATTGCCTTCAGTGTGTTCTCATGTACCAGACAGCATGTTTACTTAGGCTGCTTGTTCTTTAAAGAAGTTTTCATAAAATAAAAATTTTACCATGCAGAAAGCTGTCATAAAATATTATACATCTGACTTTTCTTAAGCCCTGCTCAAAGAGAACACATATTGTAATACTTTTATTCTCTCTAATACTTCGTCTTGGTCGTATATTATGGTAATCCAGAAATGGGTTTTCCTTGTACATGCATGTAATCAAGCGCTTGCTGTATTAAGTCAGAGATGTAAAACAGTAATTCTGAATATATTAAAAATGTATTTAAAATTAGACCTTCTATTTGCAGATCTGGTTGCTTTTTTTTGACACCACAATTTCAGGAAATCTAAGTAGTTGTTTAACTTGTTAATAATCTCATTGCAATAAAGCAAGATATTCAGGCTTTGATACTCAGGAGCCCTTAAACATATGATTAAATGTCCTTCTTGAAGATGAAGGCTTTCCTGAATTGGAGTTTTAATCATACGTTTTACAGCCTTAGTGAATCACTGCTTGATAAGTAATGCTGTATGGACTAGATAGGTAGCTCTGTGTAGGCAGTGCATATCAAAAGGAGGAGAAATTAATGCATTGTGGTTTAGTGGTCAGTCTATTAGACCACAGAAGTACTGGTGCGCTTGATTCAGACTAATTCTCTGTGCAGGGCTGTTGAGGTTAAAAGAGCTGCCTCAGAAGTGAATTTTGAATAACATTGTCTTGAGAGAGTTGGGACAGCTAAGGACTTGTAACCAAAACTGATAATGATGGGGTTTTGCTGAAACTGATAGAAATGTGGGTTTCTGACAGCTGTCTTCACGTGTCCTAATTTCATAGTTCAATTTATATCTTCTATGATCTGACCCCCTTATCTTAATACCACTCTATTTTTTAAATCTTTCTATAATTATTCTTTTTTGCCAAGGGCCTGATTTTTAGCATTGGTTTTGAAGACTTGTATTTTTCAGGTAGTTTTCTTTTTCTAATTCATTTTGAAGGGGGGAACCTTAGTTACAGTAAACAACAGAATCCTGAGCTGAACGATGTCAAAACAGGTTTTTGTATGGCATTGAAGTAATTTCGTAATGGGTGGAGTACTTAAAAAATCTCTAGGGCATAAGAAACAATTACAGTGCTTGCAAATGTTTCTTCAAGGAAGTTCAGTGAGTACCTGGGACACTAAGTAGGAGCTTAGCACAGGTGCTGTGTGTTCGTTCTGACACTAAAATGTTTTTTGTAAACTGGGAAGTGCGATGTTATGTGTTAGACCCACACGTGACCTCTTTACGATGCCACCGTGCGTGTGCAAGTCCATGCCTGGGTGCTGGTTTATGGCAAGCCTGGGGGGTACTGGGGTCGAGGGGTCTGTCGGGGCTCAGCCTGCCCCACAGAACGGGCTCAGGCGCACGCCAGCCCGCGGGGAAAAACACATAAAGGACCCTTTTTATTCCGTGAATGTTTCCTGGAGCAACTTGTCTCATGTTTGTACATTTCTTGACTCCATTAAACTCCAAATTGAGCTAAAAGCGTACAGCTCTACTAGCTTCAGCAGAATTGTTTGTAAACACAAGGCTTGAAGTAGCTTCTCCAAGAACTCTGTTGTTGCTTTTGGATGCAGCATGTGAAAAATGAAAGGATGACTTACGGTGCTGAATATAATCCATTCATTCTCTTCCAGCTTCAGTGCAGAAGGCTTTCATGATTTTATGTGATGTTTCCAAGTGGTGAAAGTCACATTCAGATACGTTTTTTTCACTAAGTACAGTGACTTGATTGCAGGCAAACAGACAATGTCCTTCTGATGTTGTAGCTCAGACTGTCTGGCTTGTTTGCTCTATCACATACACAGAGTAACTTCTGTTCTTTGAGCCTGGTATTCTTGGTTTGAGGCAGCTGGGCAGACTCAAGTGAGCCTTTGTGTGATTGTAACAAGGATGTTACCTTACAATGCATGCTCACAGGGAAAGTTTCAGCTCTAGGTTGCATCAATTTTTAACACCTTTATGGAGCTGTGGTGGCTTGACCTTGGCTGGCTGCCAGACACCCACCCAGTTGCTCTCTCCCACTTCAGGGAGTTAATAGTTTCCACTTCAGGACACTAATACCAAGATTTGCAAGGGGTACCTGTCTTGAAGCCAGCACAGCAGATATTTGCTGTTAGGAAGTCATTTTCTAAGCCAGACACCAGACACTGTGGTGTCAGGAGGCCCTGAAGGCAGACAAGGTCTGTACTCCTTCCTCCAGTGCTTTTGTTGTGTTTTTCATATTTCGCTCAAAACCTCCACTGCTTTTGTGTTAGTGTTTCTGCTCATACTTATCCTTCCGACCCCCCAAGCCCTTCCCTTTCTGCTTTGAGCACACTCTAGTGTTTTCTTGCTTATGGATAGTGTTGAGACATTTCAGTGCTACGTGAAAGCACAAAGCTTTGTCGTCTCCCGGAGGAAAAGCAAAATTGTTTGCAGGCAGATGAACAAAATGGAAACGTTGACAGGTCTGAGCGCTCAGCAAACTCTGGTCCTGGTGACTGTGCAGTTTATGCCCTCCTAGGACTGACCCCATATAGCTCACTCACATTCATTCAGACTGTCTGGTCATGCCTTATCCTGTGGCATCAACACCATTAGTGTCAGAGCCAGGGAAGGATGAGTCTTCCCAACAGTCTTCTTCCTTATAAGATGGGCAGCATACCCCTTGAGGAAATACATCCCATTTCCTGGAAATTCTGTGCAATGTAAAAGGAGTATGATCTGTATTTGTGTGTGTGTGTGTGTGCGCGCGCATGTTCATGGCTGATAGAAGTATATAAAAACACTTGGATCTTTACAGTTCATGAGTGTTTATGCACGCTGAGGCCAGTTTGAGCCTTCCTCGTCACCCATTTGCGCTGGTGCAGAACTTAGTTTATTATGTTCCTCCAGGTTAGATGTCCCTGAGATATGTTTATCCTTATTCCACAACATCTCATGGAGCCTTTGTTGCTGTTCAGTGGAGGTTTTTGTGAAGAGTTATGTGCTGTATTCCAGTTTCAGGGATAGATTTCTTGCTTTATTTGGGATTCTATCCTAAATGAGTCATTTGGGTTTGTGAGCATGAAAGGGAAGATCTTAGTGCTTAGAAATGTATTTTTTATATATGAGGGTCTGTTTTTTTCAGGGACTTTCTATTTACTTTTATTTCAGGTGGCTTTTATTAATATAAGCAAATATGGAATGGTGTTTTCCTCTTTGTCCCCAACTCATTCTTCAGTGATTCCCTCTTCCCCTGCACAACACATATCTTAGGTGTTTTGTTTTCAACCTAAACTGTTGGCAACTCACTTGTAATTACAGAAGGAATTTTAAGCTGCTGTAAAGAGAGCTAATGGATGTATAATTAACTAATGACAGTCTGTGGGACTAAGCCTAGCAAAGTGAAAGCCATAAAAATTTGGAGCAACTGAGGTGGAACTTCACAGCTTCTCTGCGGTGTATGGAAAAGTCAGTTCTGCCAGGGTAGTAAAGGTGGGGAGATGGTTTGAGAGCTTGGGAGAGAACAATATATCTTGAAATGTGGGGAAAGAACAGGAGAAGGAGTAGAGGGTAAGAGCAGGAGGAAGACACGTGTCCTTCTCTCCCCATCATTTCCACCATCTGATCTGATCATGGGAATGAACTTCCTCCACAGGCCTGATTTCTCTTTGGAGCCCAGTTGCCACTGGATGGGGCTACCCTTTCCTGTAACCATTAACTCTTCCCCACTGCATGCTTCCCTTGGCAGCAGTAGAAGAAGTCACAATTCTGGCGAGCAGAAGCAGAGACCAGCTGGTTGGGTTGCTCTGGGAAAAGCAGCAGTCCGTGTAGGCCATGCATCCGCTCTCTTTGATGGACAGGTTTTCGGGTACTAACAGGATGGCTGTGCCTCTGCCAGCCTGACCTGGAGGGCCGCTTACGGACAAGCTGGACCCTTAGGGGGCACGGAGGGAGTGCTGCTGCTGGTAGCCGTGGTGCCTCCTCCAGGCAGCTGTCTCTGTTCAGGTTCCCATCCTTTTCGCTTCATTTGCTGAACCCCGCCAGGGTTAATGAGGCCGCGGTGAGATGAGCCAGCCTGGGCTGTGTGGGGGCTGGATCCTCTGGTCTGCCAGGTTTGCTTGGTGTTGTCTGCTGGAGATTTGCACAGGGTGCTCTGCTCGTTCTAGGTTTAGATGCCCCGCTCTGGCATCCTGGTGTGAGGGAAGGAAGAGTGCGGGGATGGGGGGGGACAGGGAGCAAAACTGAATTTAACCTACAAACAGTCTTCAGGGGCAAGGGTGCCTGCGATATCATAACAAGTCCCCACGGCCATCACACTGTGGCATCTGATCGCTAGTAGGGCAGAGCGGTGAATCAGGAGCCTACTCTTCACTGTGGCAGCCTCTCTTGCTATCACACTGAGAGCCAGATTTAGGCCATCTAAAATTAGCCCCTAGCCCTAAACCTCAGTCATACACCTGAGTCTTTCTACTACTGCCTTAATAAAAGCATGCAGTGCTATAACCCTTTTGGTTATAAAAAGATCACTGACTTTGGAAACAGCTGTATCCATTTTATATCCATTCCCACATCTTGAAATATTCCTTTGTACGTCTCTCCTCTTAACATTGCTACCTTTTACTGTGTAAATGAAGAAATGTCAGATCCATGCAGCGTGGGGGCGAGTAGCTTACCTGTACAGATGCAGCTGCTGTTGAAAAGCACACCTGAGTAAATGTGTTACAATTCCCCTAAATACTGAGATAACGTCTAGCGCGTTTTAAATAACAGGTAGTTCTTGATCTGTTGTAGCATTTCCAGTGACTCACTGTTCCCCCCTCCTCCGCCCTCCCCGTTGCAGTAATTACAGAAGAGTATTGCAGTTCCTGACTCAGAGGGAGGCTTCCTTCCAGGGCTTCCGCCCATGCTGGAGCTCCGGCTCTGCAGCCGTATGGAGCAAATTGTGGGGACCATCATGGTAGCAGGCGGGGACTGCGCCAAGAATAATGCAGGGAAGGCATATGTTTTGAACTAGCGATAGCAAGCCATTAAAGGGAGAGTTTGCTTTGGATTCGTGGCCGGGAATTTGGTTGCCAGAATCTTGGCTGTGTCTCTAAAACGGGATGCTTACAGGAAGGGCATCCCAAGGGACGCATCTGGTGGCTTCTCTGTCAGATAGGCTAGGAGACTGCAAAATGTAAAAATCAAAAGGGGTGAGTGTGCTCCCACCCAGATTTGTTGTGGTTCCATGGCTTTTGAAGAGGAAGTGTCTTCCTGTGGTCCCGTGGGAGCACAGAGCAGGAGGGTCACGGGGCAGGTCTGGGGATGGGGCTCGGCTGTGCGTCAGGTTGTGAGGTGGGAGCTGTGGGGTGAGGTTTCACGTGTGCCGACCCCTCACGCTCCACGGACACCATCATTTCTTCCTCTCGGGAGGAATTCAGCAGGTAGTGCAAGCTGGCACGTCGTGCACTCGCTGACTGGCTGCAGCTGGCCTGGCCGCTCCGGGAGCAGCAGAACGGCAGCAGTGATGCGCTGCCAAATCCGACCTGACAGCCCTGCCACGAGGACGCTCGGGACCGGGGGGGAGGCAAGCAGAGGTGGACCAAAGGGCTCGAGTCTCCCGTTTGCCTCGTGAGACGTTAGATCTGGCAGGCACACGGACAGGTCTTGATCCTCTGTTGTTTTCATGTTCGTGCAGCCTCCATTCGTGATGCAGCTTTCTAGATTTAGCAGAGCTGCACTCGTACTTGGCACTGGTGCAAGCAGCTGTGTGCAGCTGGCCACCAGGCCTCTGCTTCTAAGAAATGTGTCTGAAGGTCTTCTTGCCATCAGCTAAGTGTATTCATAAGCAGATCTGTGCAAGTTGAGCCAAGTTTCTTGGAGATGGGAATAGATTCTTCTATGCCTTAAATGCTGCACTGAACCCCGCTGTCTATTTTGAGGTGAATAAAATCTGCAAATTTGCTTTCCATTGTTTTAGCTTAAGCATGAGGAAATTCTCTCTAATTTCTCTTTCAGTGTTACTGTGTAAGAATGAGGGTCCTGAAATTTTTTATGGCTATGGTGCAGTGTTTTCAAATGCTTAGGTCAGAAAACATTACATGTGAGCACAGTATTTCCATCTGTTGCTTCTCAAAGGATAGAAATTTCATCCCCAAGTACTGCTGTGACATAATGCGTGGTGGAAGCATGGCTCTTCTGAGCATCTCCTTGTCAAAGTGCTAGTGCACTTAATTCATGGTTCACAAACCTCAGTGCCTAAGAGCCCTACGAAACAGAAGAGCTGGTTGCCAGTGAGTGGGATGGACAAAAGCTACAGACCTGAGCAGGCAGCTCTCTGGCATAGTCAAGGCAATGCAGAAAAGAGGACTGCACATGGAAATACTCTTACGAGCTTGGATTTAAGCTCCAGCCCCATATGAAGTAGGACATGCAATCTGAAACCCTTTCCTGGGTTTAGATGCCTTTGCCACCTCTCTTGCGATGGACTGCTATCTCAGTGACAACTCATGAAGAAGGTGGAGTTCATGGTATCCACCAATTATGCTACAGGCTAAACGTTTGAAGTGCTTGCCTAGGAAGTAGGAATCTGTGCTTGCTGTTGCACTGCCCAGGAAAGCTCCCGAGCCAGCAGCTGGAATGGAAAGTGGGAGAGGAGACACCCATTGAAACGGTGTGGGTGCAATGAAGACTGAGGGATTCATAGGGATGGGAGGGGAATGACTCTGCAACCCATTTGAGGGGGCACAGTGATACATATATATATGTACTTATGAACACAGTTTACTTTTTTAATTAAAAATTCATTGTCCCAAGTCAGATCTCTGCTCGTAGGACTTTGGTGAGGGCTCTGACCACTATACTGTTGCATATAACATAGGTAATATCTCATCTGTGTGAGTTTTAGTTTGTTTGTTTTTTAATATGATGATAAGTGGCCTGACAGGTGCTTTGTGCCAGCAAGGTGAATGTTCTCTGAGAACCCAACCCAGGTCAGGCCTTTCAGGGTGGTGGGATCTCAGGCACCTACTTTGTAAATTTTGAATGGCCTGAAGTGTGAGACTGGCATCAAGATGCTAAGGTAGTATATTTGGGTGTGCAGGTGCTTTTATGGATCTGAGCTGTAAATTCTCAGGTCAGTGAGAAGCTACATGGCTTGTGGGATGTTTCAGCTCTTGATTTCTCTTTTCAGGCTGAGCGGACGATTAATGATTGAATGGGCTCTGCTGGGAAGGCTTGTCCTCACACCATGACAGCTGATGAGTCAGAAGCTGGAGAGTTAGCTCTGGAGCCCCTGCTCACTTGCAAGCTATGTCTCTGTGAATATTCCCTGGATAAGATGACCACTCTTCAGGAATGCAGCTGCATCTTTTGTACATCGGTAAGGCCTAGCAGCGCCTTTACGTTACAGAGCAGGGTAATGGGAGATAGAACTGTGAGATGGCATTGCTTGTCCTGTACGAGAAGCATGTGTTATCCATGCTGATAGGAGATGCTTTCCTAAAGAGCATTTGGTGTTAGTGTGTCTTTATTTAAAAGAATGACTCTGTCATTCTGCTTTTGATAATTCATAACTCTAACAGTTAAATAATAATAAATCACAGTAGAAAATGGGAAAAAAGATGCTTTTTAAGAATGTCAGAGAACATACACAGTCTACATGCAATCTCAATATTTATTTTTCTGAAGCAAAATCTTGAAATGTCATAGGATAACTGTGAGATTTTGTTTCCCCTTTATAATTTTCTGAGTACTCAGAGACCTTTTAAGTCTTGTACGTAATTTTTAAGGGCAATCAGAAAACCTAAACAAGAATGAACCTTGGCCTATTGAACCTTTGCATCTGCAGTTTGTGCTGCAGAGATGTTGCCCAAGTCATGAATTGCCTATAGTTGTAAGTGAGGACTTTCTGTCCTGCAAATTCAGATCAAATAAAGCTGGTGGAAGTGATAAAGGTGGAGGTTGAGTGAGCTGCTAAAAGCCCTACAGATACTAGTATTCTTCTGGTCTCTTTGTCAGCATGGAAAAATGGACCCAGTTTCTCCGGCGATAGTGACTTTGGTGTACATGACTAATGGATTTTGGAAACAGGTCAGAAGCCACTGGAGGGATGTTGTGTTTTTTAAGTCCAGAATAAATGTGCTTGGTTTTATTTTTTAACAGTAAATTGTGGATAAGCATCAAGCAAGTACGTTTAAGTTTTGCCCTTTAATGTTTGAACTCATGGAAGAAATTTGATATTTGTGAAGTCAGCCTGAGTGAGAGTATCTCCATTTCCTCTGAATTCAGGGTAGTTTAAATAGGATAAGAATCTAGCTGTGTGTTTCAAGAAACTAGGATAAGGTTGATTAATATGCATTTTCAGCCTGAACTTCATGAAGTTTGTTTTCCATACTGACTTCCACAAAATATTTCCATATTTTAGTGTGTAACAAAAGTTTTAAGAGAACGTACCTAACAGGTAGGTATGAAGATATTACTTTAAATTAAAAAAATTCGGAGAAGTTGATACCTTTACAGTGGTCCCACTTTTCTCCAAGAATTCAGTGACTCTGATTTAGTATCATTAATAGCACATTAACCTCAGTGTTAGCTGGGCAGAGTAACCCTTTCACCCCTGGGGAAGGGAGGACTGCGGAGGACTGTGCCAGGCAGAGCTGGGCTATCCACTCTTCGGGGCACTGGCTAAAGGGAGAAGTTGGTGACTGACGGCTGGGGAAGTTGCTGTCCCCACTTGTCCCCTGTTGGTGCCGCAGCTGCCACCCCATACATACAGCCCTTACCTGGCCGGTAGTGGGAAGACCATCTGCTCTGAGCTTGGCTCTGCAGTGCCACGACAGCGAAGTGGAGAGTACAGTCACAGTTGTTTGGCATCTGTGCAAACTTTGCTGACTTTGTCTAAATCAAGAGCCAGCCATGAGTGAGTGCTGAGTGCAGCTGGGAGAAGCCTTTAGACATGCTCTATTTATTTCAGCGGGTGTAATATGTCTCGATTGTGCTTATGCTCCATGTCTACCCTTTGTCTGGCTGTTGTTGCCTGTGTCTGAACATCGTCCCGATGGATGTGTATGGGCTGTTGCAACAGAGACTTAGATCTTGCATCCTATAACAAAGGAGACTCTGGAAAGTTTTAACCTGCCTATATGGCTTTCTGTCTTGAATCCAGAGCAGTTTCTGGGAGACCATAATGAGTTGCACCTTTGGGCAGCCTCCAAAGAGCAGTGTCAGAAGCACCTTGCCACAGAGTGCCTCAGTGCCAGGGCTTGCATGGGGGATTGCTCGGGGCACAGCCTGCGGTAGCTGCACTGGTATGCAATGCCCTAAATTTCGTCCCAACCATGCCAGGGCTTCTACATTCACACTACCCTTAAGACAGATATTGGGGTAAGAATGTCAATGGTGAGCTATGGGATTCAGCCCATATCAGTTTTTCAGCTAGCAATGCTTTCAGCTTGTATAGCTTATTCTTATTTTCTGTCGCTAAGATTAATTATATAGATCCAAGAGTAGTATTAAATTTGAAATAGAAAAGGGCTTGACATGGGCATAATAGGTTCTGCTCTACTAAGGTGAAACTGTTAGTTTTGTTAGTTTTTTGTTCTATTACACATATTATATGTGTGAGGGGTTGGCTTTTTTGCAGACTGTAATGATGATTCTGCATCTATGATTGTTTTTCACTACAGCTTTTTTGGCTGTGGAAATAATTGGAAATTGTTACTATTTAGGCATCTGCAGGGGTGAGCTTATGTCTCCTTTTCAGTTGTAGCCTGTAAAACCAAGGAATTTAAATGAATTAGAATTGTGTGCAGCTATTTTTTCAGCTTAGAAACTCTTGTAATAAACATTATACCTCATAAAAGCTGTATTCTAGCCAAAGTAAGTAAACTGTGTTTAAGAAGGTGTATGTTTGCATTTTGGTGGAATGTTGCTAGTAAGACAGGAATTTTTCAAATAGCTGTAAAAATTTTTATTCTCTCTGTTCAGAGAAGAAAAAGCAGATGGCTTGCAGAACACGCTAGCCATCTTACTTGGTAGCCCAGTCAGGTCTGAAGAGGCATTAGCCTTGTATTTCTCAACATTTGTTGCACATAAGACTCCACTGAAATGTGAGATAAAGCATGCATTTACACATCCCAAGAATTTGGAAATTACTACAGTGTACCTGATGGCTTGGTTTTATTGTGTTGGACTATATTAGTTTCAAATGAAAGACTGATCTCTGAAGAGGGTTGGGCAGAGATGTGAGGTACATTTTATATGCAAAAGTTTTACAGGACTGCACTTTATATTATTCAGGTCATTTCCTATACCTATAAAACCTTTGCGAAGTGCCATGCTGTGGTGCACACTCTTACATATATATATATTCAGCAATATATGTATTGCTTAAGCTGCACGGTTTTATGCTACTTGCCCCACTCCCTAAAGGGGAGGGGATCTCCTCTGTTCCTGATACTACTTATCCTGGTTTTTGTCTTGCCAGTCATCCTTCTTGTATATTTGGTGGGATGTCCTTCCTATCTGCAGTCCCTTGTGCTTACCTTGTTGCCTTGCAACTTTTTCTTCCTTGGATGTGCCCATGTGCAACTACACAGGTTTTTGCCCCTGTGGTGGTCACATCGCTCACGTATGTGTGTAAAACACTTACACACTGTGTGTGGCTACACCATCACAGAGTTACAAAATACAGTATTTTAGTGGACTTATATCTGGGTCCAGAGAAACTAATATTAATTACATCCTGATAGATACAAAATTATATTTTGAATATTACGCTTATTTCTAGTCAATATTCTTACATGTTTGTGTCCTTTGCTCTTCTTCTTCCTCCTCCAGATAGCTCCCGTGGTGCCTCACTCAGGCAAGAGTCAGGAGTGCTCTGGCAGGGTAGTGCCAGAAATGGACGGGCTGACCTCCCTGCTTTGCCTTTGGAGGGGGCACTGGGTGTTGCCCACGCTTTGGTGCTCATTAGACTGGCTGGAAAGTATATGTCTTGGAGACTCCTGCCTTTTCAAAACCTGGCTGAAACTGGGAAAACAGCTGGGAGAGACGACGAGTGGTGTGATTGCATGTACCTCGCTTCCTCTTGCTAGAAATGCCCTGGTAGCTGGCACAGCATGAATTTCCCTTTGGAAGCAGTAGTGAGGAGTGCAGGAGTAGCAGTAATACTGGAAAAACTAAGGGCTCTAAGAAGACTCAGTGGGAGTCTGTAGCCTGTAAGCAGTCACGGAGGTGAGGTTTTACCAGGTGTGCTAAGATTGCCCTGGTGGCAGTGATGACGGAAGGGAACCAGTGGAGTGCTGTTACAGAAAATGTGGTTTTGGGGGTCAGTAAAAAAGCTGGTGTCAGCTTCTTCCCTGCACGCCACTTCTGTTTGTTTTTGTCTTTTCTCTTTTTCCCCCCTCCTCCTAAGCATTTCAGAGTCCTGATGAGAGCCAGGTGAGCAATAAATGGCATTGCTGCTATTTACGTCAAGCAGCAGCTTATATCTGTCTTGTGTGTTATTTACTGGAAGAGGGTTGGAGATGCCTAAGACAACATGTAACAAACTGAAAACAGAAGATACTTTCATATATTTGCTTCTTGTGTTGTCAGCACATGTTTATGCAGACCTAGCATGATTCACCCTTCTTTTTTTCCAAGCAAATTCTTTGTTGGTTCTTGTACTTCTGAGAAGCGTGTGAGGTAACTGAGTTACAAAACGCACAAAACAAATATCATGATGATCACCTGTTTGTTATTTTGGTGCGCACAATGCTGTCTAAATGAGATTAAACTTCATGCAACCTTGAAAGGAGAACTCAAGTGTGCAATGTTGAATAGAAGCATGGGTAGCTTCTGTGCTGTCTCGGCTATTTTACAGGTAGAAGGTGATCCAAAGGCATTTGGGAGACCAAGATTTTCCACTGTAGCTATGTGACAGCAAGGCCAGGGCTAGACATGGGCAAAAAAGGCCCTTTCGCTGCTGTTGACAGCCTGGTGCTCTGGGCAGCTGCCTGCCTGGCAAGTCAGGGCCTTGGGAGGCTGCAGCCTCCAAGAGAGGGGCTTGCATGCTGCTGCCAGCTACTTTTGCTAGAGGGGAAGACGAAACCCTTCCAGAAATAGGAGTTTGTCTGCTGCCCTTCACCAGCAGGACACACTAAGACTCCTCTGCTTTCCTTAATCTTTTTAAGAGCGGCTGTGCATTGCCCTGCCTCCTTTGGGTGGCTAAATATTGACGTTTTGTCCTTAGCGCTGTGAAGCCTCAGATTGCTTGTACATGGGAGCACTGGAGAACTGGAGACAAACTGACGTGAAGGATCAGCATCAACAGCAAAAAGCATGGGCAGAAGAGCCTGAAAGCAGAGGAGACCAAGTAGATCAAAGACAAGGAGGAGACAGATGACAAAGAGCGTGGGATGCCTGCTAAATGGAGCAAATATACATGAATACTCCAGTGAAAGACTACTTAGTAAAACATATAAGTAGGGGAAAATTTGGATTTGCCTTCATCTAGCGAACACTGGGGTTTGGTATCTCTTCTGTTTCTTGGTGCTAATTTTCAAGAAGGGATTTTGTCTCCTCTTCTTCCTCCTCTTTCCCCCATCCTAGGAGACACCTGCATGTGCTCACAGCTGCACCAGAACACTACCTTCTCCCCTTCCTAAATAGACCTTGTGCTTCAATGCCCCACTTACTTTATATAAAGCTCACCTTAGGTTGTTTTCTGCTTCCACCCACAGATAGCAAGCTGTCAAGTTTTGACATTTTGGATTCTTTTTTCCCAGCTCAACCTTTGGAATCTTTCAGAATAGCTTTGTTTTAAAGTTACAAAAAAGAAAATGCCCACACCTGCTAATATTGGCAGTGAACACATAGCACTTTTATAGTAATTTAGATGGTTTAAGAACTTCTTGGATTTATTTCTGTGCAGAGTCACACCAAAGGCAGAGTTAGTAGGGGTACTAAAAGAGCACAAAAATACCCATTGCCTTTTGATGGATGCTGCTATTCAGGAAGAGGGGCTACGTGTTTCTGAAGTCAGTAGAGTTGGCAGCATCTGGATGGTGGCCAAGGGAAGACAGGTGAGGAAGAGGGAACTAACATGTTTAATGACAGCACCGCATCAGTGAAGTTGGCGTTATCTTCATTTAACAAATGAAGAAACAGCTGTGAAGTAACTTGTCAATGCCTCAGAGTGCCACATTAACTGAGCCAGCCTGTGACATAAGCCTCATGGTCATGTCTGTTTTGTAGGTGTTGGTGAGGCCAGGTTTGGCCTGACACAGATTGTTTGCAAGAGAAATGGTAGTTGCAGCTGGTTCGGTTTTGGGAAGGGTGAGTTTCTCTGGTCTTGTTCTTTGGTCCTTTTCTGTTTGGTGGTACCACTTCATGGCAACGATTACCAGGAACCTATCCTGACTTTTATGAAAGGCTGTCAGGATGTAGCAGGCCATGTGTAAATTGGTTTTAGACTGTGTATCTGAGCAGAATCTAGCACCATTGGTGGTAGATCTTTTGAGACAAAGCTGATGACAATGTATTTCTCAGATATGCCTGAAAGATCCCCTAAAAAATAGGCTTGTGGAGCAGCGGTAGGCCATTATTTTCTGGTCCGTTGTCATGTTTACTTGATGTTTTCACTTGGTCATGACAAGATAAAATGTTTGTCAGTGATGTTATTCCTCCCCTTCTACTGAGCCACAAGATGACTGTATGTCATTTGAGGCTAAAGGGGCATTTTTTCACTTTCTTTCAAGCATCTTTCTCAGTAAGGCTCTTACATGGCCTGATCTTCTATCTGTTTGAAAGCAACTTCATTTATCACTGCATCTGGTCCTTAGCAGTTAAAATATAGATTGGGCAATACAAAGGCATGTTTCATTGGACTTTTGTTTTTCACTTTAAACCATGCCTATCATAAGTTTATGTCTAACAAATTAATAAATGGCTATTTCTGTGGTGTCCTTTTTAAAAACTCTCTTTAATTGGAAAAGCCTCACATTTTTTTCCAAGTGAAGTGCAGATGCCTCCAAGCTAATTGCCAATAGATTTGATTCATCTAGTTTTAAGACCTGTTGAGAAATACTGGAGCGATTCCAGGAGTTCAGTTACCACACATTGCAAGCAACTGGCCCCTTTTTAGAGATTGAACATGCATAAGTGCAGATGTCATGACAATGATGAACATATTGCTAAATGTTATGTAGATCTGTCATAAACACTGTGAGTACAGTTGGGGGGGGGGGTGTATATTTGAGTACACAATTGATTAAGTGCTGAGTGGATCAGGTGGTTAAATTTAGAGTTCCGACATGAACTGTCTTACTGAACTCAGTAATACTACATACTCCATTTAAAACTACATGACTACTATGTTGTCTTGTGTATGCACTGAAGAACAGGTAACATTTGTAAATGATAAGAAAGAAATGAAAGTTATGTCTTACTGAATCAAAAGTACATAAACACTGCCCAGAACTGAAATGAAAACTAAATGCCTATCTGTTGATTTGTTCTGAATCATAAGACACTCTGGAATGCAATCTGAAAAGTTGTTTTCTCTCCATATACAGTCTTTTTTTTCTTCACTCCTCCGAATTTTGAGTTTATAAAAAGGCTAAGGCTAAAAAAACCCCAAACCCAAGCCAATACAGTTTTGAGGACAAATCTGGTGGAGAGATTTAACATTTTAAATCAGTCTTGAGGATTTTAAGATGAAAACCTGAGGTTTTCTTAATTTTTCTGAAATTGAAATTGTCTTCAAGTTATATGTTAGTAGAAAAGACCTTCTTGTTTTGGCAAGATGCCTTCAATCATTTCTTGCCTTTTCATATTTAATATAGATGATGCCCTTGTACTGGTTAAGAAATACTCTAGATCCATTTTTTTCCCTTTCTGCAATTTAATTAAAGACAAATACCCTTACTTATCCTGTATCAACTGCTGCACAGTGGCTATCAGCAATATCTGTAGTATTTGACAGGAAAATAGGCCAGTGCTTTCCGTTCCTTTCTTCTTCCTAGCCATCCCTCCGCGTTTCTTAATAAAACTACCTGTTAGTTTTGTCAAATTACATATGTGGTTTCTTTTTATGCTTTTGCATCCAAACCAATGAGGCTGCATTTAGGGAGCTGAAGAGCTGCATGCAGATGGGAGATGAGCAAGGTAATGGAACATATCAAGGTACCTGAAAAAGCAGTATGTGGGAATGACTGAGGTCCATCTTTTGTCTCTGGTATGGAGATTATCTGAAAATGGCTTTGAACAGAAACATAAGATTTCACAGTGAGAGGGATATATAGTGCCTTTGTCACATCATTACCTAGCAACATAATACTGAAATTATACTTTGAACTCATTCTTATGTTAAAATGCAGAACTGTTATGGTCCCTTTGCAGATTAGATACATTGCCAAACAGTATTGGTCAGTACATTAAAAATCCCCTCTGTACAATGTACTTCGGGGGAAAAAAAGTTGAAGTTAGAGCAGCGTGTAGAAGTGTTGAAATGAAAAATCTATGAATAGCCTGAACAGAATTTTGTATTCCTGGGGCTCACAGCTGACTGTAGAAAACACTTCTGAAGATTAGAGGAAGTGTTTATTACTGAAGAAGGAATTTTTTATGTTATTAGTTTGTGCATTCCTGGATTGGGCTTTTCAGTGCTTTTTTAAAGATTCTTCCCTCATGTTACAACATACGCTTTCAACAAAGCCTTAGCTCCAGGAGGGGAGTGTGTACTTGGGACATATGTAAATATTTGGCTAAATCGTAATCTTTCTTATAAGTCCTGCAAGATAAAAAAGAAATGCATATATGTTGCATGATAATTTGATCCAGGTACTTTACGGGCCTTAACTTACTCGTGAGTAGCATTTTGTGAAGTAGGTAAATTGATACTGACCTTATTTTATTAAATAGAGGAAGGTGATGGCCTGAAAGACAAAAGGAGCATAAGAGGAAAAAAATTCTTGCCCCAAAATGCTTAGACAGCAAATTATTTGATAAAGGTGTCATTATACTTTATGAATCTCAGGCAGAGAAAAAATTACTTGTAGTACTCTTTCCACTGAAGTTGACAGTAGTCCAGCAGGAGCAAAACATGCTTGGCAAAGTTAGTTCAGCACCAAAGCCTTCTGTTAGGTGTACTGAGTTTTACTGGTGGAATTACATTATCACATTTGAATTGATCCCTCTTGCTTGATTGCATCAGGATTTTGTTGTGTATCCCAGAACTCAGATATGTACATGGTATAGTTGCTCAGTGGGGAAAATCTGAGTAAACTGAATGTAACTGATTAGGGTACACTTGCAGGTATGGAAGTTAAAATTCCTTGTGTTGGTGTGTACCATTTATTTGAGGGGTGAACGTAATGGAGCCAAACATCCAATTTCATCTGTAGTCGGTAGGATTCAAACCTGTTCAGCAAGACCTCAGCAGATTTTTAGTCTGTTGCCTCAACCGCTCTGCCTTGACTATGTGATGCATTCGTGGAAACCTCATTGTGCTGGTAGGAGGAGGGTCACTGCGGATGACTTGCTCTGGCCATGGAGGGTAGGACGATGGGGTGACTGTCACTGTAAGCCACAGGTCCTGTGGTGTGGCCTCTCCAGCCACTGACTGCTCTCACCGCACTGCAGGAAATTGGTGGGCGAGTGTAGCCCAAGGGTGTTGAGGCCTGGTGATTTCTTGGATGTCAAGATTAAGATCCTTTCAAGGAACTCTAATACCACAGAAGGCTGAGTATCTTGATCTTACCTTTGCTTTGTAGAGCAATTAAGTAGCATGTGTAGTTTGTGCAGTTTTCCTAACTGAGATACTGCTGATTTTTGTAGACAAAATGCACAAAGTCTTACCATTTTATGTCTGTATAATGTATTCTCCATAGTGTGGGAGGACATACTGCTGAGAAGGTCAGTCATGACTCATTATATAGACGTTGAATCCTCTTTTCATCACATTTGCAGCTTGTACATCTTTTCAGATACTTTTATTTGCCACTTTTCAAGTAAGTAGCTAAATTAGTAGCTGATCTGTAGTTGGTAGTAAAACCCCTCTAAAACCAGTCTTACTGTTAAAGTGAAGGCATATTTTAAAATTTTAGTGATTTTCCACTGTGTCTTCTTTGCTCGTAACTTGTGAAAGAGGGAGCAAGAAGTTCACCTCTTCATTCATGTACAGACTTGGGTAAAAAGCGTAATCCTTTGGTGGTACATATTAAATGCTTCCTTCGAGTTTCCCAGCACCTTTAAGTCCTTCCATCAGCTTCTTGATTTGCACCCACAGCAACTTCTCCAAATGCAGAAAATCAAGGCAAAAGATATAATACCTATAAAAACTATTTAACAGGGAGGTTTTCTCTGAAACATTTGAAGATCCATGGCACTGCACAGCCCTATTATAAAATCTCTCCAAGTCACCCTCTGAAAGCACAGCACCTCTAAAAATATTGCAAAAGGCTCCAGTTGCTCACCTATCTTCACCTACAACCAGGCAGTGAGCTAGAAGAGAAGGAGAGTCCAGATGCATTAGCAATCCTCAGAAACCTCTGCTCTCCTGGCTTGGTACCCCTATTGATTTAGATACTGCATATTGAAACTGATTGCAAAATCCATACTGTGGATCGAAGCGCCTTAAGAGCTTCGTGCCCATCCTTGCACGGAAGGGTAATTGTCAGTGCTCTGAGCTTCTGTCCTGGAAATCTAAATTAAGAACAAGCCTCTGGGCTGCTGCTAGGCCTGCAGTAACTTCTCAGGCTTTGTCCTCCCTCTGTAACCAGCTGACCTGAGCTGCCCCCAGAATACAAATCCACTGTACCATGCTGTCAAAACAAATTACTAACTATCAGGCAGCACCACAGAGGAGACAGAAGCCAGGATCTTAGCGAAAGTAAAAGGTTGCTCTCCCATGCTTGCTGAGGAATTAAGGCAAACTAAATGCTTTGGTGGGAGGGATGCATTCCCCCTTCCCCGAATGCTTCCGTGACAGTTGATCCAGAAAGTAATCAGGTCTCCCATGAGGAGAGGGAGTGAGATGTAAGGAGACTCTGCTGGAGCATCACCCAGGGATCAAAGAAGTGCACCCCACACACTGCAGCGCGTGCTGGCTTTGGGGAAGGGGCTCAGAGGGCAGAATTTTCTGTTTACATCGTTGCTGGTGGAGGCTGGGTACAGGCACAAACCAGGGAGGAAATTTGTGCAGGGAGTGAGCACTTGATAACCCCGTTTCTCTTGTGATACGGGCTGAAGCATGTGGGTAATGCCAGGTGCTTAATGAATGTGGGGCTGCAGGAACAGGTCACCCACAGTCTCCATCTGCATCAGTAATGGCACTGGGAGTCACCCTGGACTCTGGGGACACTTTTTTTGGCTTTCCCTGTGTCACTTGCTGCCACTGCCCAGACCGTGGTGGCAGCAGATGTGGGCAGGACCCCGGCAGCTCTGGTGTCTCTGGGGTACCGGCTCCCAGGCACCACCGTGGTTATGTACCTGCTTCTGCTCACTGCTCTGTGGAGGAGCTGCATGTGCTGGTGGGGTGATAGGATCTGGTGGTTAAACTGACTTTTTATAAGCACTGTGCCTAGATGCCTTTGGGAGAGGTGGGCGAGGAGATGGGACAAGGCACTGATACTGCTGTTTGACTAATAAAAGAATAGTTCCTGGTTAAGTCTGGCTGATATTCCCCAAGAAGCTAATATTGCCTTCAGTTACTGACATGATTTCTTCTTTGCTCTTCACCTGTGAGCATTTCCCTCACCTCCCACATACTGCTTGCACCATCAATTCCTTACAGGCTGCTCTACTGCTTTCCTATAGGGGTGTGTGCTGGATCTGAATCCATTAGTGCTTAATGAGCTAGATATTTAAAGCTGACCATTTAGGTTGTACCCCTACATTCTTCTAAATGAATACACTTCAAATATTTGCAAATCAAAAGTAAGCTCATTTAAAATGACACTAAGTTAAGCTGATTCTACTTGCTTGAACTAATATCTCTGTATAGTTCCTCAGAATTAACCAAAACATGTGGATGTGGACGTTTCAGTAGAGAGACAGACAGAATAATAAGGCAACCTCATTTCCATTTGTAAAAGTCCTAATTATCCTGACATTTCAGAGGGTACCAGTTTTCCAATAAAAATACAAATGAGGAAATTTCTTTTCAGAGCACAACATGCAAGGCCTTCTCAGAACAGTCCAAACTAACACAGACTTGAATGTTAAATGCCTGTAAATACTGGAAAAACAGTTTTTGAAGAGTCTTGGGGCTTTAATCCAAGGTGAAGCTCTGAAAGGCTGTGATTTCCCCATAACCCACCTAGTAGCTTTTGAACCCAGTGCTGTTCCAGAAGTTGGCAGAGACAGAGGTTTCAAAGACCTTATGCTTTGACAAGTTTCTTGAAAACTGATGGGGCAATAAGGGAAGAAGCCAGCGGTACTGAGGAGGAGAGGTTTATCATGTGGGCGTGAAATACAAATCTGGAGGGAACAAAGCTGCATTAGTCCTGCTGCTTGTAAAATATGTTGGTTTTAATTTACAATAAACTATGCAAGTTGATACCAAAATCTGCCAGAAAGCCATGTTTTGTTACTTTGTTAACAGTGATTTGCAATTTACTGTATTCTTTGTCATTATTTTGAGGAGACTTGGTTGTTTTGTTTGATTTAGAAGTGAGCTCACTGACTTACCTGTGCAGTTTGGAGATACAATTCAAGCACAATTCTTTGGGGCATTGCACCAGTTTTATGCCATGATTTTATTGAAGACTTTATAATACGTGTTAAAAAGACAAGCTGAATCTATTTGGAACTGGCATGCCAAATAAAATGTGGGGAGAACAGAGGGCTTTTTTTCCTTGGAGGAGGAAGGCCTGCCATTTTTGTGTAATGAACCAATTTGGAAGCATTCAGGAGGTGGCCATGCTGGAAATGGACTTTGAACTCCTGCTTAATAGACTAGAGGCTGATGATAAATCATGGTAAACCATGGAAATTGCCTGATCTGGGGAGGGGGAAGAACTGGTAGCTCTACATCTTCTAGGGCAGATTATAACCTCCTAACCAGGTTATAAACCCTCTTCCCCTTTTATGCAGCTGAGAACAGTAGTCTCTTTCTTGTAAATGAAGTCTCCTACAATGGAGACTGCTGGCTGAGAGTCTGAATTAAGAACACAGAAGGAAAGACAAAAGAGCGAAGCCTGTTTAATTAGGATGAAAGATACTCCCCCCTCCTAAATCTTCCAATCCCAGTTTAGCAGAGCGTAAGGGTTGTTAGTGCTGAAAGGTCTGACTTGCTGACTTGGGTAAACGCAATGCTTGGCAGATGAAGTCATGCTTAATTAATTGGTCTTTGTTGCATTCTTTCCAATGTAATGAGTTGTAGCATTCATGCTTGTAATAATTGATGTTTTCTGTGTGCTGGAGCTTCAGGACAGCCAATTAAGGCAGTGGAGGTGGTAGCTGTGCAGCATCTCTAGCATCTGTGTGTTACCAACATGTGGGCTATAACTTTTTTTTTCTTTTCTTTACTTGTTTCTAGTGCCTAAAACAGTACATGCAGCTGGCAATTCAAGAAGGCTGTGGTTCTCCTATCACATGTCCAGACATGGTATGCTTGAACCATGGGACCCTACAAGAAGCAGAGGTATCAACACTTTTTTCTTTCTCTTTTTTTTAACATACCCCCCCCCCCCTCAACTTCTTTATCTACATAATAAATATGATCATATACTTTTTCCTCCCTTTAATTACCTTTAATGAGCTTTTGGCAAGAAGCCTGACTGACAAGAGGAACTAGGAACAAACAGATGTTTTTCAAGGGTTTTGCTCATTTTTCCCTCCCTCTGTGCCTTCAGGAAAGGCTTACTTGGCATCCAGACAACCTCTGAATTTCCCATGCAGGTGACTTAACCAGAGTACCCTGTATCCCAGAATTGCTACGCCTCCATTAGCACTATCAGTTAAATCAGGTTTGATTTGACTGCAAACACTGAAATTCTTGTGCCTCTCTTAACTCAAGAACTCAAACTGGTGGTACACAAGGCCAGAATTTCTTCGTGTATGTTTATATTGGGCTGCAACAACCAATTTGCAGTCCAATATAAACACACAGGACTCTGTATAGTTATATGGAAAGAAAGGTATCTGCACAGCACTGGGTGGAAGTAGGTCTTAAGAGATGCAGAAAGTGTCTTCATTCCCAAGGCAGGTATGGGAGATATTGAGAGCTCAGAAGCTAAATGAGGTTTAGGCAGAGCTGTTTGCACATCTGGCACGTGCACAATCTCCCACAGTAACTGGAAGGTTCAGTTTGAAAGTTGGAGGAGGAGAAGCTGGAGGGAAGATGTGTGCCTCAGACTTTCTTGCACCCCTGGGGACAACAGGGTTCAAGGGGGCTGTAGATGGCCCCTACCACACTGCCTGGTGGCCTCCCAGCAATGCTCAAGCAGCCTCCTGCCTGACACAGAGCTGGGGTAGAGTTTCTGAATTGGGCTTAGCTCCAAACCCATGACACAGGGAAGAGCTGTTGGCAGTGTGGCTGGAACCCTCATATGTGCCAGCTGTTCTGTGCATCTAGAAGGCCATGGAAAAATGTGGGCAAATGTGATGTTGCCCTGCGGCTATTCTTGCTTGCTTGCTTTGTGAGCCAGGTAGGTCCCTGCTGGGCCTGAGAACACAAGCAGGAAAAAAAACAAACCAGGAAAAAAAAGGTGGCTAAGGGATTTTGTCTGGTTTTGTGCATTCCCTCTGCATTTGTTTGCAGGGATAAAATCAAGGAGAATCAGATCTCCATCCCTGAACTGAAGAAAAGCAGCTTATCTTCTGGTTTCCCTTGAGCCCTATGAATACAGATGACAACTGTGGTAGAAGTATATAATCCTATTCAAATGCAATCAGTGGCAGTGCAATTCTCAATACCACGAATGCCTTTTTCTCCAGAAAAAATCAGGATCTCCTCTCCAGTATACATTTGAAATGCCGTGCTTAGCTGAATCAGGGCCTGGGAGTTGCAGTTATGTTTGTTACAGCATGCAAGCATCTGGTGGAGCTTTTCTTTGGCTGAATCCAGCTACTGTGGAAAGTAGCCAGCTGTTTCCCTTCCTCCTTTCTTCTGCATAGATACAGAGAGGTTGAAGCAATGTCCCTCCTACTCATCGCACCAGATTGAAGGCAACTAGCCTTTATTGAAAATGAATTTTTTAAGGAAAACTAACAAATGGTAGGAAGAATTCTGCTCTGTTAAGCTAGGTTTATGATGCTATAGGAATTAGAGAGATGTATTTCCCCTTAGTAAAGCACGATGACACTCCAGGGCATGTATTAATGGACCATTAGCTTAATCCTTGGGTGTTTTTTGGGCTGAAGGCAGAATGACTAAACAGCCCAAATGTGCATTAGTGTCCCGTGGATGAATGAATGTTCTGATGCTCTGTTTTGGTGATGCACTTGAAACACCTTCCGCTTGAAAAGCAAACAGGCCCCCAACCTGGTTAAAATGAACTGCTCATGTATTTTACCAAATACCTATTTCTTTAAGGAAGACCGCCCCCCCCCACCCCCCCAAACTCCCAGGAACAATAATCTGTTAATAATCTGAAAGATTAGTATGTAAACTACAGAGTATGTATGAGCACTCTGTATTCTTTTTTCTGCACTATAAAGGCTGTTCCATGTGAAAATGTGACCTTTAAAAGCTATTATTTAGAAAACAGAACTTTATTCAGATGGTAGAGAATGTGCTTAAATATGGCTATTGTTTGGCCTAGAAGTACTATTTAGAATTACAGTTTATTCATTACACACTCTGAAACTCCTGGTGTAAAAGTATGAGCCTTCTCACCTCTGGAGGGCTGGATGTTTGGTATCTGGCAGGAAAAGGTTCCTCACCAGGACAGTGCCATGAGGAATGACGTGTTGCCTGTACTGGGGGGAAATTGGTCTTTTTGCACTCCCATGTTAGCATCAGGGTTTTGAAAAAGTGTATTTTTCATGTCATGTCCATTTCAGACTCTGCTGTGACTGACATTTACCAGGTACCATTACAGTTTGTAGAAAAAATAGGAGTTCAAACTGTCTTTGTGACGGACATGGTGTTAAATTGATTCCTATACTTTGGACTAAATTGTGTCTAATTATGTTAGCTACTGCGGTTGTTTTGTTTGCTTTTTAAATGCCTTTTGCCCTAGCCCGCTCAAAGAAGATAAGGTGAACTTAGGCTTAATTTGAAGTGAAGGAAAGCCTTTTCATTGACTTCAGTGCATTTTGGATTGAGCTCTCTTCAATAAGGAAACTGAACAATTAATAATAAAGCTTATAAGCAATTTATAACACATTATAGCTATGAAAGTTCCTCTACTTCCCTCTCTCAAGGTCCTTATTCAAGGTGTGTAATATTTCTTCAGTGCTTTCCGCTGACGTGTTTGTCTTTATTGTGAATTAAATCTGTTGTATCTTCTCGGTAAAATTCCTCAAAGTTTATCTAGTTTGGTACTAAATTATGAGAGCCTTTTCACAGCTCTTGCCTTGATTCTGAGACATGTGCTTCTTGTGTTGCTTTCGGGGGGTGGAGGGAGCGAAAAACTCTGGTTAACATTTTAAACAGGGAATAGAATTTCTTCTTGTATGGCTCATGAAGAAATGAGCAAGTGGGAATAGCAGGAATGTGTCTCACTAAAACAGTTGAATATTTCATTAGTGTTTGGGGAGTAAACTGCTTATTCATAGAGTATAGGAGATGTTGGTATTTAAGGCTTTACTTTTGGTCTTTGTGTCTCTCTGGACCTCAGAAGAAAATGTTCCAGGTTTTTGTTCTTAAAAAACTTAAAATGAAAACTCATTTGAACTAGAAAATTGTACTTTTCAGTACTTTGAAAATATGTTTTCAGAAACCCCTCTGTTTGGATTTGGTTTTTTGTTTTTTTTTTTTTACTTTAACAAAACCTAGTTGAAACTGGTACGTTCCCCCAGCATTTTTTTGTTGTTTTGACAAATAGTGCATTCAAACAGAAGGAATTGTTCCACTGGAGTGCTTGAAGTCAAGTGCAATCCTAGGTCCTATCTTGACCTGGTACATCAAGATAGCAGTTGCTTGTAGTATAGCTGGTTTTAAGTAGAAATAAATGGGTGTTAGTGGTGGGAAGGCAATGGTTTTAGCTACAGACTCTGTTTCAAATAGCTGGTTACACAAAAAAAGGAAAGTTTAAAAGCAATCTCATTAAACAAGATGTTTGTCTTTTCAAGCTCTAATAGTACAATAAACAAAGATGATTTGGATTCCTTCCTGGAAACAGAAGGTAGGAGGAACATCTTATGTTAATGCAGTTGTCTTCAACCATGCAGACTTCTTCTGTCTTGAATATTCCTGTCTCTCTTGGGAATTTGCTCCATTGATTTAATTGGATAAGTTAATATCCCTAATCTAAATAAGGGGTAATTTATTGTGGTTTGAAATGATTTTACTTGGTGCAAATCCAGCCACCAGCGTAAGCTATGAATCAGGGTAAGTCTCAACTGCATACAGGGATTTCTAATGCAATACACACTTGGATAATGTCTAGGGGATTGTGCTTTGCTATTTCTGATTCCTGTATTGTTTTGAAGCTTGTAACACTGATGCCAATGATCCATGTATACATAATCCGATTTGGATTAAAACCATGCAGCAAGCACTAAAGAAGATACTGATTTGGGCTCTCCTTTTGCCTCTTAAATTTGACAAGGAGAATTACCCCTTTGCATGCAGTGTAGATGGTGCTTATTGTCTCTCTGTCTGTGTAAATCCATGATCTACACTGATGCTAACTTGACAGAGGGTTGTCAGTGCTTCGTAAAGCGATGCTGAAATGGGACAGTGACCCAGATCTTAGAATTCTTAACGGTGTTATATTCCATACATAGCTGAACAAAAATACCATTGGGAGTCAGTTTAAAATACCAGTTTTATTTTTAATTTGAAAATTGGTTTACATTTTGCTAGGGGCAATTGAAATGGTAAAATGAGGAGGAAGGTGAGAAAATGTTGCAGGCCGACCTAGCTTTTTCAGGGTCAATATTAAAATTTTTGTAATTCTTATTTACTCATTTTTAATAAATCCAAGGGGAGCAAATGAGAGAGCCTTAATTTTGTTTTTATTTGTCACTAAATAAGAGAAGAGCTCCTTAATGGAGAAAATGAATAATTTAGTATTTCATGATGACTCTAGTGAGCATGGCAGCTGATGAAGAAAGGTGTGGGTGTAATTTCTAACAATAAAGAGATTGAACTCCCATATCCCTTTCAAAAGCAAGCCACAGCCCAAGTTAAAACTATTTTGCACTCCTTGCAAAACTAGACAGTGCCTCTGTGAGTGGGACTTTTGCAGAGGTGGGCAATGCAACCCTTTGCAAGCGGCCGTTGCTGCTGCCAGTACAGGATCTGCCCTTGCTGCGTATCTGCTAAAGTGAGAAAGGGAGAAGCACTTGTCCTGGTGAACTGCCCTCCCTCGGCATTATCGAGGTTTGATTCATACGGGTGTGAAAGGAAGTAAGATCTATTCAGTTTTCTTGATTGCCTCTTTGCATGTCCCTTGAAAGCCTGAGAATAGGTGGAGTAGTGATTTTCCCTTTCCACTGTGGTAGCCAGTGTTTAAAAACAGGGGAGTTGTTCTTCCTTGGCTCCTGGTTACTGCACTGCCCAGGTTACAAGGAACAGGCTGCCCCCGTGTAAACTCAACCCAATTACTTCAAGCCCTTTCATTTTTCTTCCTTTGCTCTTTTGTCTCACGTAGTAACAGCACCCCCAGTTATCGTATCACGTTGGGCGATCTTTTTGTACGCTTGGCAAGGGTCCAGCTGGAGCCTTTTGTGGTAGGGAACCTTCAAAATTTTGCTTTTTTCCATAGATGTTTTTACTTCAAGTGAAAGCTGCTGTTCTTAACGAGAGCTCTTATGTGTTCTTGTGCTCTATAACAAGATTAGTTTAGCTGCAGATGTTGCTTACAGGGTATAGAAAACCAGAAAACTTAGTTCGTCTCCCAGCAGCCTGATACATCAACAATAAATGTCTTTTCAGGAGAGGAGAGTCCTTGCCTCTCGTTTTCTTCGTAGGTTTTATTGTAAACTTAACTCAGTCTTAAAAAAAAAAAAAAAGACCCCAAAACTTGTCCTGTAGCATTTCTTGCTGCATTGAATAATTTCACAGCCTAGAATAAGAAAGGTCTGCTTTCCGACGTGCTCATGGTCTTTCTCTTTTGGCCCTTTGCCATCTGCCAGGTTGCCGGTTTGCTTCCTCCCTGGGTCTCCATCCTCTGTCCGGCCCGGGGGTGTGTGCGGGTGTGCAGCAGAGGAATGTTTGGGATGGACTCCTGGGTGGGGATGGAGAAGTTGTATGAAGATGAACATTTAGACTCTGATGCCAAGTAGGAGATAAACACCTAATCCCCTTGCCATGCTTACGGTTGTCCTTCTCGATTAAGCATACATGAGATTAAAAGTTCACTGAGGAAAGGATTTGCTGGGTTTTGGGGGGACCTGATACTCACGTTTCTTTTTTTTTTTTCAATTGAGTTTGCACGTACAGCTTTGACGTGGGGCACTGAATTCAGGCAGCAGCGGGTTGTGCGTTCCTTTCCTCATGCCTAAAGATACTACCTCCGTGAGAGGCTTCAGCTCAGCACCTCTCAGGTTGACCTCCGTGCGGGTGCCATCAGGAGCTGGTCTTTCAAAGCCTGGGGGAGTCAGTGGCAGAGGTGATGGGCTGCCTGTGTTCAACGCCCCGAGCTGCGTGCGGGGAGAGGGGAGCTGAGCGGTGAAGAGGGTACGTAGGAAGAAGAGTGGGGCTGGGTGAAACTGGTAGGGAAGGCTGGCATGGTAAGATCAGGTTTTCAATGGGAGAAAAGGAAGCTTTCAGCACTGACTATGCTTCCGATTGAAATCTGCAATAAAACTACTCTGCTCCCACTGTTATCAAAAAGGACAATTTTTAATACATGGGAAATTCTGGGCTCAATAGAACTGCTCTTGAAAAACTGTTTGTTAAAAGCAAAAGCAAGCACAGAAAGACCCCAGACAACTAAACAGTTCACTCAAGTGGCTCTTACAGCATTGAGACTCGCTATTTTAATTTATGTCATAATGAAGGAAAATTTAAAGTAGTTGCCAATGCTTACCCAGCTAGAGAAAAGCAGATGACTCTTTTTGTTTTCCAAACTCTATTTAGAATTGAAGCTGCCCTGGGAGGAGTGGGCAATACTGAAATGATGTGTCTTGTGGGTTTTATATAGCTGTGTTGGTTAGCTTCCTTCTTTGCTGAAGCTGCTGAACTTCACACTTTTTTCCCCATTTGATTAAGTTACCATTTGTTTTCCAAGAGTGTTTCAGCTGACTTCTGATCAATAGGTGAAGAGTTTCCCAGGAGGCTCTCTGTGTCTTACAGTCATATTAATGTAATATTGTTTAGCCATGCAAATACTTCCCTATTAAAAATAGTCTACACCCTGAATTCAGAAACTGAATGAGAGCAGTACTTTGACCCAGGGCTGACTTACTAGACTAAGAATATGCTTTGTAAAGATTTGTGGGTGTTTCCCATTTTGATATTAAATCCTTTGGTTTCTTCAATTCAAAGTCTTTTAAGCATCTTTGAACACTTAAATCTTGACATCAGTTGGATTATATTTTGTATGACATTGGTTTAGGTCAAATAAGTGATCCAAACATCCGATTCAAAATGCAATTTTAATTCCAATTGATTTGAGATCTCAATAAAGCAATTTCATATTTTATAATATACAAATGGATATATTTGTTTCTTTTTTTCCATCTACGAAAGCAAATGTATTCACAGCATGATATTGAATATATATTGAATTTTTTTGTCTTTGTATTTCTTCTCACAAGTGCCTTGTCACACAACCCAGGATAGCAAAGGCCAGTGTCTGCTTCACTGAGGGCAAAAATTTGCCTTTTACAGTAATCTGAAGGACTGTGGTGGGAAACTGGATGTGAGAGTTGAGAGCCCTTCACTTTGAAGCTGTCAGTTCTACCCTGTCTCACAGTACTTCAAATGATCAGGTCTTGTATCAATATTGGTCTAGGTTTATTTTCAGTAAAAGAGAAAGACATTTTCAGTGCTGGTACAGTATTACGAATGGATCAAATAAAGAGAACGATCTCAGATTCTGAGTCCAACAAACATGTGGCTCCTGAAGTGTCTGTGAAGTTTCTTTTGAACCCCTCCTTACCCTGTATGCAGGTTTGCTTATTATTTTTAAATAGGGTACTTGGTTTTCTTACGTAGACTGTTAATTGGAGATTAGAGCATTTAGCCTTTTAGGCTGCTGGTTTAATTATGGTAATGTGTAAAATATATCAGCAAAGCCTGTTTGTGTATGCCAACTACATTTGTTAACTTCAGTCCAGTTCCCAGTGGTCTGGTGCGTGTCTAAGGCAAATTCCAACAGCAATGGCATTAACTGTCTCAGCCCAAAACCCATGAAATGAATAAAAAATGGAAACCAGACTAGCTTTTAAGTTCCTTAGAGCTACGTGACCCCTGCCATTAAGACTAGGAGACATGAATGAGAAACCTTTCATTTGAGCTGTATTCTTGTGCATGAACAACATGCTGCAGTCTCCAAGGCTGGCAAGCTGTCACCCTTCATTACATTAAACCAACAAGAAATAAAACTGAGAAGCCTGAAGTAAATGCAGAATCCAGAGAGAAGGCTTTCCTATGCATGGTAAGAAAGGCGTGGGCTGAACTACTGGACTGTATAGCTGAAAAATGAGAGGTCAAGAACTACTTTACATTTTGGAGAAGGAAGTCAAGGTATGGAGGAACGTGGTGGTGAAAGTAACCAGGAAAAGAAGGTGGATTTGAAAGCCAGCTCAGGAGAGCAGGCATGTAGAACAGGGTGCTTATTAATTTTTTTCATGTCTGTGTTTCTAATGCTTTTTCTGTGTGTTTGTTTCTCATTTCAGATTGCATGTTTGGTGCCTGTTGACCAGTTTCAGTTATACAAGAGGCTGAAGTTTGAACGAGGTGCGAACCTTTTGGTTTCTATTACCTTCCTTTTTAAGTGTCAGTGGAGGCAGCAGTATTAGACACTGCAAAGACAAAGCCTGTTGGGTGAGTTCAGGAAGAGACAGAGAAGATGTCTTTGTTGTGAAATAGTTTAAGAGCAATCACTAGGTCTGACTGTGCTCCACAGACGAATTTGAAATTATTTCAGTGGAGCAGAATCAACAGAGTGGCATCTTACTGAAATACCACGCTTTTACTCAAGCTTATGGACAACACTCTCAGATTGCGTGCCTGAGGCTCCACCGTTCTTCCTGCAGCATGCTCATCTTGGGTCCTTGAGATGCTGGTTGTACTAGTAGAACTAGACAAGGAGCTAGAGGCTGGTGCAGGGTGCACATGGTCCTTTTGTACATCCACAGAGATCTTCAGAACTTCTGAGGGAGACAGACCCTTCAGTGTGATGGGGATTTTTGCAAACATCTCTGCAAGAGAGCTTTTCTTATGTAGAAGTCTCATGTGTGTTCATCTAGTATATTTTGGTTTTTCCTGAGGGATAATTGGACCCCTCATTACTGAGTAAGGCCTATTAGTAAAGAAGTTTGAAACTGAAGGTCTTACTGGGGCCAAGCTTTCCTATGCCAGAGGTCAGCCTTCTGCCTCAGGAGATGGTTCCTTGCCAAGGCTGAAGAAGAAACTTGCTAGTCAGAGAGATGAGGTCCCATGCTGGTTTTAGAGACTGACACCAACTTGAAAGTCTCAGCTGGAAGTTGTAGCGTTTTTCAAAGAACTCACTCTGTGGTAGCTTGCAGGGTAGTGTATCTGGGACTGACCTGTCCTGACTCTGCCTGTTTTCAAACTTCCCTTGAAAGACTGTATTTGTGTTCTTGCTTTGCATGCATGCTTAGATGCAGATGGATTGGGAATGTGTGTGAAAATGCAGAGGTTCATAAAAGTTAAGCACAGTAATGCACTTGATAAGATGGTCAGATTGAAGAATATGTGGGGTTTTACAGAATCTCATCTGGTATGAGTCACAGTGAATGACCATGAAGTATAAAAACTGCAAAATGAGTATACTCAAGTATGCCTCAGAGTTCATGGAGAGATGCAGATTGTAGCTATGATTTGCAGGCACTCAGGCCAAAAAAGAAAAAAAATCCCAAACCCTGGTTTCATTTTTTATTTCTCTCTCCTATTTTACCTTCTTGTCATTTATCCTTCATTCCTTAGGAAGTCCCTCCAGTTCATAAGCCAAGCAGTGGCTTGTCTACAACCCTAGACAGTGGAAATCAGAGCTTGTTAAATGACCATATTAAAGGGTTACAAAAGAGAGACATCTTGCAATACATTAATCTGTTCTGTGTAAAACCTTTTTTTTAACTCAAAACTGTGAAACTAATGATTTCCTGGTATCTCTTCCTCTCTAACCAGCCAGAGCTGAACTCATGATCTTTTGTCCAAATCCCTGTAACATCTCTTTTTTTTTTACACTGCCTCCCACGCTCAGAATCCTGAAACTTGTCTATATTTTAAATATTCCTTCCCTTTTCTTTCTTGCCTAAGTCTGACAAATCCTCATCCACCTCCACTACCTCTCTTCATTATGTTTCTAAGATCTGTCCTTTCTCCTTTATGATGAATAAAACTGGCATCCAAGCAGCAGGCTTAAATATAGCCTTTTTGCCTTGCCTGTTGGCCCCAGCAATAAATCCAGCTTACTGGTGCCTGGGGACAACGATTCCTGCTAACTAAAGCTCTGACCTGGACACCAGCACTAATCCCAACCCTGGCCAAGACCTTTTGCCTATCCTGGATTTAGCACTGCCCCCAAGGCTGGCCTTTTTGGACTCATCAGTTGGACTTGGCTTATTAGCTTCTGCTGGCCTGAAGCTCTATTCTCAGACCTGACCCTAACCTGGCAAAGCCTGCCTGCTCTGACCAATGCCAATGCTGGCCTGACAGTCTTTTTCTGAAACTAGCAATAAACCTTGCTGATGGCACCTGCTGGGGCCGAATTCTGACCCAGAATCTGCCTGGGGACTCCCAGCAGCTGAGATCCGTTGTGTGCCTTGTGCCTGTGTCAGCCTTAGTGCGACGTAGCCTTTTTCAAACCTAGCATTATGAAAAACCCAGGCTGCTACTGCCTAACTCTGCCCTCTCCTCCCTTAAAATAGGCAGGTACTAGGGTGTCCTTCATGACTTTTGCTCTGATCAACAATGCCCTTTTTTCAAACCCTTTGGCTTCCTATAGTTACGCACTTCTCTCAGCTTTATTCTGTTGAGATATGGGCTCTTTGCTTCAGCACCCCCTTTGCTTTGCTAGAAATGCTAGAAATAAAGAACCAGCTTCTTGGGTAAGTCGAAAGACTTTCTCTTGCTCTGTAGTCTTTGCTTACCAGTCTTCAAGTGATTGGTAAAGCAAATGCTCTCACTCTTCCAGACTTTTTCCATCATGAGATGAATTTTGAGGAAAATTTTGAAGACCTGAAGAAGGACTTACACATCCAAAAGCTATTTTCCCCATCCTCCATCTGTGTTAGCTATTTTATTAAAATAGATTTCCTCTCCATTTCCTTGTTTTTTTAAAAAATGGGCAAATAATATTGAGTGAAAAAGTAGTGAGAAGTAATTGGCATACAATTGTGTATCTATAGACACTTGCTTAGTTTAATAAGGAATGCAGTGAAAATATGCTATTCTCTTGTGGGTTTTGTGTTCATAGAATGCAAATGTTTTCAGGCTTAAAACCAAGCTTCCTTAACATATCTGTAACTTCTCTGCATCCAGTCAGGACCTAGCCACAGAGCTTCCGTGCAGCATATTTTAATAGAAGAAACAGGAATTGCTCTGTCTGTTTAGGATGGGGTTGATGTGGTTGTCAGAAGTAACGAAATAGAGGAATAGGATGTGGTTAGGACATATGCATTATATTTCTATTTCTGTGACAATTGCCCAAGAGGCTGAGTGGTAGATGATGAGAACCTCCACTTTATGCCGGACCAAAGAGTAATCCATTTTAAAAGGAGATGTTCCTAATATTCTGTGAAAGGCATAGGCTCATCCTTTCAGTGAGTACCTCTGGTGAGCCAGAAATTTTCCTTTCTTCAGGGTGCTGCATTTCCCCTATCTGTCTCCCACATCTCACCTGCTTGTTCACGTGTTTTGTGAAAACTGGCCAGATCCGTGCCCAGTACTGGCAATGTTCCGGAAGGCTTTCCTCCTGAGAGTGGAAGAAGTGCGGCTGAACTGGCTGTGGGGAAGCAGGGGGAAGGCTCGGGAGAGAAATGGCCCTAATCAAAAGATGGAGCAGCTTGTCAGAGCAATATGATAGCCTCTTTCCTTTTTTTGGCTGCTCCTTTTAATTTTTTTTCTGTTTTCACTTGTACTCCATGGTTAACCAAACAGTATGAGACAGCATGGATTGCAAAATGCCATCTGTAGGTTCTTTGTAAAATGGAGGAAGTGGGAGAGGAGGGAATTTCATCTCATGCATTACATCTTACTGCAACAAATTTGTAAAAATCAGTAAGATTTATAACCCAACTCCCCTTGTCCCAATGATGTCAAAACCAGACATTCTGTCTTTCATCCAAAAAAAGGGTAGGAGACTTTAGATATCCAAAGTTGAGTATGTTAAGCAGGTATCTGCAGGAACTGCACTTTATTTCGTTTTAAAGCTGTTTATCAACAGAAAGCATACACAACCTATTGTGTGAAGACTTAAATGCAATTGCCAGTATTAGGCCATGGTCTTATCTAGTTCAGTGTTTCTTTTAAGAGTCACCGAAGGAAGCTACAGAAATAATGATTTCTCAGTCAAGACACTACTTTTTAAAACTATATAAAAATGTAAAATGCCTTGTACTGCCCATCCATGTCTCCCTCTTCTCCCCACAAATGAAGCTGCAAACTATTTTGTTCTGGCTTTCATTGAGTAGAAAGCAAAATGATTGCTTGTTTTGGGGGGCAAAGGAAGCACGTGTAAGAGAATAAGAGGAAAGAATGTAACTAGATTCATGGAGTGGCTGGAGGTAGATGGTACAGGTGTTTTGCTGGCACTGCCTAAATTATAGATGACAGCCTTTGCCATGGATGTAAAAATTCTCCACGTCTTTCAGAGGACTCTGACACAGACTTAAAAATTACCTGAAGTCAGAGCATTGTGTACCTGTGTGTCTTGCACCCAGCAGAGAGGATCATCATCCTTACATGGTTCCTCACTGTAAGTGTCCTGGACAAATGGGAGGGAGGGCTGTCTTTAAACAAACTGGAAGTTTTCAAGGTGAACAGAGAGGTTTGGCATGCTGGAAGAGAGCTGAGTTTCTAGTGCACGTTAGGTTATGATGTTTCTGAGGTGTCCTTCTCCCCAGGTGTTCATGCATGTGTATCTAAATGCTTGAGAGCTTGAGGAAGAGTTTTACTTCTTTGAACACATTTCTAGTTGTACAGTTTCTGGTTTCTGGGTATCTGGACGCTGAACTGATAACGCTGCTTTTCATGTTGACTGGAGCATCTGCTAGATATCCAGCCACCAGCCCCCTTCACTGTGGGCTACCAGCAACCTCCTGCAGAGGAGCAGTGCAGGCAGGAGGGTGTGCACAGGAGGAAGTGCCTTCCACTATTTCAGCAAAATTCGTCAGAGAACATATGTGTGGGGCCCTTGTGCAGCCTTTTGTTTCAAGCGGGACAATATTTTATCTGCTGGAGGTACAGAAGAACATTGTAATGGCTTTTGACATCTCACTTTCAGGGATTTCTACCTGTTCCTGAGACATCCCCTCCAGCTATTTATTTTCAGTGGTGGTACCAGGGAGCTCCCAGGGAAGGAGGAGAGGCAGATAGCTCCTGCAGGCACAACAGCCCTTTTCTGAGGAGGCTCTGCAGGGTGGGAGTGTTTGGCTCTACCTCATGGACTTGAGTCAGTAGAAAGCGCACACAGAATGGGCACCCCTAACAGTGAATGTGTTTCAGCTGGGTTTCTGTTGCAACCCCAAATTCCTTGAATAACCATTGGGGAATGAGAGGAAGGATCAACATTTATCATTCTCTGCCATGTGGTGATGTCTGTAACTCAATGTCTCCACACCAAATCTTACCTTGACAATTGTTGTAATCTGATACCTGAGAAATAATGATCACATAATTAAGGGAATATTAATCAGAGTTTGTAGATACAGGGGAATAAATAAGGCATGGAAAGTGACTTGACGTTAATTTAATGATAGTCCTTCTGCTATTTACGTGAAATTTACTGCATGGCTTGCACACGTGAAAGACCTGGAATGGCCTAAGGTCACAAGACATGCGCTTCTCAGCAAGCAGCACTTAATGTTCGTCTTTTGTCCCTCCCTGTAAAGGCAAAGAATATGTCCCATGTTGTGTATTGGCATTCTCGCGATGCTTCCAGTGCAACTGCGGACCTGCCTAAAGAAGAGGGCTAGGCCTGAATGCCCATGGGCATGGGCACGGACGGCTTCAGCTTTCCCACCCACACACAGAATTGGGTCTTGTGTACCTAGACACGTGTCTCTGGAATGAGAAGGGGACTCTGTAAAGCTTTGTTTTTCTCTCTGTTACGTTTCAGAAGTCCACTTGGACCCCCAGAGAACATGGTGCCCTGCAGCTGACTGCCAAACGGTGTGCCATATTGCACCGAGCGGGTCAGGAGCGCCGGTGCCAGTGGAGTGCCCGGCTTGCCACCTGGCGTTCTGCTCCTCTTGCAAGGAGGCATGGCACCCGCAGCGCCTATGCCAGGAAAACCAAACTACTCCAGCACCAACTGAGCAGGGGTAAGAGGGGAACCCACGGAGGCAACATGGTCTTTCAGTTCCTTTTGGCACAGGGTGCTAGCTCTGTGCCTCTTATTAGTTTCATGGACTGGCTTCCTTCTAACATCTCCAGTGCATCTCTGAGACTTTCCATCTCTCCTGGTGTTTCCTGAACATAATTCCAGTCTAAATATTAGTTTAAATGATACCTTTTTTTAAAAATACTTATTATTAATATTGATTGGGTACTTACCAAACTTGTGATGCCACTGACAATTCTGACAGGTGAAGCCCTTCAGGGCTTTGAATCTTCCTAAAGGCTTTGTTTGCCTGCTAGAATTATAATTTGTGCCCATATAAAAAATCCAATACAGTAATACTCCGGGATCCAAACTTTGCTTATACTATGATTAAGAAATCACCCCTGCTTAATATTTATAGGATCTCTGCATAGCCAAATCTTAACTCTTACACGGAGTGGGTGTAAAAAGTCCTGTTTGGTGTGAGAAATCTGGTTTATGCTCATTTTGCATAGGTGTAAACAACCTACAGATAAGGTTACATAAAGCATTAATCTACAGAAAGAAAACACTTTTGTGTTTAAATTATATAATGTCCATCTTTGTTTTCAGAATCAGATTAAGTTCAGTCATGTGTGTTCAAAGTTTTCTATCATTTTTTGCAAGAAATGAAAGACTTACTTAAAATCTAAGCATTCTGCTTGCTAGAGACTTCGTCAAATAGGAGTTGCCAAAGAGCTCTCACCATAATTTTTCTTCTCCAGGTTTGATCTTTGGCTTTGGTGGAGTTTAAGGCTATGTTGCTCAGGCAGGGACAGTGCTGTAAATTGCATAATCCAGTCCTATTAAATGAATGGTGCAAGCTGTCTTACACAGTGGTAATTTTTAATGCTATAGGTGATACATTTGTGGGTACAGTGAGTGTTGGTTTTATACAGCATAGAAGACCAAGGGAATAGAGTTTCACTTTTACGTGATCTTACAGCTAGTAGTGGGTATACTCCAGTGTATTGTACTGGGTATAACAAGCTTCACACATTAAGTGCATTAAGACAACAACATTAGATGCTCTCTAAAATAAACACCTACACATTAGGCAGCGGAGCTGAATATCAACAGTAATTACGTTCACATTTCACATTAATATTTCCCTTTTCTTCTAGATCACTTATTGGAACGGGGACAGAGGCACCAATTAAGCAGTGCCCAGTCTGTCGGATCTATATTGAGCGAAACGAGGGCTGTGCTCAGATGATGTGCAAGAACTGCAAGCACACATTTTGCTGGTACTGTCTACAGAACTTGGATGTAAGTGCTGCAGAAAAAGACAGCTAGATAAGAGTAACGGGGTTGGGGTTAGTCTGAGGCCCTGTACAAGCTCTCCTCCAACTTGTTGATATCCTAGTGTACGTCTTGGCTCAATTCAGCTTCTAACTTCATTTCTTTCTTCTCATTCATCCAGTGCTTTTATTTGTATCAACATTCTTTTTCTATAAAGGGTTACAGCCATGTCTGTGGGTCCCATGCTAGTTTTTTGAGGGAAATGGGACAAACTGGTTGCTCTCTGGAGGTCCATTCCAGCACTACCTTTCTCTGATTCCCTCTTCCAGTGCAGTAAAAATAGTTTGGTTGAGAGCCAGGAAGTAAGTGTCTTCCACCTGCTCCAACTGCAAGGGTCACAGCCTGTCCAAAAAATGGTATGGTACTGGGTGAAGGGTGTTGTTTCATGGGCAGGTGTGTTAAGAGCTCATATGGACTAGGTCTCCTTTACTAGTCCATCTCTAGTGCCGTGTTTGCTCAAGAGAATGATTAGTTAGTAGGCTTGAGGATAAAAATGTTGGATTATGAACATGGAGTAGTGCAGGAAGTGCAGGTTGCTAGTTATTTCTCAAGTGATACCAACTAGTCTCAACTCATACCGACTTCAAGCTTCCTAGCAGGATTAAGAGCACAGGAAGTAATGTGCTTGTGTATATGACAGCTTCCCTTTTTGGCACAGTCATCAGTAACAACTGTGGGAGTATGAAAAGGACTTTACCAGCACTTGAAATAAAATGTTACATGCTACATGGCTTTTCTTTTCTTCTTTTTGGTATTCCGCAGCCAGCAAACAATGAGACTTCCTCATTCTTCATCCTTCCTTTTCTCAGCATGCTAAACAGGTTTCGCTTAGCGATACGTCCTGTTTCTGTGTGGGTGAGCCTGCTTTTTCAACATGAGTCTTGCCGCTTGCCTCAGAGTACATACAGTACACAGTGATTGCTTAACACCGTGCTGAGCTGGAAGACTGTCAGATTCTCACAGACTCTGCAGACATGCCCTTACCAAGTTTTTGTCAGTTCAAAGGAGGAAGAAAAAAAGAAACTGTAGCTGTGTGATTCAAATGTAGTTTTTCTAAATATGCAGGGTTACAGGAGCTCCAGGTGTAGATGAAGGTAATACCTGCAGAGCCAAAGAGTAGGGCTGAAAAATGAAGAGAGGAAGCAGCGTCATGTTACAGTGCAACTGGCTAAGGGAGGGTAATGCAGAGCTTTAGTCACCTTCTGAAGAAAAAATGGATAATTTAATAAGTATTACTGGGAAAAGAGAAAGGAAACAGGGATTTCCTACTTTTTAGATTTTCCTGTTAAGCCTAGGAAGAAAATTACTATAAAGTGTAGGTACAGCAGGAGAACAGACGGTAGAGGTACCTCAGGAAGATGATCGCTCAGATTGCTAGCTTTCAGAAATATCTGTTGTTTACAGACCCCTTTATCATCACCAAATTACAGACTAGGTACCTGTGCAATAGGTGCAACACTTATGCTTTTTAAAAGTGGTGGAGGAAAGACACTATACAACAGCTCAGGTCTGAAATACACCACACTTTTTGGAACTGCAAGAAGTTTCTCTAGATAATTATTTGGAAGACAGGTGAACTTGAGTGCTGGCAGCTGGTTATTTTAAAGCAGTGTCAGGAAAGTTGTTTTTCCAGTCTAGTCTTGAGCCTCTCCTCGCAGTACTGTAACCTGCTCTTACAGCTTCTCCTTTTGTTTTTCAGAATGATATCTTCTTAAGACATTACGACAGAGGCCCTTGCAGAAACAAGCTGGGCCACTCGCGGGCTTCGGTGATGTGGAACAGAACACAGGTGCGTTCCTAGTCGGCTGAGCAGAGCTTTCATGCATGCATGAAGCAAAGAGATTTTACCCTTCAGTGAAGGACCAAGCTGACTGTTTTCATGTTTTCATCTATTTTTTGTGACCTATGCTGTGCTTATGCATGCAGACATGTATTTTATGTTCCATATTAGCTAAATACATATTTTTCCCCACCATGTCTTTCAGGTTGTGGGGATCCTCGTTGGACTAGGTATCATAGCATTGGTGACCTCTCCCTTGCTGCTTGTGGCATCTCCATGCATTATCTGCTGCATTTGCAAATCTTGCCGAAGCAAAAAGAAAAAACACAGCCCACCAACAACCTAAAACTCTGTGTCTGTTTGAGCCTCCATCTGTACAGCATATGTATGTGAGAAAGCACAATGGTTGTATTTTGGTGCCATACCTACCAAATAATACTCCCTTTTTTGCCAATTCTTGGGATAAGTGCCTATTCTTTACAGGCTACTCTATCACTAACAAATCCCAGTGTGGGAAAAGTCTAGATAATTCTGCAGTACATATGGTATAAGGTTTTGTTTTATAAAAGGAAAATGGCACACTGTTCAGTAGTTCATACCCTTAAATATGAGCCACCTTTTGGGACTGCTAGAACTTTACCATCTTCGGTCAGCTGAACATGACTTGATCCTGCAGTACTACTCTGCAGACCCAGTCATTACTGTCATGCTTTCTGTCGGCTCTTGGTGACATTCAGATTTCTGAGAAAATTTGGGGTATTTTATAAAAGGGGGAGAGGGAAAAGCCTGATGAAGTTCTTCTGCCTGCTAGCTTGTGTCCTGTTAAAGCTAACAAACTGTTAAGAAAATATATTTGACAGTTTCCTGTCGACTGGCTGCCATGGCATTTCTTTCAGCATTGAAATCAATTTGATTTATACTATTGATATCAATTACAGAAGTAAAAACCAACAAATCTATTTAAAACTAAGATAGGGTTCTCTTTTGAGAGACTGGACTACCTTGAAAAAGCTGTTATTTTTTCAGATCAAACATGACATACCTACCTTGAAATATTAGGAGTATGCATATTTCCCTGCCTTTTGTCAGTAACATGGGTGTAGTAAACTCACCATGAAGCTAATATTTTAAGAAAGGCCATGCTACAGCTCCTATTTTGTGCACGGTATTGGCGTCTTGGTTGTGCATATATAGAATGGCCGCATGTGCGTGGATATACCGAGTACATAATGGACAGTTAATTTTCTACAGTATATTTTTTCAACAGTTTACATGGGGTGGCAGCAAGAACCCTGTCAAAAACTGACTCAAACCAGGCTAAGCCAAACCCTCCTTTAAACCTTATGGACCTGCTGAAGTGAATAGTTGAGAAATGCTGTGTAAACGTAAGCTCCATCCATTGGTGGGTATTTCTTCTGTCCCGCTCAAGGTTAACAAACTCTGTTACCGATAATTTTAAGTTACTCTGAATCTGAAAGTCTGTCATTTAATGAACCCTTCATTTTAATTTGGTGCCTCACCACCAAACTGATTCAGACCCTGGTATCAGTTACATCTGTGTAAGTTCACTGAAACCTCGCTGAAGAGCTGGAGTTACTCCAGGCTCTGCTCCCTGGAGTTTATTTCCTTAATGGCTGGTGCTCCTCACAACCCTGGCCGGTGGCGGCTTTTGTTCTGAACTCCCGTCTGTGCATTTTATATCTGTGGGAATTGATACGAGTTTGCACTATATAATCCGTTGTAATTCCAAACCCCTTTCGATAAGGGCTGCAAGGTTTAAATGAGATGCCCAGCCTGAGCGTCGTGTCGGGCTCGCGCTCTGCCGGTCTGCCCTTCTCCGTGCACACAGTGCGAGGCACCCGAAGAGTGCTGCGAAGAGCGTCTTTGCTATTGCGTTTGGCCGAGCCTCAGGAACTTTGCCTTCTTGGCAGCCATAAATGTGACCTTTTTTTTTGTTTAACTTCGCTCTCTGGTTACTGTAACAGAAGTGGTAGATGTTCTTATTTTAAGAAAGTGTAGTCTGTTGAGCAGACTAGCAGGGACAAAGGCCTTAAATGATATTATCTGTTTTACTTTTTAATTGATTTCTTTCATAAATACTGTCTGACTTTGCTACCAGTTATGACTGGAGGGCAGGCAGTGCTCACCAGTGTGAAAGGCTATATTTATTCTCCATCCACAGCTTCGAAGGGAAGCAGAAAGGTAGTCAGTACGTTCTAAATACAGAGTGCAATGCAGGCAACTGCCATTTATAATAAATAGAGAATGGTTTTTTGTATGTGTTTTCTTTAAAAGCGGTAATGGTAGTTAGTGCTTGGGGGTACTTGTGACAGATTAAAGTGTCCAGCCCTTGGCTTTGCACTATTTTTCTACCTATGTTTTTATGGCACTACTGTCATTTCCATTTTATTTATGAACTTGCAATTGAGAGTCTTACTTTAACGAAGCCTCAAGGACAAAGATATAGGAGCTGTACAGTCTCTTTAACCATAACCAGCATTGCAATGTACCAATATCCTTTGCATGTTAAAATTTGTGGGTTTTTCATGTTTTGTGGTCTTACCTACGTCCAATGCACCTTCTGCTAGCCTGGTTTATTTCCTTGTCCTCTTCCTCTTTCCCTTGTCCTGTTTTCGCTAAAATGCCTAATGGAGTGAAGGTGTCTCATGTTTTTTTCATTAATACTGCTGTGTTAATGAAACTGTCAAGTTCTTCCCTCTGTTAAAGAAATGCGACTGAAGGCAGTTGTCTTGCCCAGAAGACACTAATGGACACAAGGTCACCATTTGTATTGTAACACCAATTTGACCTTTTCCGGTTCCTTAAATGTTGTCTAAAGTTAATGCAGACCTCTCCATAGAGTGGGAATTTGTTTAAATGATTCAAAGGGTAGTATTTTATGAAAACTTTGCACATGTGCATACCTGTAAAGTCTGGGAAGACAACACTATTCAGTTTATTTTTAACTCCTCAGTTTGAGTGTAAGGTAGCTCCTTTCAGAGGCTAATTCCTACAAAGCAGAAGGAAGGTGTGCCTTTTCCATGTGCACATTTTATTCCTGGTGCCAGGTTAGGTGCCTGGTGGGGGCACCAAAAGTGGTAGAATTTCAGTATGCAGGTGTTAGCACAACCTGACAACCAGAATGCCAGTCCAGGCATCTAAGGAGCCTGCATGCAGATTGGTAGCAGCGGCCCAGGCTTTAGTTGGGGGTCTTTACCTAAAAGCTGGATAAGGAGAGCGTGAGCTCCAGGCACACCTTTGGCTGCGTAGATGGAACAAATTGACCAAGAAAGAAGCTCTAGAAATACTTTGGAGCTTAAAATAGAAGTCTTGTGAAGATTCTTTTCTTTAAAAGGCTATGACCAGTGTGCCATGTATCCTGGCTTTTCATCGCAGGGGGATACTTGAGCACGTGCATTAAGTAGTCCCTGACCTGGCCAGCTCATGCGGACACGCTGACTCTGCCGAGTGGAGCTGTACCTCTGCTGAAGTGCTGGGAGCAGCTGGGCCCTGTTGCCTTGTTTTCCAGAAGGCAGCTATTTTGCACCAACTGGTCATGCTCCCAGAGTTTCCAGAGAACCATTTTAGCGACAATCTTTTTACAGTGTTAGCTTTGGGGTTTGTTTTAGGTTTTTTTTTTAACTTTATAAGAAAAATCAAAGTCACTTTGTAAGAGACTGATTGCAAGCATGACAAATAATATTAACAGAAATTACCAGGAAAGAAAAACGGGACTCCCACTACTTGTGACTCTTCTAAATCAATGTAGCTGTAAATCCACCCTCTTGAACTCCACCTGTGTGATGTGGTGCATGTTCGTACCAGGCTTCACCCCTCTTACCATCTCTCTCTTCTTTCCCCTATGGCTGGTGTGTGGGTAGCACCCAGGGGAGAGCTCAGGGCTGTGGCAGGGCAGGGTACGGTGCTGGAGCTGGGGTCTACGGCACACCACCCACCCTGGCTCCATCACCCATTTGCCCTGGGGCCTTTAACCCCTGAGAGAGACCTTGGGGGTTTTAGGCTGCTTACGTTACATTGATAGTGTCCACAGACATCTGTCTCCCTTGGAAAACAAAAGTTGCAACTACAGTATTCGCTCTGATCCAGGGGCATTTAGCCCTTCTGAAAATTGGGCTCTAGATGGTTAAAGGTTAGATCCTGAAATTAAAGACCAGTACTGGAAATCTGGATTTTTACTGCAGTTGGCCACACATCTCCATGGCCACATATCTCATTGTAATTTCCCAGCAGTCACTGGAGCTGTGTCAAATACAGCTGAGGATCCAGCTCAGCATCTCATGTCCTTTTGTTAGAATGAGGATGGTAATACCTGCTTCCAAAACCACCTGTTAATTAAAATATTTGTCATGCTATAGCATAAGTACTTCCCTGCAGTATTTATTCTAGAACTATGGGAGATGGTCAATGCTACCATTCAGTAATTGATGATTTATTAATGGTGCGTGGGGTTACTTACCCCAAAGAAGGGCATGAGGGGTAACAGTAGTTAATGTTTCTACAGTGCTTTAATGATGCTAAATGCTACTTACTGTTGTCTGTCCAGTAACATAGCATAAAGTCCAAAGATAAGTTTAAAATGTACATAATTTTTACTTGAATGAACTAAGAGAAACTGGATATTACCTTCATATTTGCTAGAAGATATACAGTTGGACAGAAATCAACTGCATTTCCACAATGGGACGATGAAATCAACTTTTGGCTGCTCTGTTCTCTGGTACCACAGCAAGTGGTTGTGTTGTAGTGCCTGCCACTTTAAAAATTTGGTAGCGGTTTTGCACTGTAATCTCCTTCTCCCAGTCACTCTCATCTTTCTCAAACAAATTCCTTTTAAGATCATATTTTTCATCTTCTATCTCAGGCCAAAGATTCTTAGAGTGAAATTAGTAGATTTCTTTGTATGAGGATAAAAACCTTCCAACAGTTTTCTCACAGGTTTTAATAAGAAATTTGATGCTGAGATAAATGACCAAAGATAGAAATTCCAAACTTGGCTTGTTTAGAAAAACTCATTCAGACTGAAGAAGTTGTCCTGGAAGACCTAAATAAGGACTGCTTTGTTAGAGCTTAGGTAAAGGAGTCCTACAGCTTTTGAGCTTCACAGGAGAGATGCTTGTATTGTTGAGCAGACTTTTTTGGAAGTGTGCTGGGAAAAAAAATCTACATCCTATATACATATTTTTACTACATAAATCAAAAAAGCTTCTCTTGTATGTCTTCATATTTTAGGGGTACAAACCCACTGGAGGCTTTCTAAGGCATAGTTATACAGTAAGATAATTTTAAAAGTACAATAAAACAGTTGAACAGAGTGTGCCAGTTATAAAACAGTTGTAAGACATCTCTCACATGAGTGTGTAGGATCAGACCCTAATTTATGTGGCTGGCAATACAGATGTGAAAATTTACCTCTCTTGGAATAGTGAGAGTTGATTCTTCTGTGGTCTGCTGGAAGGTGAACTTACTCCTAAGATTCTGGGAAAGTTCAGTCTAATTTTAGTATGTCCTCTAGTTAGTAAAGTAATGAAGTGGGAGCTGAATGGTTTTGCTGAACAGGAAGCCCAAAGGTCTGGTTTGTGTCACTACACTCAAGTTACTGAGAACCAATGTGTTTTTATAATTTATAATTATAATTTATACAATTCATATGTAATTTATAATTAGTAATTATAAAATATTAATTTTGAAGTATCATTGCCTTTTATCATATGATAGATTTATTTTAGTTGCATTCATACTGGCAGCCTTTCCTCTTCTGTTTCCTGTGGAGAAGGTCATGGTGTTCCCGGCAAGGTAAATTCCTATGATTTGGTGCAGTCCACAGTAAATGTTTACTGCTGTTTTTTAGTTACATCAGAGGTTTTGTTATGGTCCTTCAGGCTAGTTCTTTGAATCAAGCAAATTTCTATTGTTAGGAAAGGTAGTTTCCTAGCAATGAATTTTATTGACGATCACACTTTGGGCTATACGAGATGATACCGGTTGACAGGGTCCACCAGCTTTTTAGAGGACACGACCTCATTCTTTCCCCTTCTGCCCAAGAGGCTTTCTCTTTTCTTGGCTGAAAATTAAGGACTTCTATCATTTGCTCGTGCCTTCTGGATGTCCAAACAGAAGCATCAGCTTCTGGTGGCCACGTGCCAGGAGATCCCAGACGGGTTGAATGTGCGATGCTGCAGCGCGTGTGCGGGGAGTTGCTTAAGTTTCGGGAAGGTTGCCTGAGCTTTATGGCTTGCCCGGGGCCCGTGCGGTGGATGTGGTGCACGAGGGACTCATCCAGGCGGTGCTGGGCCAGTGCTGCGCTGCAGCCCCGATGCCAGGCTGTCTGGGTGTGCGCGCCCGCATCCCGCGGTTTCGCCGAGGTCCCCGTCTCTAGCCGACCCTTTCCAAAACTACCCGCCCGTCCCCAAAGCTTCCCAAATTGCACAACAAATCTCTGTTCCTTTCGTTTTCCAGTCCCTGCTACTGGCCTGTTTCAAAGAAACGTCGGTTCAGATGAGTTATTTGGAGCTCGGCTGGCCTAAGCACTGGCTTTGCCTAACGAGCAAGTCTCGTGGACGAAGAAAAGCAGAACTATGTGCCACGCTGACATTAGCAGCACAGGTGCCAAGGGTCACCTTGTGACAACTCCTTAACTGCCCCAGCATTGCCTATTTCTGAAAAAAAGTGTGTATTTCAAACACGCGTGATTCATGACGCCCACCGAGGAGCGTTTCTGAGCCACGGGAGTGAAGCGGCCGCGGTTGCAGACCCCGTCCTGCCCCGTCCGAGGCGGGCGCTCGGCTCTGCGCGTTCAGGCGGAGGCGCTGGGTTCAGCCAGGCTGTTCGCAGCGCTCCCGCCTCTTCTCCTGGCTGGACCCGTGCTGCTTTCGGATGCGTTTGTTGGAAAGAAAACCTTGGCTTGAGAGGAGCGGGAGAGAGGGTTGTGCGGGGCGGGCGGCACGGCAAAGAGCAGCTTTGTCGTGGCGGGAGGAATCGCGCTCCCTTCCCCAGGGCCAGCCCTTCTTCTTCGGGGGGCTCGTCTCCTGCCCTGTGGTGCGCGGGTGAATTCCTCCTCAGCATCTAGATGTTGTTTCCCTGGTACCTGTTTAGGCTTACGTTTTGTTTATCTGGGTTTTTTTTTCTTTTCCTCCAGGTAATACACTTTCTTCACCACTTTTCTCCTGGTGAAGGGCAAAAGGGTTTGATCTTTGTAAGATTTGTTAAAATATTTTTGTGTTTATAAGAGGAAAGCTGACATGTATAAAGAAATAAGTGCTTTTGTAAATTTTTTGTTGTATGATTCAGCATTTAAACGTTTTACAGATGCAATTTTTTGCACTCTCGCTGCATATATTCGTAAAAAGCGTATTTATTTTCTGTCTTTAAGGTTTACTTTGTTTTTTTTTTTCCTCTAATGTTATAAAACGCAGTATGTGCAACATTAAAAAATTAGTGTAAAAACATTGTCTCATTTTGTTGTCATTCTTAACTGCCTTTAAAAAGATGAACATAGAAAATTTATGGGGAGAGTTCGAACACGTCTGGGGTGCTTAATGGGAATGTTGAGGATAAGAGAGGAGAGAAGAGGTGGGGTCAGAATCTTGACTCTTACTTACTTTCTCAAAAATAAATTACATTAAAATCCTTTTTATGAATCCTTTTTATGGAGCTACCCCGGGCTGTGTGGGTGGGGGACACGCAGGAGGCTGGACGAAGAAAAGTCTGCTGCTTCAGAACCCCCTTTCTCTTCCCTTCTCAACCCTGCCTGTCCTTGCAGCAGAATTAGGCCTCCAGCTCTGCGTTTCTAAAGGACGTGATGAAACACTGCACCTTGCCGTGTAATTTCAGATAGAGATGCTCCGTAGTTTTCTCACACACCTACGTCCTGCACTGCTTCCAAGAGACAATCACAGCTGTGGTTTTGAGCATCACATATTAAGATAATGTTTACTATTAAATGGTTCCAGCTTAGCTGCAATTACTCAGCATCCGAAGGTAGGATTTTCCACCTAGGTGACATCCTTGAAAACCCAGCGTGCCACCTGTGGGGCTTTTCACCTCATTAGATGATCTGAAAGGTCTTGAGAGTTTTGCCTCTGACAACGCGTTTTTGGGGTGAGGGTTGAGGAGAATGTCACCATTGTCACCTACAGCTCAAAATTTTGGTCACGCCTGCACATTTCACCCCCCTCACCGGTTTGTTCAGAGTAAATTCAGTGCTGATGTTATTCCACTTAAACACAGTAATTTTTTTTTATTTTTTTTTTTTTGTGGCAAAGGCTTTGGTCTTGTTCTGTGAATGTGCAACAAAGCAGTGGCAACGCATCAGTCCGCGCAGTAACACAGGTGACGTATTGCAGCAGACGGAAGCTTTCCAGCGTGGCACTTTTCCTTCAGAGGATCTTGCTGATTACCGAGGAACCGGCTTTGTGGTGGGAATGTGTCAATTCTGTCAAACTCGTGATGGACACCAGCTGCTGGCAGCCAACGTGCCTGGTGCCCTGCCAGCCCACCAGCTGCCGGTGGTGGGCAAACTGCCCGGCTCCCCACCCGGCAGATGAGTGGACTGCCAGCTCCTCACCTGGCAACTTTGAAGAAAAACTCCGCCCAAAATCTTTTCCAAGAAAAATTTGACATTTCTGAATTTCTCTCCAATTTTTAAAATTCCAGATCAGATGAGTCTGAGCAATTTTCCGCAGAGCGGAAAGTCCAGAGGCCCCGCGACTCCTGTATGGTCACATCTTCCACGCATGCTTGTTCTTCAGCAGAAATGGGAATTTATTACCACATTCTGTTCACTCCGTTAATGGCTGTGGAGAACTGGCACTTGCCACTACTCCTGCCAACCCAAACATCTTCTGACCAGTTTTGAAAAAAGAAGTAGATGGCTTCAAATTTGATTTGATCCCAGCTTCAACGTGCAATTTTCCCCCAGTACCTGTACTTGTCATGAAGACTGGTTTTCTTCGACAGCCTTTTATTTCGGGGTTATTTGTAACCAAATCCCTGGACTTTAACCTTCTCATGTTTTCTGAGATTACAAAAGATGTCGTTTACCTTCTCAACCTCTGTGTGTATAACAGCCATCTGCCCACCCCCTTCTGCAGGGGGCCGAGCGTTGCCTTAAACACGACCCTCAGCCTCATCTACCCTTCCAGTTTGACAAACACCACCCACCCACCGCCCTCGTAAAACACCTCCTCTGGTCTCCCAGCAAGTGGGTCGACATTTTTGCTCCGGGGTGACCCTGTGGGTGATGCTGCCCACCCTATCGTCATTCTGTCACACTTCTCCACAGGATCCGTGACTCCTGGGGATGTTTCCTCCTTGGTAGGCATCGTTGGCCTTTGAGAAGCATTGCCCTTGCAAGTACATTTTCCAACAGCCTTTGAGCCTGGTGCCTGCATGGCAGCTCCTTTCTCTTTCAAGCTGTACAACCCTTCCAATCTGAAAACTTTTTAGTTTTGGGAAACCAGAAATAGATTAAAATTATAACAAAAAGCTTTGTCTTTCTGCAGAGCTTTCCAGGGATATCGCAGAATTAAAAAAACAAACCAACCAACCAAACAAAAAACCAAACCCACCCACAAAATCATACTTTTCAGACCAAACACTTTCCATTTGGTACCATGGGTTACTTCTCCTATGGGACCTCTCAGGCTGAGCTTCTCAGCCCAGAGCCTGGCTTGTTAACACCCATGCGATGAGCGACCTCTCCAGCCACAGCCACAGGTGTCCGACAGGCAAACTCAAGGCTGCAAATCTGTACTGGGATATTCAATATAAAAAAGAAATAATTTCTTGTCATTCCTTTCCCTAACCTGAGCTTTAGCAGGGCTAGCAAGCAGTGCACCTAGCGATAGGGGCACTTTAAAATTCAGCGGGGATGCTGGAATAGCTGCTCGGTGGCAGAGCTTGTGAGCAACAGCCCAGTGTCTACACCTGCCTGAAGATATGCCCGTGTTTTATCCAAAAAGGGAAAATTGCAGGATCTCTGACTTCTCAGACTGAGGCTCAGAAAGTTTCCACAAAAGGGTTAGAGCGAAGCCTCTGAGCAAAAGGCCCCCTGGTCCTTTTTCCTTAGGAGTGCCGTGTAGCAAAGAAATGAAAAATCCTTCCTGACGCTGACCTCTTATTAGCATAATCCATTAGCAGGCACAGCTGGTAATTTCGCAGTCTTGCCTTCCTGAGATCCATACTAGTGTCAAAATGTCAGACTTTGAGAAAGCCTGGAGGACTGGCCAATTAGTGAGTAATTGAGTTTTCCTGGGTCTTGGCTAACGAACTGAATTGAAGCCCAGGTGAGTGCCTGTGGCAGTCCGCGTTGCTGCCTGGTGCGAGAGGCTCCTCCAGCAGCCGCTCCTCATCCCGGACACCGCAGCCGGTGGGGAAGCTGCCTTGGGAGCTGCTGGATTTCCCCGGGTGAGTGTGTCTGAGCATCCCGTTGCCGGTTTGGGTCCGAGAGGGGGGTCTGTGGGTCCGGCTGTAGGAAGAGGACTCCGGGGAGCGTCCTGTGAAGGTGCCCGGGAGCAGCACTCTAGCTACTAGAGGAGGTGGCTCAGAACCTTGAGGCTAGCTCAGCCGACTGTCTCTTGAGAAAGCTTTGAGTTTTTTAAACTGTATTTGTTCCCATTTGAAGGGGTTTTTCCCTTCTGGTCTCCCTGGGAGCTGCCGGCAGAGTGGACATGGAGATATGTAGTGGGAAAGCCCAAGGGAAGACTTGCATTGTTATCTGCTTCCTTAGGGGGCTGAGGCTTGGCTAAACTCTCGCACGCTGCTCTCAGCGCTGCCAGGAGAGGGGAATTCATCTGTTTTCTGCTATATTGCGTTCAGTTTTGCTGACCTAATGCTTTGCATGTTTAGCTGTTGCCTGGAAGGGACGTTGTTCCTGGTGGTCTTTCAGCCGGAGAAGCCTTGCAGTGTGTCAGCTACCGAAGTGAGCTGAAGCATGCGGTGTTACGGTGCCATTTTTAGAACATAATCGGCATGGAAAGGAAACTTCTAGCTTTGTTCAGGCTACGAATACAAACAACTAAAACGCGACAGGCCCTGGGGCCTCCAGCCCGTGTCACCCACAAGTGTTGGTACAACCAGGGAGGCAGCAGCCTGGCTCCTGGGGGCAGTGGTTTAAAAACGATAACAGGGATGCTTTGGGCTGCAGCCAGACCCCAGTCCCTCTCGGCTGGGTGAGGAAGTGGAGCAGGGGCTGATATAGCTGTGGGGGCTCAGAAACCAGCGGAGTGCTTCTGGTAGAGGTGGGGTGGCTGGGTTTTACACCGATCTCTCCTGCCTCTGGGCTGTGGTGTCTTCACACCACCCCGTGACCCCCCGGTGTGTGGTCCGGGGTGCTTGGCCGCAGGAGGATGCTGGTAGGCAGGGTGGAGGCTTGGGGTGGCTAGAGAAAAAATTTCTTCTTCTCTCTTCCAGCAACTGTGTAGTGTTTTCTATGGTAATATGTGTATTTTCTCTAACTTGAGGCTTCAGTCTGCATCACATGTAGCTTTTGGAGGAAAAGCAGCTCACTAGTTAGCTAAAGGTGTCCTGATTAAAGTGCACCTAGTAAATATGATCATCTTATTAATTCTGTTTATGAAGATGAGTGATATCCCATAAGCCCTTTTTTGGGGGGGGACTGAAGTGGGCCGGTAACTTCACTGATCCCAGGTCCCTCATACAGACTTTGATGCTTGTGGGTTTTCTTTCTGCCTGTTCTCTCCAGACAAGCGGCACAGCAGCTCACGCTCTCGTAGGCAGAAGTGCCTGTTGCACGGCTGGGCTGTTTGGGTGCGCAGCAGCAACGGTGCTGAGCTGGCCTGGTGGGACAGCCGAGGTGCTGGGGTCTCTGGTCCAAGATGCTTCAAAGTATGGGGTGTCTAACTGGCGTCCAAGCTCTAGTGACCTCAGGACTAACTCTTATCTAGGCTTTTCTCCTACTGTTTCACCTTGTCTGACTTTTTTTTTTTTTTTTTTTTTTTTTTTTAATCCCCCCCCTCCATGCTTCCCCATCAGCTTAAAACCTAATCTCTGCTTTGGGGAGCAGGGTTGCTGCTGTGCACCCTGGCACGAGTGGCTGAGATGCTCTTGTTTGTGCCTGCCAGGAGCAACCTGTTCGGTTTGCAGATGGGGAGCGGTTATGCCAGCCATGAAAATGAAGTTTGATGTTATGGTTCGGTGTGTTAATCCTGTGGCGATAAAGAGAAGCCAGCCCCTCTGCCTACCCCTAAGCGGTCCCTGAGCCGTGCCTGTGCGGCCGTGTCCTCCGCCACGGCGGGGAAACCGGTCAAGGGCAGGGGAGCGCTGAGCTCTGGCGTGATGGGGACTGGCGAAGCGCCAGCCGGGAGAAGAGATTCACGTTTGCAGTGCTTCAGGATTATTTGAATTTGGCACCCGGCCCAGCCGGTACAGCCTCTCCCGAGGACGGCTCTGCCCGAGCGCTGCGAGGGGTGGTCAGTGTGCCGCCTCCTCCTCCTCCGCGGGACCCGCTCATCGCTTGCGCGGAGCTCGGAGAGGGGCCTCCCGTGGTGGGACGAAGGGAGGGTTTTGTTAGGAATTTTCACCTTTCACTTCTCCCCCTCCGTGGAAGAGGCAACTTCTTTCAGCAAAGACCTAATCAGATCTAGGTCTGCTTAAAATGAGACCAGTGTAGAGAGAAACTGAGGACTGGCTTCCTACCCACTGGGGTGGAGGCTTAGCAGGTGACCCTGACACTCGTGTTGGATGCACATCCTGATGCTTTTGCAGGGCGCTGTGCCCACCCTCCAAGGTGCTGTGGCATCTGCCAGGAGCAATTTCTGGACAAGGAGCGATTACTCCTTGCTGCTGGCACCTGCCTGCCTTTGATGGCGCATTCTTGGTGCGTCCACCCTTCTCCTGGGCCACGCGTTGTTCTCCTGGGCATGTCGGGATCGGGGTGGCCGGGAGAGGTGACTCTGCTGAAGGCAGAGGGGAAGGGAAGGACCTGAGGCTGCGGAGGTGCGAGCTTGGGAAGATGCTTGAACACAAGGGGCGTGCGAATGATTGTGGGAGCTTTTCCCTATGTCCTGGGCTCCATCTGGGGACGTGAACGGGGCACGTGGAAGATATTTCACAAGGAGCGTGTCTATGTGGGGGCTGGAAGAGGAGGGAGGCCTGGCTGCTGCTGCCCTGGTGCGTCTCCTGCCTTCCAGGGCTCTGTTCAGAGCTGCCTCCCAGTGGGGCAAGGCCCTTTCTCCAATGCACTCCAAAGTCCCCTGGAAACCCTAGAGGGATGAATGCTACAGAAAAAAAAAAGACCTGACTGCAGATAGGGGAAGAAAAAAATGCATTCAAAGTAGGGAAAGACAAATGCATGTGTAGGGAAAAAAAAAATAAAAATCATGAGTAATGTGTAAGGCTACGTTATTTTTGTTAATTTGGTAAGATGACTCAGTTCAGCTGCCAGAGCTGAAGCATATGGGATCAATAAAAAGAATTCAAAGAAGAGAGCATGTATGTAACCAATAGGGGGTAACTCAGCAAGAATCGAGCATGTGTTTTAGTTAATTAAAAGCAAAATCCTAATTCTAAGCTTCTGGTGGCTCATAATCCCTCTGAGCATTTTGGTCACTCTTCCCAGCTGGGGCTTGGGTTTGGATGGCCTCAGGCCTGGGTCTGTGGTTGTGCTTAGCACTGTGTGTTTGTGTCCCACTGCAACCGGTCTGGTCTGTGCCAAGTTTGTGCCCGTGTGTAAGTTTTTGTGGGAGAGCAGCTCCGCAGGAGAAGAGCCCCGCGTGGCGGTGGGTGTGGAGACTGATAAGGTTGCATGCTGGCTCCCTCCAGCAGCTTCATCTAGTGCTGATGCCCTCCAAGGGGGTGGAGGGTGGTGCCCCCCTCCCTTCCCAAGCACCTCGTGTCTCCTTCTGGCCCCGTGCCCCTCTGTTTTGGGTGTTACTGATGCCGTGGTGCCCTGCAGGGAAGCGTGTGCCCCCCATCACACCCACCCTGGTCGGGAGGTATGGCCACAGCCCACCTCTTCTTGCCCCACCCTGACCAATTTGTACAGGAGCAGCAAAGTACTTTGTGATCCCCCTTCCAATCCTCTGGGAAGGCAAGTTCCTCTTGGACACGGGGTTTTGCGTCAATCTCTGTTACTGTCATTAAGCTGAGGGCACGTGGGAAGGATTAGCACCAGTGCTGACCAGGATTACTTATGGCCTCAGCAGTGGCGGTGTTATTATAAACCCCATTACTCACAAGTTGTAATTATACAATCATATAGAGTATCATTTTATATAATTGTCATTATCTAGCTATTTATTTATATGCACATGGTGATCTCGGAACACCTGAGGTGACCAGTTTCTTCCCAGAAATGATTATGCTTTGGTATATGTGAGACTAAAATATATGGCAGCCATCCAAGGCCTGGAGAAGCCCAGGGATGACGAGGTGCTGGGGCTGTGAAGGACATTGCTTTGCTGGGGGAAGATGAAGTTATTTTGCTCTTTGCAAATCATGTGGTCCCCCTTCCCCGCCCCGCCTCATTCTTTGAAATGACAGAATGGTTTTGGCTGAAGTTGTGCCTCTGCCTCTTGTTACTGGGTTTTGCACATCCAAAGGTTCCTGTAAAGCTGATGCTAACGTGGGGCTGCTGCTGGGCTGCGGCGCTCCCGTGGCCTGGCAGGACAGAAGGAGGAGAGGCTCCTTTATATCCTGTGGACTCCATCAAGCAGCAGATGTATTATAGCTTCCTCCCCAAGATTTGTTTTAAAAAATGGATGCTAATGTACTGAAAGAGAAGATACCATTTATTTTTAAACAGGGTTTAGCTAGAAACCACTTGTCCTGTTTCGTGCTGTATCCTTTGTGTTTCACTTACATCGTGTGCTTTGGGAAAGCAACAGGGGAAAGATGTACAAGTCCAAGTGGGAAAGAGAGGAAAAAGAAAACCCAAATACTGTGCTGGATGTAGGATTCTGCAGTTACTGTTGCAGTACCCATGGTAAATCCATGGGTGCCGTTTGATGCATCTCTGGTATTAGCTGGTAATACTGAAGGTCCGATGCAGATAGCCCTGAGGTGAAACACAACCCACCACCCTGCTTGCACCCCTGAGGAGCGTGGGGTGTATGATGTGTGAGAGGAGCAGCAGCAGCACAGGATCGGTGACAGCTCACCAGTGACTTTCTGCGGAGGAGAAAGTGAGTGGGAGAAGGGGAGCAAGAGGGAAACGGTGACGAGTGTCAAAGAGATTTGTCGTGTACTTCTAAAGCATCTCCTAGTCTGTCATGGCCACCGTCGCAGTGTTATTGCAGGTTGTGTTACATCACCTCCGTTCCCGGGAAGTGATGGAGCTGCCAGAAAAGCTGCGGAGTGAGAGGTATCGATTGCTGGCTGCGCTCCTCGCTCTGTAACTCCTGCCTACGTCATGGCACGGAAGCGACTTGTAAAGGAGGGATTACATGGCTGGACAGACAAAATAGGGGCCAGGAAATAAAAAGCAGGTTATAATAATTGTCTGACTCAAAGGCAAAAAACCAATGCGGGGCTGTGGCAAGCTGATTTCACAAAGTGATTTAGCTGTTTTTCCCTGAATGTTGCCCAGTCTCTGCTGGGAAATACTTGGTGTGGGCACACTGACAGATTTTTCTGCTCCTGGAGGAATCAGAGGTGATTCTGGAGTTTGGAGGTGGGTGTTGAGTGTCTGAGAGGTGGGTCTCGAAGTGGTAGCTCAGGGACTGGCAGATGTTGGACACCACAGCGTGTGTTACCTCATGGAGAACGGAACGTGTTGCTGAGCTGGGTGTTGGTGCAGGCTCCGCAGGGCACCAGATGGGTACAGCCACCCCCAGAGGGGTGGCATGTGGAGACCCTTCTGCCCCGCTGTCACGGGATGTCCCCAGAGGTCTTGCTGGGCCTTCCCCTGCTGCCTTGTGTGTCCAGCATAGGGGTGAGACAGAGCCCTGTGTTGACATCTTGGACATAGGTGTCTAATCTTTTTTTCCCTGCCTGGGAAATTCACTGGGGAATTTTTAGAGCCTGTATTGAGGCTTCGGGTGGGTGCAGCTTTCTTGAGCTGACCGTGCAGAGGGGGGTCCTGGTCACTGGACACCTTCTGCCACGTAAGACTTGTAGGCACCCGACTTGAGCATCCTTGTTGTGAATCCTTGGAGGATCATGGGAAGCTGTGTTAATGACCTTGTCCCTCCCTGTTCTCCTCCTCTGCTTCCCCAAAAACTCTCATGCATGGCCTCAAGGAAGGGTGAAGCTGAGACACTGGGCAGAGCCACATCCCTGCTCCAGAAAGCAGGACACCCTTTCTCAGAGGTGCAGTCCCACCATGGTCATGTACGTGGCCAGGTCTGGAGGCTGTCCACAGCGAGCACGAGGGTCTTGCATGGGTTGCAGAGGGATTTGAAGCATGCTTGTGCGTGGGCTTGCTGCCTGGCTAATAGGGTAACCCATGGCCTCTGGTTTACCAAGCGCCTGCTCCCCATGTCTGGGAAGAGATGGGCAGGAGGGGATGGGGCTGTGCGAGCTGTCGGATGGTGTCCAGCTCTCTGGTCTCTGACCTTTAGCAAGAGTGGGAATAGAAACAGGATAAACTGGTGAGGTTTGGCCCTACGTGGATTCAGTCACAGCAATTTCCCCTTTGCAGCAATGGGAAAGTTAAATGCTGATTTGCAGCACGGCTGAGTGCAGCCTCTGCTCCCCTTCCTGGCTGTGATGCAGTGGGCATATCTCTGGAGATAGCAGCAAATTCAGCCAGTGGAAGTAGGTTATGTTCTCCAAATGCCAAAACGTCTGACACGTCCAAACATGGTTTAAATTGCTGGGGTGATGCAATTTCCCATTAACTGAGATCACAAGGGTTTTAACATGGATTGCTGTGTGCTTCAGCTGTGACATGTGAGGCTCTGTGGGATCAAAGCGGAGTTCATTCCTTTTTGCTGAAGGTGAAAGATGTCTTTCAAATAGTTCATATGTTTCTCTGTATGGGAACTTTCACTATTACTTGCAGGAACAGAGCCTTTACAGGTTTGGAAATAACCTGCCTTTCCCTTGTGTACTTAGTGGCTCTCTGGGGACTTGTCTTTGCTGCTTTCCCCTCTCTGCAGGTATGATCCAAAGCAATGGCAAGGAGCAGGGTTAAGGGGTATTGCTGATAAATCTTGCCCCTCTGCCAGGCAGCTGCCTTCCTGGCAGAGCAGAGAACTAACCCAGAGGTTTTGGCCAAGCGCTGTTTTGGAGCTGAATCTGCATGTGTGCTCTGTAACGGGAGGAGCAGCCACCATGGTGAGGGCTGGAGACTGACCTTTCCAGCAGCTGCTAAATGGAGCAGAGGAAGGTAGCCAGTACTTTGCCTTTTAGAAAACCAATACCTATTTATCTCTGGGTGGGCACCAGAAAATGGAGTTACTCTCTTCCTGCTAAAAGCTTGATTTTTCCTCTTTGCGTGGGCTCTGAAGGGTTTGGAAATACCGGTGACTCCCTTGTGCAGTCTGTGAGACTCTCCGGGGCTGCTGTCGGGTCAGGCAGGAAAGCTTGGTGTGCCTGGAGGTTGGTTACTGCCAGCAAACATGGTGCAAATATCAGTGGGGCCGTGCTGCAGCAGGTTGGATTAAATGCTAGGAAGAGATCAGACAGGTGAAGTCACAGCCCCTGAGGGAAATGGGGTTCTCTGAACAGGAACAGGGTCGTCTGAAAACTCCAGAGGGAGAGGTACAGCAGCAGAGCAACTGGGGCTGGGTGAGCCATCAAAAGCCCTAGAGTGTGTTTTGAAGGAGCAGCTTTAACGGGGGGGGGAAGCAACTTTAACGAAGAGGGAGAATCACATGTAGACATCATGAAAGAACTCTCTATTGTCACTTTACTATATTTTGCCCTCCCACCTCCAGTCCTTAGAAACCCAGTGCAGTGAAGAAAGGGACCTGGGCAGTGTTAGCAGAGAAGGGAGAGGGGAGCCAGGTTAGCTGGCCAAGTCTGTGCACCTTTAAGGTACAAAGTACAGGTCTGGCAAAATGACCTCTGACTATTTCAGCCTGTTGGCAGCACTGGCAGCTCACTCGCCACCTGCCATGGGTTTGGGACTCTGCCTTGGAGATGCTGAAGCTCCCCACTAACACCCCAGCCCTGCCCAGGTGTGTCCTGGCTGCAGAAGGCTGCTGGTGGGGATGGTGGTTCCTGCACCAGAGCAGGCTGCAGAGGGGAGATGAGGTGCAGGGTTTCCTCAGATGTGGGCTGCTCTGGTGTAAGGGTCAGGAGTTGGGTGTTGGGGAGAGGAGAGGACAGAAAAGGGGCACAGGGTGTCCGTGATGCTAAATACATCTGATGTCAAAGATGAATTGTGACTTGAGCTTTGGCTGTCCGTCAGATCTCATCCCTCCTTTGGGAAGAGATGTTCATCATCTCTCCTACTGCTGGTAAGGGACTTGCAAGGTGGGTATTATGGATATGAGACTGGGGGGAATAACCGATTCCTGTGTTTCTGTGGCCAAGTGCAGGGGTGGGTGGGTGTCAAGGTTGGTGCTGGAAGGTTTGGGGCCCCTCAGGAGGAGGCAGGCAGCTTGCAGACGTGAATACAGGAGGTGCATGTTTTATATTGTATGGTGTGAATATAAGCACCATGCTGCTGTAGACCAAGGATTCACCTCCGTCTCAATCCTGTCTCATCTTTATGTAAAGGATGAGCTTAAAAATGGAGCATGACAGATGGTGCTGTACCCCAGTACAAGCTTCTTGGCTTCTCTTGGGCAGTGCTTGAAGCTGTTAAAATAATCTCTTAAGGAAGCCAGTGGTTGTCATTGCTCCGAGAGGCTTGTGGATGGTCCATAACCTGAGAAAGGCTGCACAGCTGGGTGCCTTTATGTGGGCAATAAAGCTGGGGAAAGCAAACCCGTGAGCAGCCTCATTGCTCCTAGTTCTTGTGCCACAGGAGAGTTTGAACCCATTGTCATAAATTTGAAACAACCTAATCCTTGTTGCTTATTTCCACTCCTGGATAGGAGGCACCGAGTGTGCCGGTGAAGGTGGGATGTACGGGAAGGCGTGCTGCGCTGCAGTGACCCTCCTGCCCTTTGAGGAGAGCTGTCAGGGGATATCATGTGGGGAAACGCTGCATAATGGATGGCTGGGCAGGTGACAAAAGGTGTCTGTGGCCCGTAAGTGAATACTGAAAACAGAGTGACATGAAACCAAGGGGTTATCCCAGTTACACTCTTTCCTCTGGCCTTCCACCCCATCAGGCAGGTGAGGAGGGCATCTCTGTAGGTATGTCAGGATGGAGGGCTGAGCTGGGGCAGCAGGAGGCAATTCTGTCGTGCAAATCAGTACAGGTGTATAAAGGGAAAGAAGTGGCTCTAGTAGAAAATAAAGTAAAAGAGAGGCTGGTGAAAGAAAGAGGGTTTGAGCTGAAGAAGTGTGTGGGGGAACACCCCCTGAAAGGCTGCCCAAAATTATCACTGGGAGAAAACAGCCTTGTTGGAGGGGAAGAGATGGAGAAAGTGGGTCATGGCTGGGGCTGAGGGGAGGCTGAAGGGCCTTGGAAAGGGGCTGGTTGGGGAGGCAACACCAGGGAGACACGGCAGGTACCTGAGGAAGGCTTGCAGAAAGCACAGCGCAGAGTACTCTAGTGTCTTGCACTGAGTGCGTATGACCCCTGCAGTTTCTACGTGAAGCTTGAGAAAGCCTCTACTAAAGAAACCAAGGGCTGGCAGTAGAAAGATGCTCTGAGGAGGTATTTTCTGCTGGAGGTCCTGGTTTGGGATGAGCTGGAGATGCAGGTGGCTGAAGGCTCTGCCAGCAGATCCTTCTCTGCCATCTGGATGTGCAATACTCGCTGTTGGGAAAGCAAGAAGTGATGGAGGGGGGATAAAAAGGGCAGAAAGAGTAATTTGGGAATGGAAACAGCTCTCCAACTAGCTGGAGAGGCAACACTTGCCCGCGTTGTGAAACTTGTGAGGTTTTGGGCTCAATCTATTTGATCTTGGCGTGCGTGAAGGATGCTATTGGGTTTGTAAGGCTGCTGGACTTGCAGGCAGCAAGCTGTACCCCAAGGGGAAGGTCTCCCAGGTCAGAGGGATTAATCCCCCCCCGGGCAAAATCAGGTCCCAGCCCCCGGGGGCTGCCCCTGCCCGCAGCCGGGGGAGGCTGGGGACCCCCGGGTGGGAGGTGGCCCATCGTGCTGCCAAGTGTAGTTTCTTGCTGCCATCTAGTGACTTCCAGGGGTAACTAAAAAATGTTAAAAAATGCCTGGTTGTGGTGTCGGGCTGCAAGCGGAGCCGCTAAACTTGCGAAGTTAAACAGCAGGGAAATAATCCTGAAATATCGTGGTCTTTCTGTTTTCTGTATCTCCTGCAAAACAACCGTGGGAAGCTCTGGCACTCTAAGGCAGATTTCGGTGGGTAATTAGTCATGAAGCATATTTGTCACCGAAGAAGTTTATTTCCCAAAGTAGAGAGAAAATTAGAGCTGCCGTTTTCCCTCTGTAGCATTGCTGCTCCAGGTTTGCTTCCCCTGTGTTTGCTGGTTTCTTCTTAACGGTGCCCTTATAATGTCCACACAGATGTGGTGAGAAACCCCCAATAAAAGCTTTGCTGAGGAAACTGGAGTGATCTCAATAAAAAAGGCAAAAGACCTTTATTTTCAAACTTTTAAGTGCTTCAGGCTCAACTAATAATGATGGACCATGACCCAAAAGTTTTTTTTTTTTTTTTTTTCCTATGAAGAGGTGTAGGGAAGACCTCACAAGGCAGACAAATAGGGCATGGATTGATTGTTTGAGATGGTTATTGGGATCAGATATTTCTTGGCCCTCCCAGCTCTAGGAAATTAACAGGACTGCAGTTCACCTTAACTTTTAAAACTGGACTCTTCTCAAGCTTCCAGGTGAAAACATGAGGATTTTCTACAGAAACCAAAGGGAGAAGCTCCTATGGATTTTGATTAGGCCAAGATTTCACCTGAAAACTTTGGAGTCCAGTTACTACTTCTGAAATAGTAACGTGATGAAGAGAATATTTTTTACCTTGCAAACATTTTTGGAAAGTTTACCGGAGCTTTTCTGTGTGTGCTGCTGTGGCCTGTTTATCCCAGTACAAATATGTTACGGGTATGTAAGCATTTCTCCTGTTCTCTAAATGCCCTCGGCAAGAACTAACACCTTTGCATGCTGTTATCACCCAGCAGGCTTCTCCCCTCCACCTCCAAACAGCGGCTTGCAAGAGCGGTGATGGAAAAGGAGTATCACAAAACCACTTTTCCTTATACCCTCTTTCTCTATGCCTTCCTCCTGGCCTGAATCTTTGCAGGGAGCCCACTATGAGGGCTTTAGCTGCTGGGAACAGGATGCCTAGAAATACTTCAGGTATCCCATTACCATTGCTTCAGTCATTTTTTTGTTCCCTGGCACCTCAGGGAGCCGTGGTGCCAACGGTGATAAATCATTTCTGCTGTTTGTGTCCTTGGGGGCAGCTGCAGTAATTACTTGGAGTGACCCTTGCTTTCAGCCATCATGAAAACCTTGCCATAATCCCAGAAGAGCTTAAATCCTTGATAGGATGTAAACTGCTGGCACCAAGGGCAGTGTGTGTAGCCAACCAGGAATATAATACGCAAACTACTGCCCTCCAACCTGTGTATTTTTAAAACAAGGTTAATGATCTCTTGTTAAAAAAAGAACAAATGTGCAATGGTCTTAAAAAGGTGGTGACTGTTTACCCAGCTATAACATTTTAAAGGCAGTTACCAGGGAATTGGAGATGATGGCCCCCTTCGCTGGAGCCTGGAGGTTTGTTTGGACACACGAAGGCGATGTGTGTGAGACCTAGGGGAGCTGACAGTGCACTCGGGTGGGAATGGGACCTGCGAGTTGGGGCTGCTCGTGGGTCAGACAGCCTCGTGAGGAGATGGTGGTGTAATACTTGCCCCCCACGAAGGTGAATCTGTCTTTGCCAGGATAGGTTTGCTACGCTATTAGAACACTGGGGAGGTACAAAATTGGACAGAGGCAAAGTCAAAAAGCTCCTGGAGGTGTGCGGGTGACTCTCAGATGGTGAAAGGCACACAAAAAGCAGAGCTCTCTCCGAAGAGCAGTGCATTTCCCCAAGGTGAGTGGCTTTCCCACCCCACTGCATGGTGAGACATGTGGCATTTCCACCCCTGCTACATGCATGCAGGCTGACTTTTTCCTTCCCTAGCACATACCGTGGCCCTACGTAACTGATAAAGCCCATCTGGGTTTGATGAACTCCTGTTTTGCTCTGATTTGTCCCCAGTTGGAAACATGAGAGATGTTCCTGCAAGCTTCTGGGCTTGTGGCTGTGAGGGTGCAGCATGGGGGAATCGGAGCTGCTGCTGATGGCCAGGGCATTGCAGCTTTGTGAAACATCTGAGCACACCACGTCTGGGCTTTAATTCTGGAGCAGTGTAACTTTGGGTGCTATAGGCTACATGAGTGTATCCTCTGCATGAGTAGAGCTGTCACTGGTCACAGGTGAAGACCAAGAGTCACTGTGCAGGAAGGATTTTACATTTTGACTTGTCCCTGTGGGATAGTCTAGAGAAATTTAGCCCACAGATACCAAACCCTGGACATGCACCACCCAACAGGTTTAATAACGGCAGGTTATGAGTGGAAAAGACTATTTCTCATGGAGCATTGTCCAAAAACTACACTGTTGCATACCCATGCTGCAGGTCCAGACTAGAAACCAGACACAATCTGTAACAAGGAATGTATTTTAACTCTTGAAACAGCTTGCCTGGGCAACAAAGTGAATTCTCCAACATCCGGAGTTGCCAAATCAAGATGCAAGGTCTTTCCCCAAAATCGTGGTGTAACAAAGCCATAAGTAATTGGGCGCAGGGCATAGCAAGACCAGTAGCACAGACCTCAAACTTATTAGACAATGGTTCACAAGTCTCAGGTGTTGGTGATATCAAACCCCGATGTTTGCAATATCTTTCTTGCAACTAGCAAAGGATTCAGGTGCTTATGTTTCCAGAGCTGTTCTGTGTGTTTGTTTTCTTTTTACCTTAGAATGTTGGCTGGGGAGCAGACCCTAGCAGAGGTCACATCCAAGTTCTTGCCCTCTATCCCCCTTTCCCCCTGATATGTCTGAGGATATTAAAATGACCAACTGGCTTCAATGATCCCAAAAAACAAATCAGAAGCTGACTGACTCCAGGGAAGTCACATTTGAGGCATAGGGAAAAAGAATGAATATTTTATGTACAAACTCCCATTCACAGCCTTTCCTCATGCTAGGAACCATGTGCATGGCAAACATTCAGATGAATTTCACAGCCAGGTGCATCAGGGCCAAAATCAGGACTTAAATTTCATGTAAAACTGTCTAAAAACATCTGAGAAAATGCTTTGCTTTATTTGCGTGGCAGGCAGAAAACTGTGTGCGTCCTTTGGAGTTTGGGTGTATATGTGTAAGCACACAGGTAAAGTATAATCCTCTGACATTGCTTGAATTAAATGGATGGATTAAAAAAAAAATAAATAGCCTGGCTTTGTCTTGAAAGGATGCCAGAAGATATAAGTTGGACAAGAAACCCGAGTGAGATTGCTGAAGTTTGCGTATCAAACCTAAAGCCCCCAGGCTGAGTGTTGGATGCTAAGAAAGGAAAAATCGCAGGCTTAAAGTTTCTGCAGTCGTCTCTTATCAGTCATTCGGGCTGGAACTCCTCAAGCAGAGAGTTTGATTTAAAAGTATGTAATTTTTTTGTCGTGTTCAGGCACTGGGGTTTAACTGAGGGCAACCTTCTCCAGAGGAGGAGATAGGCGATGACCTCTAGTGGTGGATACACGCAGAAAGAAAACAGATGTGATCGTGTTGGTTTTTAACATCGCGATCAATTTATTCCCAGCTGCAGTGTTCCCGGGGTGAGAAGAGCAGCCGGAGGCATCGGCAGCCATGTCCATGCAGATTTGCTTTTCTGTTCGGCTTGGTGGCAAGGGACTGGCTTTCCTCTCTTCACTGGATCGTGATGCCTTGCAGGTATTTAAAAAAATAATAATAAAAAAATCAGCGCTTCTACCTGGACAATAATAATTTGTCACTCTTCCCTCAGGCTTTATGGGTTGGAAGGCGTGCTCACTTTCATACAAATGAGAATTATTTTGCCCTTTAAATCCCCCTTTTCCTCCAGTGCCCTTGAGGTGGAAAGCAATGGTGGTTTGCCATCAGGTTTGTCCAGTACTTCTTGTGGCAGGTAAAGAGGGATAAATTCCTGACGTGGTAATCCTAACCAGTCCTAACCATCTCAGTGGCGTTAGCTGTCGGTCAACTGCTGAGCTGGCTAGTTGAGAAAGGAGCTGCCCATGCCCAAGGGAATTGTTTGACAAGCCTGGATTTTAACCATGGGTGGATTAAAATGTTTCTGAATTTAACATTTGTTTAGATAATCCATAAAATCAGATATCAGATGTTTCTTGAACCTCCCCAAACTGTGGATCCTTGCAGAAGTGGCCAGGGCCCTGGTGTCAGTGGCCGGTGTGCTGATGGACACGATCGTGGCTCCTCTACATCTGTGGTGGCAGAGGGACTCCACGGTGGTGGCTTGGCATCGCACAGCACCTGGGTGCGTGGCTGTGCCGGGTCTGGGTCTAGGGCAGCAATTCTTCTTCTGGCCTTAATGCCATTCATCTGTGCGTTGTGGGACCGAGCACGGAAAAGGCAGAGCTAACCCAAAGTGTTGTGGCTTTGATCTGCAACAGGGGTTTGGCTCAAATTCACCAGAGACTTGGAGTATCGGTTTACTTAGGGTTGTCTGTGTCCTATTCGGAATGGCTTTCTTAAAGTTTGATTTGATGTCTGTGGGATCTACCTGAGTAGGCAGCTCAGGGTTGGTTGATGAAATGTCTGTATTCCAAGGCTCCCCATTTTGCAGAGTTAATGACAGCCCTTTAAATCACATTCTTATCAAAGTCTTGTTTTACTTATTTATATTATAGCTAAATATTGTATGTATGATTATTAAACATATAAATATTTGTGGTGAATTAAGTTTTAGCAGTAAATTAATATAAGATGCTTCATAAATGCTGCCTTTGCACTTGACACACATGGGAATTTTTTTGGTGTGACAGTATTTTGAGTCCAGTTATACTTTTGCCTGATGCACAGTAGAATGAGAGTCCCAAGAAGTCCCAGCCACTCTGTGCCTGTTGCATTGGACATTGTCACGATGCTGGTCTCTGGCTGGAATGAAACCTCCTCTGTGAAACCAGACTTTCCTTGTTCTCTCTTTCGGGCACCCCTCCTGCTGTTTTCTCGCCAGCACTTTTTGGTGTGTGCTAGGGCTGACATGAGCGAATGTCATGACTTGTGCACAGCTGCCTGCAGCAGCAGTTGGTGGAGGTGCAGAGCTGTAGCTGTGGCTTTACCTTCCCATACATTTTGCTTTCTCAGGAGACCAACAAGAAAGACTTTTTTTTTTTTTTTTCTCCATCAATGTTTCTCTGCACACACCAGATGAGGCACAGCCCATCTTGGAGCACTGCTAACTGAGGCTGTATTCAAAAAATACTGTTCAAAAGGGACTGTAAGTTAGCACAGGCATCCCCTATCTCGCTTTGGCTGTGCCGCCATGTGCTCTGACAGCAGTGGCAGGAAACTTGCTCTGGTTCTCCAACTGCAACTCGGGCTCGTCACAAACTCCACTTCACCTTGATTCTGGTACTGCTGCAGGGATTGTGAGCTGCTGCTTGCTTGCAGCAGTGTTAAGGGATGCTTGGTGTGCTGAAGGTGACAAATATAGGCTACTATATCCTTGGCAAACCCACCCATAGTTTGCACAGGTCTGTGAGTCTGTGGAACAGCAATTCTGCTGCAGCAATCACTGATGAACAAGCACTAGCCACTTTTCAAAGAAGCGACGTAGCTGTGTCATACTGGGGAGAGAATATAGATCTTCCACTTTATCTGACCACCCCTGTATGTTGGTTGCAAGATGGGAGGTCTGGGAAGGACCTCACTGGGTCACCTGCTCCACTCCGCTTCCCCAAAGAAGGGTCTGGCTTCTCTGAAACTTTTGCTGCCCCAGGCTTGTCCTGGTGCCCTTAGAAGCGGTGAAGCGCTGTGGTGGGTTGACCCTGGCTAGGTGCCAGGTGCCCACCAAAGCCATTCTATCAGCTGGACAGGGGAGAGAAAATATAACAAAGGGCTCCTAGGTTGAGATAAGGACAGGAGAGATCACTCACCAATTACTGTCATGGGCAAACCAGACTCAACTTGGGGAAAATTAACTCAATTTATTACCAATAAACCAGAGTAGGGTAATGAGAAATAAAAACAAATCTCAGAACACCTTCCCTCCAACCCTCCCTTCTTCCTGGGCACAACTTCACTCCCGGATTCTCTACCTACCCCTTCCAGCAGTGCAGGGGGACGGGGAATGGGGTTTACAGTCAGTTCATCACATGTTATTTCTGCCACTTCTTCCCCTTCAGGGGCTGGATGCATCACACTCTTCCCCTGCTCCAGCGTGGGGTCCTTCCCACGGGAGACAGTCCTCCATGAACTGCTCCAGCGCGGGTCCCCCACAGGGTCACAAGTCCTACCAGGAAACCTGCTCTAGCGTGGGCTCCTCTCTCCACGGGCTGCAGGTGGAGATCTGCTGAACTGGGGACCTCCCTGGGCTGCAGGGGGACAGCCTGCCTCACCAGGGTCTTCATCACCACGGTCCGCAGGGGAATCTCTGCTCCGGCGCCTGGAGCATCTCCTCCCTTCCTTCTTCACTGACCTGGGGGTCTGCAGGGCTGTTCCTCTTGCACGTTCCCACTCCTCTCTCCGGCTGCCATTTTTGCCTGTCCTGCAAATTTTTTCCTTCTTAAATATGTTCTCCCAGAGGTGCTACCACTATGGCTGATGGGCTCGGCCTTGGTTGGCAGCAGGTCCGTCTCAGAGCCGGCTGGTATTGGCTCTGTCAGACATAGGGGAAGCTTCCAGCAGCTTCTCACAGAAGCCACCCCTCTAACCCCCCCTGCTACCAAAACCTGGCCAGAGAAACCCAATACAAGCTCCCACCGCTTTGCCTTGGCTGTCTGCTCCTGGGCTAGCTGCCCTCACTAGAAAGTCGGGAGTCATCTCTGCCAACTTCTCACTTGCTCTTCTGACCTAGCAGTCTTCCCTGCCGTGATGTTCAATGGACATCTAGTCTCTGTGCTCAGTGGAGCTGAATTTGTCCATAGTCATCTACTGAGGACAAAAGGAGTCTCACCCTAACCTTTGCTGATGTTGTCGTCTTCAGCTGAAGATGCCTATGGTGTAGACACCTGTGTTTAATCAGACTAATCCCATTCCTGTTGTTTAACCTGATTTTTTTTCCTCACTAACATGGTGCTGCAGGACATCTGTTTCTTGTCTTCAGTATGAAAACCAGATTTTCTTGGATAAAAATCTTTTAATTCTTAAACTCTTTCCATTGCTTCTCTCAGTTCTCTCTCCTCTGAATAAATTGACATTGTTTAAGCTGATTTTTCTCATAAGCAATCCCTTCAAGACCTCTGTTCCTGTGGCTCTCCACTAAATGCTTTCCTATTAGTCCTTTTAGTCCTTATTTTCCTCGAAGTGTGATGCCCAAAACTGGACACAGTACTCCAGCTGAGGCCTTGCTCATGCTAAGTAGAAGGAACAGATCGCTATGTACAGAAGCAACAAATTTTCTTTCCATTTCCTCTGCTGCTTTCTAAAATTGGTCTTTTCATTATTTCCAGAAAATGATCAGTGCTCCGTCATACATTCCTTCCTCAAAAACCACCCTGAAGCTTCAGTATAAATGGGTTTTGTGTGTGTTAAATCATTGTCCATCCCTCCGTTCTGCCTGTTCCTGGGTGTGCAGAGTTACACATGCTTCAGGAACAATATTGATGTGTATAATGACTGTATATGCTGGAGGAATGGGATGGGGTAGCCTGGCCCTGCCACTGCTGCTCCCTTCCCAGCCAGATCATGCCTTGGCTTTCTGGTACCTCATCCCACAAAATCTGCTCGGTGTAAAGCCTGAAGCAGCCTGGGTCCAGGTCCCTCTTAGAAAGTATTTGTCCATCTGTACTGTTGTGATCATTTGTGGAGATTCCTGAACTAACAGGAGAGGGCAGCTACTAACAGGGCGTTTTCTGGGGTTTTGAGTTCTTCTGAGCTGGTTTTTTTTCTTTTTTCTTTTTCTGCCATTGTTGTTGCATTTTGCTTCTATGTAACCTCAGCCAATGATTTCCTCAGGAATAATTTAGTATCCTAACTTTTCAAAGTCTTCATAGTTAGACTTGTTTGTGGGCTAGAACAAATTTCATAGGATTTTTGATTGACTGATATAACTTATTGATCTGCAGAATATGTATTTCTTGATATTTTAACTAAATACTGATAGAAGAATTTTTAAGGGAATCTGGGGTTTGGTTTTACTATAACCTGATGTGTTTCTTCTATTGGATGGAGGGTAAGAGAGACATCTTGGCAAGACACCTTGGTGCCTAAACACCAGGGCGTCACTTCCATGCATGTCTATTCATTGTCTCTGTTAATCCAGACTCAGGGTTTACAGTATTGAAAATCTCAGAGCAGTGTCTGTTTTAAGATTTGACTCTGTAAGGGAGTAATGGATGGAGATAAACCAGAGGTAGAAGGCAATTTGAGTGAAAGCAACCATGAAACAGCAGAATTGCTGTTCTGAGGAAAGAAAGGAGTGAAAGGAGCAGAAAAGAGTAATGAACTTCAAAAAGCAGACATCAACGAGCCTGGGAAACAGGTAAATGTGTGTCTTCTGGGAAGATAATCCTGAGGATAAATGAACCATCAGTTACTGAAACTGCTGCTAACAAAAGCAGGATGGTAAACTATCCTGATGTGAAAGAAAGAGGAAACCAAGCAGGAGACCAGCGTCCAACCGCACCAGGAGCCAAGACCTAGAAATCAAAAGGAATTACGTGATAGGTAGAAACAGGGACTCATAAGTGACAGTGACTGCAACAAAGCAGCATAAACATGCTGAGGTGCAATCAGAAAAAAAAAAAAATCACCGAATCTTTAATTTAAAGAAGTACAAATAGCAGATGAGGCATAAGGGCTAGAAAGTTCAAGATTTTCTTTGCTTCAGTTGTGTGAAGAAAGTATCTGGTCAAAATCAATTAAAACTTACAGAAGCTGAGTGTATTCAGATCAGCAGAATAAGGTGAAGAAGAAATTAACTTCAGAGATCTCGGAGGTCTGAAGATAAACTAGAATGATTCCTATCTCTAAAAAGGTGGGGAGAGGAGAGCCTGGAAATGTTTAACCAGGTTGGCTAATGCTGAGGCCTGGCAAGATAGCTGAACAAATTATTTAACACTCCTTCTTGTAAGTACCAAGAGCATTTAAAATGTTAATAAAAACCCAACCAACATGCGTTTGTCCTGAGCAAATCATGTTGAACCAGTCCAATTCCCTTCTCTGATGGGATAGTCATCCAGACAGGTAAGGGGAAAGCAGTGAAAGTGGCATATCTTGGTTCGAATAAGAATGTGGACTGTCTTATAAGCAGGTAGCAAAGCATGGTACAGGAGAAATGACCAGTTGTCAGGTCTGTAAGTATCTCTATTCAGAGAGGAGTGACCTCTGCAACACTGCTGAGTCTTAGTGTACTCCTTCAGATGTTTCTTCTCAATTCATATATCCAGTTATGCCACTAATTCACTGGTGTATGAAGAAACCGTATGCTTAAAAATAACGATATGACTTCAGGTAGTATGGGGCTTGCTCTGCTCTGTCCTCAGGCTGTTAGTAACATGGTTACTGTCATTAAAAAAGGGCACTAATCACTCTGGTAGGATGTGGGAGAGAAGTATTTCTTTTGGCTCTGCAGTGCTAAGTCGTTGGTGGAGGAGAGTGCAATTCTGGAAATCACATTTTAAGAAAGACAGAGGCAATATACGGTAATAAAACGGGGCTCAGAAGGTGAGGTAAGGCTCAGAAAACACTGTCCAAGAGGTGAAAGTTGTTTCAGCCCAGAGAAGCAGAGAGGAGGAAACACAGCACTGGGGGGTTGTGTGCGCGTTAAACATTTCACGAATGCAGCGGAGGTCAGTTGGTGTCTGTGTGCCCTGAGACAGACCAAGAAACAACCCGCTCTGCTAGTGGCAGAGAAGACCCAGAAGAGAGAGTCTGCGGCCCCTGAGTTTCCCCTGTCCCCTCTCACCATAAATCATTCCCACCCCCTCTCCTGGGGGGGCTTTGCAGCCCTGGATGTATTTGCCAGGCAGGCACAACCACATCGGCTGCATGCAGAGTGATGTGGCATTGCTGCACAGCAATGTCAGGAAAGCACACGCTGCACATAGGATGTAAAAATTAGCGAAATCTTATGCACGAAATGACTCCTGCCGCATCTGTGGTCAGGTTTGCGGTTCTTATCACTGGGCTTTTTCAAGGCGTGAGAGCACGTTTCCTCCATCTTGTGCAGGAAGGAGCTTGTTATTTCTTATTAATTAGGTCGTCAGTCACTAATCTGTTATGTACCTTTCTAGCAACTGTTTACAGATAAGTGTTGTAGGATCTAATTGATGGAGGATAATTAGCTCCTCCCTAATTAGAGTGAAGTGTGCTTCTTTTCACTCTGTGGATGATCGCTTATGAATGAAAGGCCACAAATGGAAAGCTCAAGATGTGCAGTGTGTCAGGAACTAATTTGCTTAAACTATTTTTGAAAGCTTATTCAATTAATACACAAATCGTAGGCTTATGTATGAGTGTGTGCAACCAACTTCAGTTATAGGCAGGCATGTGGTTGCTACAGACTCGAGAGTTAATGTCGTGCTCTGTTACTGTAGGCTGAGCAGGTGCCATGAGCAGCCCATCCACAAGTATCAGCCAAGATGACAGAGCATTTGGAAATAAAACCTTCTGGAAGCTTTGTCTGTAGCTTCAGCGTCTTACACAATTGTCTCAAGACTGAAAAAGAAAGAGTTTATGGCAGCCTGCAGCCAAGTGGTTGGTAAGCTTTGGGGTGCCTTTTTGTTTGTTGGTGGTTTTTTTTGTTTGTTTGTTTGTTTTTTTTCTTTAATGCCTAGCCTCTGAAACTTGCAGAGGTATCTTATTGCCAGAGAAGAGATATTCAGCATCCTTTGGAAACCAGATGCTTATATCCAATTGGGCACCAAAATTACTAGCTATTTTCCAAAAAGCTTCTCTACAAAGACTCTAGTTTATTCTTTCTGTAACACAGCTATGGGTTACTGTCATAACTGGTCTCAGGTACAACACTTTTACTTCTTTTCAAAACGTGACTACTTTTGCCTGTGCCTGCCTATGGTCCCCTGGCTGCAAAAAGAAAAGTAGAGATGAGCTGAGCCACTTTCTGCAGGTGGTTATTCACTGTGAAACACAAGTGTTGAGGCTTGGAGTATGTGCTGATGTATCTGAAAACTTGTAAGAGAAGATGTGGAGTTTATGTAATTAAAAATGATGTGGATTCATAACACAGCCTGAAAGCAGCTATAGCCTTGCAGACAGATATGGTTTTGTATGGATGAAACCAATGTTAGGCATTTGACCAAAAGCCTACTGTTCAAGAGCCCATTGAAGTTAATAGGAAGCCTCTCGTTGACTTTCCATGTACTTTGGATGAGATGACACAGCTAGAAATACCAAGGGAGAGTAAGTAGGCCTCCTCGCCTGGTTGTGAAGAAAATCTTGAAAATATGTCCCTTAAGGATTTGAAACCCAGAAAATAAGAACACAAATCCCATAAACTTCCCCCACCCCCCACCCCAAGAGGTTTAAATCAATTTAATGACTTGGGAAGTTATGTTCTGCTGCAGTGCTGCCAACCTAACACATTGAGTGAGACAGAAGCTGGGAAGGCAGAGGGGACACGGATGAGGTCAGGATTACCTGCAAATTTCTAATGTTCCCTGAGACTGGAGAATTGCTTCGGTTCCCTAGAAGCCAAATACTGTTAATCAGCAAAGAAAGATTTCACTGTTTCATTACTTGCTGCAGCTGAAACTCAAGGAAATTACTTGGGTCTCATTATCAGATAAAGTTAAGATGCCAGTATGAAAGAAAACTCTTTTTCACACTCAGGTCGAGAGTAATTTATTTTTCCTAGCTTAGATTTTAAAAATAGAGAGCCAGCACAGGAGAATACAATAGAACCGCACAAAATCTGGATACCACAGATCTGCTTTGATACAATAACAGTTTCCAGCCTCTCTTTTATCTTTATAACCGTTCCTAGGTATGGTGGGAAGAGATTAGAGTGGCAAGCCGAGCAGTGCATCTGTCCACTGTTAGGCACTTGCCCTACTCCATTATTTTGTGGAGCCCACAGTTGTAAAAGGGGCTTTTACCGTCACCTAACGCTGCCCAATGTGCCTGGGGGATGAAGCAATGCTTGGGGGACAGAGTGTAACCGTGCAAATCCATTTAGGAAAGCAGGGCCAGGCTCTGCGTCTTGGTCTGGTCCCCACTTTTCCCTTGTGGGCACTGACCCCACGTGCCTTCCCCGGTGCAGGTACCTCTCCTTGGCATCGGTCCCGCGCTTGGGGCTGGAGCCTGGGCTCTGTCCGTCCTCTGCGCTCCCTGCTGCTACATGGAAAGGGATGCCTGGGAGAGCCCGCTTTTGCCTCTGGGATCCAACCGGTCCTCGGGCACCCTCCAACCCCGCTGCTTTTGGGAAGGCTGGGAAGGGAAGTGTGCTCCCAGCAAAGGAGGTGTCAGGCTGTGAATAGATTTTGAGCGGGACGGGTGTGGGGGTGTGTGTTTTAGTGCTGCAGAAACCAGGTCTCTGAGACTGTAAATCCTAAGAAAACTTCTTGCTGTCAGTCCTTTGGGCATTTGCTCCTGGGAAATCTTGCTGTAATGAAAGCCGAGCTGCAGGGCTTGGTTACGTTCTAGGCAACAGCCGGTTTCCAGTGGGGTTTTGATGCCAAAGTTCAGATGTTTTTCTTTCCCTTGAAAAACACAGTGCTGACTAGCTTAGGCTAGTTACAAGATGCAAGCTTACAGAAACAGGATATGCCAGCTGGGACGACAGCGTGAATGTCCCTTCTCCCTCATGCCATTAGAGAGAGATGCAGCTGCCAGCTCAGGTGCCTGAGCCCAGAGCAGGACCAAAACAAAGGAGAAGCCCAGCCGGGTTCTTGTTTTCCTTCTAAATAACTTAGTAAGTACTTGGCAAAACCTCTGGGACTCTCAGTGGTGAAATGTAAACCCTTCCTGCCCCCTTGAGTCCCCAGCCACATCTGAGCAAGGATATGTGACTTTCTGAAGTGAGCTAAAACATGCTAATTGGGAAGTGCCACAAACTGCGCTGTGCCGCTCTTTGCTAAAGTCCATCTTTTCTTCCCCGAACCGGGAGCATGGAGGGACTTACTTTACGGCCCGGAGGAAGGCTGGGGTGTCAGTGTTGATTAAAAGGGGAGGAACACGAGGTCTTCCTTGGCTGAAGCCTTGAGGGTCGGTGTTGCCCCAACCACAAAGTCACCCGGTCTTTAAGCTAAAGAAAACTCTTTGGATATATGTCGTAGTCATTACAGGACTTTTTGCTTTCTCTTGTTCAGTGACAAATACCGAAATCAGTCTGCTTTTTCTACATCAGCGAAATATGACACAATGACCAAAGCCAAAAGTTGAGGTCTTTAAGGTTATTCCACTTAGGAGAAAAGGCTGATAGAGAACTCTGTTGTCTCTGAAGTCAGATTGTACCTCCCACGTACAAGGTTATGTTATTCTGAACTTGGTAGCAATCAAACAACTAGGACGCTATATCTTTATTCAAAATCCTCATCTCCTGTAGCTTGACCCCTGGCTCAAAACCCTGTTTTCCACCAGTCCCATGGGCTGTGTACCACAGCACACTTACGAATGGCCTTTCTCCTTCTGCACCTGGATAAGCTTGTCTCCAACTCCCTCTGTCATCCCGGCTCTTTGAAACAGCTCAGCCCTATCCCTTTTAACTGAGAGCCCTTTGATTTCAAAGGCACCTTTTTTGTCTTGTTTTTGGAGGATGGGTATGCTCAGCTTTCCTCTTCCAATGATCTATAAGGAGCTAGATCTAGAACATTTCACAAAACTTAAATGATAATATCAGATGACTTAATTTTTTTTGTAGCTAGGGTGAACTGCTCTAGCTATAGAAATTGTATATGCATATTTGGATACATGACTTAAATTTTCAGCTGCCTTTTCCTAGTAGGAAGGAGGTCTGAAATGTCAGCATACAGCTATGACTGCTCCAAAGAATGTAACTCTTGCAGTCGTGTACCCTCTGGCTTTTCAGGTGCAACATCACTGGCCTCTCCTAAGCTGAGCACTCCCTTCTTTCTAATAGGGAGTAGAACAAGCCTAAACCCAAACACTTTACTTGCAGCAAATTTGGATATCTGGGACTCTCCTCCAGCGCTGTTGCAAGGAAGGGGCTTGCATCCTTGCTGTGCTCCATGGGTTCCCCACTCTCCTGAACCCAGGGCAGCTCACAGCATGCAGGGAGGCAAGCTGAGCAGACAGAGAAACAAAAATGAGCCAGTGCTGTGGACGCCTATGCATGCTCCAGAAGGCCTGTGCCTTCAACTTATTGCTGTCCCTTAAGTGTAACCTGGTATATAAGTGAATAGTGAACCCCCACACCAAGGAAACAAGCCACAAAAGCAGCTCTTGAGAAGGCAGGTTGCTCCTTTCTCTAGCGCTGGCACATAACTGGTGCCTCTCTGAGGCTTTCCTTTATTTATTTATTTTCCTGCACTTGAGGTGCAAATGAAAGGCAAACAATATGGGTCAGGTGTGATGGTCTTGGATAATTAACAGCTGGAAATAATTACCTGCTACCAGGAAGAAGGATGATGGATGGAAGCGAAGAGCAGCTGTGTGGTATCTTCAGCTGGCTGCTGTGACAGGGAAGGAATGAGAAACGCCCAGAGAAATTGCTTGGAGGGGCACTGGGGCTGAGGCAAAACGCGAGCGCTCGTAACTGGTCACGCTACAGCAGCCTGCTGGGGAAACTCTTCCAGGGATGTTTCTTATTGTGAGACCCTCACGCTTCCTTCTGGAAAATCTAATATTAGCCTTGGCTGCCAGCAAGACAGATATTTTCCTAATGGGCTGTGGGAAGCTGCCGCTCCACGCTTTTTACACTGAGATTGCGAGCAGAGGTGCCTTTCAGCGTGCTACGGAGCAGGAGCAGAGCGTGGCGAGGAGAAAGGGGCAGCGGGCTGCGGCCAGCCCCAGTCCCCGCGTGGGACCAGACGTCCCGCGGCTCTGGGATGCTGCGCCCGGGGGGAGATGAGATGAGCCGAGCCGGAGAGCCTTCATCCTCCGGGATAGCGGAGCCAAACTCGCGTGTCGTGGGCTGTTATATGGCTGGGATGGTTCCCGTAGCCGCCAACATCTCCCCGTGGCTATTTCCTACAGCTGGGGCTGGGAGAGGAGGCTGGGGATTGCCATCACCGAAACGCACGAGAATCTCCTCCATAGCCAGGAGGCCAGCAAAGAGCCCAGGAAACTGCTCCCCTTAAATAGTTAAACGGCTGCCTCTCGACAAGCACAATGTCACATTGAATTTGAAACAGGGAACTTTTTATATTTTCCCCCTGATTGTGCTGGCACCTGGCAGATGCCTATTTACCACAGGCATCAATACACATAGTAATCAAAGGAAATCAGAGGCACAGATTAGCAACAGCTGCAAGTCATTAGTGGCAGCCATGGGAAAGCACAGCTCTGCACCCAACTTCGAAATAACCAATATGAGTATTTCAGAGCACGAGGGTTACCGCAGGGCACTCTGCGAACACCAGAGAAAGCAAACAATTGCCTCGCTTGTCTCTCGAGATGGCTTCTTCCCTCTCCCAAAGGCAGCGCCGCGTTATCGATGAATCAATCACGCTTTATTGGCCCATTGAACGTTAACTCTTTGCGAGGCTGAATTTTGCCAACTGGGAGTTGCCAGAGCTGGAGAACAGGGTCTCTACCTGTACAAATTTTCTGGTGATTATTTCCTCTGGGCTGTTTGATACCCTGATTGCTGGTATCTTCGGCAGTGTCTCGACACGAGCCAGAGCTTGGGATCTCTGAGAGTTAATGCTCATTTTACAGGAAGTTTTGCTGGAGCTAATGTAGAGCAAAAGCTGACCAAAAGACTTATTTGTGTATCTGATTTCTTTAATCAATTCATTTTGAACCAGAATAGAGTCCAAATTTTATTTAAAAACTTGGTGTTGATTGAAATTTCCATTGCAGATTTAGGCAGCTTGGATTTCTATTTTGATCAGTCTCCGGAAAAGCCGATTTTACTTCAAAGCATCTCTCTGACTCTTGCAGGAGCAGGAAGCTGCTGCCCTATTAATAGAGAGCAGAATCCAGCATCGCCGAGGCGCGGCGGCTCCCCGGCGGTCCTTCTGTGCCCGGCTGTACCTGCCCTCCTCCCTCCCGGCCTCAGCAGGGCTTTCTCCATCGCAGGTGCAGCCCCCGGGCTGCGTGCGTGGTCTTCGTGGTCCACAAGAAGGGCTTTCCAGCGCTGCCTTGCCCCTGCCAGGTGGGAAGCCCATCCCTGCCTTGTGCTTGCCCAGCTCTTGGCCACCGCCAAGGTGGGAGCATGCAAGGGGGTCGACAGCAAGGAGATGTATAAATACTGATCTCCAGTACCCCTTGAGCTTCTCCTGCCTTTTCTTAAGGAGGGGAATAGGAGGAAAAGGGGTGGGAGCGAGGACAGTAGTCGCAGAGGCTGGAGAAATGGTCAGCTGGGGGGGAGAGAAGAAGACCTTTCTAGACAGGCTGTCTCCTATGGTCAGCCTGACCCTTGTAGCCCCTGGATCTCTTTCCAGCCCCAAACCCTTGAGTTACTCTCAGGTCCCCACCTCCGTCTCCCACCACAGACCTTATTTCTTATCTGCACTCCCAAACCTCACTAATGAGTTCCTACCTTCCTCCCACCTTCTCTCTGCTGTTATTGAAAAAGTTGAATTTGATTTCCCCAGGGATGATAGATGAGATTTATGTGGAGGCAAATGTGGAATTTAGCTTTCTCTCCCAAGGCCTCTTAAGCTGGCTCTGTAAACAACATGGAATATGCAAACAGAGCATTAAAGGTAACAAAGGAAAGTATGATTTTAAAGTAAAAGAAAAGTGAATAGTCTCAAAAGATATAGCACGTTGCAAGTGCTTACATCTCCTAGTGCTAAGATGAAAGCAAGGAGAAAAGAGGGTGGAGGAATGTTAGTTCTGCCACTCCCTCAGTCCTGCAGCTGTTTCCATTTGTAAACCAATGATTTTAGGATCACAAAAGTCTGTAGTGAGCAAGACAGGTATTTGTGAGGGGAGCTTCATTGCTGTTAGCTGTATGAAGTAGGGTGGCTTTCTGCATGTAAACTAGGGGAAGCAGAATAGTTTGGGGAAAAGTCCTAGGTAAGTGCTTGTTTTTTAAAAGAGTTTTTTATTTGCTCTTAGGTTTGTGAAATGGAGCAGTAGAGTACCTTCTTCATGAGCGAAGGTAGCTGCAATTTTCTGAAGAACTTTTTTTTTTTTTTTTCTTTTCAGTGGGAGGCTTTGTTTTCTGTGTGTCTTTCTATCTTCAGCTTGGGTGTTTTAAGTGCTTTACTCGCTGAGGTACAAGTCACGCTGCTTTTCGTTTCAGTATTTTCAAGCAAGCCTTTCCTCCTGTGGTTCAACTCAATGTACTCTCACTGGTTGGCATTCAAAATATGCTGTTCTGTGCTCACTTGTGCAGGTGATCTAGGCTCTTCTCTATCTTTGCAATTCCTTCTGCATCCTGTTCCAGCTAAATGTGCTAATCCAGGCACATGCTGGCTAATAATCTGAGAACAGTAGATGACAACTTATATCTACACTGAGAGGGACTTTGTCAAAACTGGCAAATAGTCATATAATATTATGCCTTCAAGGAAATTAGCTTCCTATCTTCTTGATATTCTTTTTTTTCTTTTTCCTTTTTTTCTTCTACTTATAGCTGTTGAACTCATGTTGAAAGGACCACAGTTCTGAACTATTAGTAGCATCAGTTCTGATGTGTAAAGAAAGTCCAAGGGAAGGCCAGCAAAATGGTGAGGCTGCTAGAAAATCTGTTTATGAGGTGAGATCTAAAGAGGTTAGTGCATTCAGTGTATCAGAAACAGACTGAGGAATAACTTGATCACTGTATATAACTACCTACATCTGGAAGAGGTAGATACCTTTTCCAGAACAATGTTTCTGTAGAAGAACTGATGGCAGGTCTCTGCCAGTTACGTGAGTTTAGTCTTGATAAGAGAGACAGTGTTCCAGGTATTTGAATAGTGCAAACAGAGGAGCAGCTCAGCAGAGGAGAGCTTTACTTGTAGCCTCAAAAAGAAAAAAAACCCAACCAACCAAACCCAAACCAGCGTGTGGCTTTTTTTTAATGATAAGGTTGTGTGTGGACACAGCGACTGCTTCTTGGTACAAGGATCCCTTCATTCATCAGCATCTTTGTGGATCTTCAGGAAAGAAGGGTTTCTTTTGACAGGGCAGCAGTGCTGTGATTGCTGTTGGGACACAGGATGCAGAACAAATCTCAAGCTTGCCAGGAAGGGTTTTTCCCTGTTTGGGGAGCTGGTAGGACTTGTTCTTCTGTTTGTTTAGCTCTTTTTTTTGATTTTTCTATGAAATGTCCTGGTCTGCAGAGCCATCCTTAGGGACAGAGCTCTGGATGGGGGATCTGTACCCTGTAGATGGGGCTGATTACATACTGCCCAGAGTCAAAATGATGTGTGGGGTCAAGTGTTGGAGACCTTAAGGCTTTGTTTGCCTTCATTTGCAGTATTGCCTTTTCTAGTCATCCAAATGTTGAATTGCTTTTTGCAGTTGTGTCTCAGCTATTGAATTTCCAGCCATCACAGGGCTGTGGGGTTTGGTAATGCCACCAGCCCTTCCAGCTCTTTGGGATGTGTCAGCAGTGGTGTAGGCTCTTGGATCAACCTTTCAAAAGTTCAAACCCAGCACTTTGTGGGCGATGTGCACCACCCTGGTGTAGGTAGGATAAAGTGGTGTATCAGACCACTATTCCTATCGGCATTTCAGCCAGTGTCATGTATGAAATATGAATCCTATGTTAAAGCCCTTAATTTCCATATATCAGATTCTGTGTAAAATGTAGAGTTGGGCACTAACTTTCATAACAAGGTGCTACAAGTACCACTGGTGGTTTGCCTGTAGTTGGAAAAACAGGCAGCTCCTGTAGGTTATGTACGTACCACACATGCAGAGCCCGCAGAGAGATGGGGCTGTGAAAATGGAAAGATGATGCTTAGTATGTGTTCTGTAATTAATGATTTTTATGCTAGAACAAAGTTACTCAACATTTTCAGCTTTAAAATTTTGAGTCTGCACGAATGAGTAGGTGAAAAGAGTAGTGTGTCCAGGTTTGGTAAGCCTTAGAAGGAAACTGGGACCTGAGCGATTTTGGTCAGTTCTTCCTTAAAAATTAAAAGCTAAAGTTTATCACTGCAATTCTGATTCTTTCTTCACCTCACGATGTGGTACATGACGTTTTGGTCATTTTATTCTCCGTTGTGCTTTCAAAGCTACCTAAAGCACCTGGCCATAGCCCTGTTACCTGGGAAATGAAACCCGTCATAAAGCATTTACCTCGTTGTAGGAGGTCAGTCACACACAGGTCGCTAACTTGTGTCTCAAAAAGTGCTTGACGGGGAGCAGTGGTCCTCACCCAGCCCATCCTAACCTCGCGTAGGTCATCAGAGCTGCACTTGGTCGGTCTCCTCGCTCCAGGGACCGCGGAGGAAACTTGGGTTTCTGAGTTTAGCTGCTGTGAATAATGTCCAAGTTGGATGGCTGAAATTGCTGTAAGAGGATGCTATGAATACGCGCCTTTATGTAGCACTGGCATCTCCATTCAGGAGGGCCTTGAATGGAGCATCTATACTGACTTAACTGCTTTTCACATCTGTTGGAGGCTGTATGTGTGTACCCTTTCAGGTCAAGAAAAATGATTTTGTAGAAACCTCGCCGTTAAAATGACTAGCTGCTCAGGATTAAAAACGAGAACGATTCCGTTTTCCACTCCTGACAAGGATCTCTAAGTCTCCGCAAGCGCAAATACTCAGGAAAGACTATCTTGTTCCTTCCAGGGAGCTGTAGTGTCTTTGACAAATCACAGGGGTTTTTTTCCCTTTAAATAAAGCCCTGGGGTGCTTTGCAAGATGCTCTTGGTTCTGATTCACCGTGTGAGTGTGTTTGTGCGTGCAGGGGGACTGAGGCTGCGTTGCACGTAGCCCTAGAGGCCTCATTAAATTGTGATGTGCGGTGTCACATTTCAAACCCGCAGTTCTTGCTGTCCCTAGTTTAAAACTTGATGCAAATGATGAGTAACGATGGTCCAGAAGCTGTCTTGACAAAAAACATGTGCAAAACAATGGCTGAAATGATCTGAAACACCCACTCGTTTTATGTCCTTGGGTTTTTCGGTTGCTCAACTTCAAGACCGTTGTACTTGAATTGTCAGAGGTGTGACGTGCCCTTTACCCCCCTCCAAAATACAGAGCATCAGAACCTAGTAAGCACTTTGGAAAATGCTCTTGATGACTAATGTGTGACTGGCTGGGATGTGTTTGGTCATGTCTTTACACCCTCATTTGTGTTTCCTCAGGAAATATATCAGCTCTGTTCTGATGAAGGTCAGCATCTGTTTGTACTCATTTAACTAAAAGAAAAGTATTGAGAAGGTCAGCAGCTCTCTTAGACCTGAGAGAATAATTAGCAATGAATTATTCTACTACGCAATTGTATTTTTTCCCTATTTGTTAATTATCTGCAGCCAACTTATAAAATGTGTCAGCACTAAAAGAATTATTCACAAATAACTACTCGACAAATAGTTTGAAAGGGTGCTGGCAGGTGGTATGGAGGTGGCATGTTCCCTGCCTGGAGGAAGGCCAGCAGGGTCACACCGTGGTAGAGGATGGGCAGGACGCGTGGTATTGGGCTAACCTTGGTGCAGAGCAGGGGCTCCTCTCGGCCACGCACCGTTACTGTTCCTTTCAGCTTCGAGGTGTGCTCTTGGTACCGCCAAAAATCCCCAGGCTGGCAGCAGCAGACTAGTCCTGAGGTTTTAGAGAATGCGAGTTGCTGTCTGCTTGTTCGTAAGAAATAATTTTAAGGGAGGTGTGTTAATATCAAGCTATCAGGACAAAATGACCAGCAAACCAAACCAAACCCTCCCTGTGGCAGGAAGAAGTAGTCCTTATTTCACATGGTGCTATGAAATGGTTTCAAATGGTGACTCAATACAGTTGTGATTTTATTTATTTATTATTTTTGTCAGATGTGTTCTGTATGTACTTCTGCTTCTGCCCCTTTGGTGCTGAGCCAAAGAATATGCATGAAGATGATGGAAGAACAACGTGCTGGTGGCGTTTTAGTGAATGGCTGGCTTGTGGAAGGCTGAGTCGAGATGTAGGATTTGCACCACAAAGTGTTAAATTATCTCCTTCACTTTAAGCATGTCGGCAATTCTTCCTGCGAAAGAAAACTATCAGAAGGATCTGTCTACATCAAGTCCAGGTCCAACTCTGTCCTCATATGAAACACTAATATAAAACAGGAATGTCAATATTTGCTGATTTGTGCACTCAGTATACTACTCGTAAATAATGACAAGCAAGCTGTTTTTACAGTGACTTAATAGATTTAACTGATGCAATTTCTGACTTGGCAATATCTCAGAGAAGAAAATAAGTCTATATCAAAACCAAAAGTGTGGGTTTTGTGTGTGTTGGTTTTTTTTTTTTTTTTTTTAAGGAATAAACTGCTCATTTATGTCAGAATTATGATTGTTATTGTGCAATAGTACGTTTTCTCCTTAATGGGACTTACAGGCAATGTCTTTGTGCAGTCTACCTCATTGTTTTTAAGCTCCTGATTTTGTGTGTGACTGGATACAGTAACATGTTAACTTTTGTTAACACACTTGTGTGTGTCCTTTTTCTAGGAGTATCTAAAAATGTTGACACGAAGGGTACTTTCTGTAGAGGTAAAAGATAAGCCTGTCCCTATCTAGATTAGACTTTAAACTTCAGGGGCATAACTCAAGGAGGACAAGGATGTAACGTTAATGAAATGAGCTCAAGTACTGGCAATCAAGTTAATTCCTCAGGATATGTTTGATCAAGTATTACACTGGCTAGTAAATAACCCTCCACCTGGGCTGATTTCTTTTGAATTTTGTTTGCATAGTTTGTGCTTAAGTGGATTTAAGATATCTTCAGAATAATCTTGATGTGAAGAGGCTGCCAGAGGACAAGAACAGTCTTTCCTCATTGGTTTACTCTTTCCACAGCTCAGAGAATCACAGCTAATTGATACTGTTTCCATTTTAATTACACATAATTTTTCTGTTTTGCTACCCAGGGAGCCAGGAGAAGAAAACAATACTCTGTCTACATGCAAATCTTCTAATCAACAATTTGAAACCTTTATGTTCCCAAATTTGTTCTTTTTATTTCAAAATGAAAATGTACGTGCTTGGGCAGGTCGTTACAAGTTTTCATTGAGTGGGGATACTGTCACTGAAGTGTAATTTAGTGCAAGAAGCTTCTCCCTCCCTGTCCCTGTACACTGGGGCTCAGGGTTGGCATTCAGGGCTGATGTCAGTCTTCCCAGCTCCCACGGTTTTGGGAAGAGGCATCTCACAAACAGTAGATGTTGTGGTCCACGTGCCTCTTGTGCTTTAACGGAGTCCTCTTCCGTGCTGTCATGCCCTGCCTTCAACGCTGTGCAGGAGCAGTTGTATCTATACTTGGTAAATGCTGTGGTGCAGGTACGTGGGGCGTTGCATTGCTTGCCCTGGTTGCATGAAGGATGCTGAGGGAAAGAGTGAATATGGACATAGGACAAGGTGGGGAAAGTTACTGCCTTCAGAGGAGGAATGTGAGACTTGATACTCCAAGGTGGAAGCCAGTGGGAGTTTTCCAGTGGACTTGGATGAAGCTTGTGGGTGGAGAAGACCTTTTTTTTGGGGGGGGGGTTGTTGCTGAAGCCAGGCATGTGCAAGATGTTCTCCCGCCTCCGCCATCGGCAGTAGAGTCAGCAGAGACCTATGCAAAAAGGCAGATTTTGGAGGGGAAGTGGGACGTGTTGTAGGGAGGAGGAAAGGGGGAAGGCTAAGAAGTATTTTTAGTAGAGAACTGCCCATATTTCCATGCATGATGGCAAAGCCTGCTCCAGTTTGGAAAAGTAAATATTGGCTGTGGGAACAACGCTCCTGATGCACTGAATCTCCTTTCCTCATGTTGGTGGGCTCAACCCTGTGAACCTGAGGTTCATGTTTAGTTGATCTAGAGTCTTCAGAGGGTAGGAAAGCAATGCTGCTTTGATGCCTTGCCATGTCTTTTTCTGATCAGTCAGGCACCAGGTATAGTCCCTGACCAAAGCAGGCAGTCTGTGCCCCGAGCAAGCCTTCCTGACTTGTACTGCAGCTTTATGATGAAGAGCTGAAAGCTGTGATCCTATAATGAGACAGAAATACTGAGTTTTTTAAAGAAACCATTATACAACATCAGCTGTGCTTTTTTTCTTTTGCATGAGAAACTTTTTCAGCACAAGTGGTGTGGTCGAGTCCGGTCAGTCGGAGGAAGGACGGGGTCTCCTGGCTCCTTAGTGCACAAAGGTGGAAAGCCACCGCTCGGAGTGAGCCCAGGGTGCCGTGGGTCTGCTGCTCACGGCGGGGCCATGCTATGTGGGACCTCCCCCCCTCCCATGTTCGGGCTGTCCTTTTGCCCTGGGGTCTGTGGCATCTCTCTTCTTTCCTTCCCCTTCTGTTTTAAATTCTTGCAAATCCATCTGTTTCTACCAAGGCTGGTGACTAATGCAGTAACTCTTATTAGGTCAAAATAGCTGAAATAATACGGCAATTACACATGCACGCAGAAGGGTTGTTTTCCCCCCCGCGCCCCCCTTTTCCCCCTCTCTGGAACAAAACATTCCCTCACTGCTCGGAGGGTCGGAGCAGCTGCCCAGCTGGCAGGAGCAGAGATGTTAATGCTGTCAGTGAAAGGATGAGTCACTTTGCAAAAGTTATTTAGGAGGGTCACCCTTCGCATCCCCTTTCCCCTCCAGCCATCGATCCTTTTGAGTCCATTAGATGCTGGAGGTCTGCAGTGGCTGCTGCCCGCAGAGAGCACAATGAAGGCTTTTCAGGGCAAGAAGGCTCCTGATGGGAGTCACAAAAACGACTCGTCCTGTGTTTGAGTGATCTGTTGGTTTCCTGAAAAAAGCTTCTGCCTGTCTTGGAAGCATGTGATACTAGCTCCAAGGCTGCTTTTTTCTTCTTTCTTTCTGTGATTTTTTTAAAAATATTTTTTTTTTAAGTTAATTAGATGGGAGTTATCAGTGTGTGAGGGGAAATGGGAAGTAAAAGGCATAAGGATAACAGAAAATGATGACACAACTTACTTTTAGTTCTTATTTTTTTGGAAATAGGTCACCAAAAAGCTGCCATCTTCCTAGGAAAATCATGTTCCTCCAAGGCCTCTGGAAGATACAGAGTGCTTCTAAGATCCCTCTCTAGCTGAGACCCCTTCCATGCCCTGAACCTTCTCCTCAGCCCATCAGATTGTGACTGATGTTTGTTGCCTCTCCAGAGTCCTGTGGGACCAGAGTGCCCCAGGAGCCAAATCTGGCACGAGTACCACTTGCCCCCTCAGTGAGAGCTTGGCAATGAGCTCGCAAGTCAGCACCAGGTTTGCCACAGGGCAAACTTGGCTTGTTCATGCTCTCAACTGGGAAAAGCTCTGACTTTTGGGAAGGTAGCGTTTGAGAGAAAGCTGGAGGTCAACTGCTGTGAAGGCTGGTATTGGTGCAGGTGTGATAGTTTTGATTATTAAGTATCTTCCGATAAAGATAGAATAAAGGTCTATCTATGCTGACCATTCGTTATGCTTTTAAATTATCTCTGTTAACCTAGAATTGCTGAATGGTTGGCATGTCTGTGCCAGCGAATGCTGTGACAGAGACCGAGCTCTACAGTTCCCCATCCACAGAGCATGGGCCATCAGGCTCAGAGCCGCGCTGAGCCGGCGTGGTCTTCCCTGTATGCCCTGAACCACCTTAGGTAAGGATGTCCTCTCCAGAGTTCAGGTTATTAACACTAAAACTAAGCTATGGCTAGGGTCACACTGATGAGGTGGGACTGGAGGTTGTTCTAGTCTCTTCTGTGATTTGCAGTGTGTAAAGCGGGCACGTGCATGACATGCATGGATCACCTTGTGCATCCTTCTTCTCCTCAAGTCTACAAAACCTATGAGAGGCTGCTGAAAACTTTCCATCACTTCTTAAGGTCCATAGTGTCTGCATCTCCTAATGTGTGTCAGCAAGTCTGCTAGAAGTTGCTTTGGCTGCTAGGAGGGCTCAGTTTCCTTGATTAAACATGTCATAGGTCTAGAGTTTATAAGATTATTTTTAAAACTTATAGGATCACTTTTAATTTTAATAGAGGGGGAAAAAAAAGACCAAAAAAAACTTCTTATGAGAAGATTCAGGCATCCTTGATGACAATAGTGCTGGCTGGGCAGAGGAGGAAACTCGGAATCAAATCTTTTGTTGCTTTTAACGCTTAAAATGTTTTGACACTTTTCATCATTCCTTTAGAAATGTTTCTTACCACTTTTTAAGTGATCTGCTCATGACAGACAGAAAAGCGGTCCCTTCCAGACTGTGCAACAAGCGGAGAAGAGTTGGCTCACAGTACTGCTGTGGCAGAGACTTCCACTGATACCCAGTTGCATGTTCCTTTCTAAGCACCCTATGCCCTTGCTGAACAGCTAAATATAGCTGGTTAATCCCACAATTAGCTTGTTAATTTTTTCTTTTTTTTTTTTCCCCCTAGATGATCTGATGTTGATATAACAAAAAAAATTTTCCCTATTTCTAAGAGTCAGGAAAGTGTGTATGTGTTTTCCTCCTTTTCCTCCATCCCCCCCGCCATTTCTTTAGGGCACAAATGTAACTGTGTAATTTTGGTAGATAACTTGAAATTCTGGTGTTTGAAAATGGCAAGTAACCTAGTTAAGCAAATTTGGCTATGTCAGTGGGGAAGGATGGTCTCTTGATGGCTTTTTAATTAATATCTCTTTAAGATAATATGTTGCCTTCCTTGCTGCCCCCCTGGAAAGATACCTGTAAGTTGGCCATGAAATAGCAAGTGACTAAGTGTATTGACAGAACAATTACAAACACAGAACGCTCATCAGTGGCAAACCAGCCTTGTGTCATTTTGTGGGTGTCTAATTGGCCGCTGTAAAATACCAAATTAAGCCTGAATATTCAGATTAGAAGACTAAAATAGCCTCTCCCAGAAGTTTATTCTGTTCTCTGATATTTTTGTCCTATTTTCAACCTTTATAGAGGTGACACATCGTCGCTTAGCGTTACTGGCTGCGTATTGTCAGTCTGGAGTACTGGCGCTCCATCTGTGAGCTCCAGCTAGCAGCAGGTACTGTAAATCATAGAGATTCATGACAAGGCTGTGAAGTTTTCTGAAGGACAAATCGGAGTATCTGTGTAGAAAATTACTGTATGGTCTAACCAGGAGCGGCTCTTGGTTTGTCAAACGCTGCTGTGGTAATGTTGTTGGGTGATGCTTTAACCATTATGAATCAAATATCCAGAAACTACATGTGCATTTGTGTATGTTTTGCAGCTCCTATCTTCCTCGTGCATTCACTTTCACACTCATGCATATGCTTGTTGCCTCCAGAAGAGCTGAGCTGAAATGGAGCATGAGGCTGTTCCTGCACTTTTCTAAGGTTTTCTTTTAGATTTGGGAGAAGGTTGAGTCACCCAAAAGCACATGGCCCCACGCTGCTACAGGCTGTCAATGGCTCAGATGAGAGAGACCAAAGCGTAGTAGGTCCAGCACTGAAGAAGCCGTGATCTGGAGGGCTTCCAGCCTGCAATACCCCAGGCAGGTTCGCTTGGTGGTGATGTCCTTGGAGACTCAGTTTGGCTAGTTTAGAGGTGGATGCAATTCAGATTCAGACATGCACCCTTTGCACAGGTTTTTGGGTTTGTTCCTGCTAATATTGTAGGTCTTGGGGGGTCCTATGGGATGCCAGTGGATGAGTGGTCCCAGCCAGTGGAGGCTGCCAGCAGAAGCTTTTGGGAGTCCAAGATCTAGGATGAGGCTAAGGGTGACCAACTGGATGAAAAAGGTTGAGCAAAGGGACCTGCCCATCAGGATGAGCCACCAACAGCCCAAAGTTAGTAGTAGTCGCTGTAGGATGTGGTGGAACAGGGCTTACGGCAGATCGCTGCTTGTCAATCAAATCCAGCAAAGTCCAGCTCAGTCAACATGAGTGCTACAGTGCACCGATGTGGTCAGAGCTGACCCTACGTATCGGATGTGGGGCTGCCAGTGCTGGTCTAGGTGGGAAGAATGGGGGTGGCTGGGGATGGGGTGAGCCTTGGGGCCTCCCTGTCCAGCCTCAGCTCGTGCAACCCTGCTCCATCCCCTTGAATTCAGACAGTGTGCAGAGACATCCTTGGACTAATGTGGATGTACTCAACACCCATCTGCAGCGAACTGTGCCTGGAGAAACTGCCCTGCCATGTCCCTCAGTGCATCCTTGGGACATCTGTATGTGTCTAGCTTCATCCTCCGTGTTTCCAGCTCCTCATATAAATTCTTGAGGGAGATGAGAAATGAAGCTATTCCTAGAAATCCCACTGCAGTTACATTTCTCTTCCCTTAACTGGCAGACTCATCCTTGCTTCTTTTTGGTGACAATGTTAAGATGTCCTTTGACTGTTAAGGGGAATTTTCAGACTTGTTTAGGAGAATCTCCTCCCTCTTCCCTGTGTGCCACTTGCTGTGCACTGGGGAAGGGTGCAAATCCGTGGCTATCGAGTATTTCACTTCAGAGGCTTTTCAGTTGACATGTTTCTGTCCCACCAAGAACCTGGGCTCAGCCCAGGGCAGCACTGCAGTGCAGGGGACAACAAACGCGTTGCAAAGGGTTTCTGTGCAGTTCCTGAAGCCTGTGCTATGTGGGGCACTCTTAGTAATGAAGCAACATTTTGGTTTTGGGATACCAGTTTACAGCCTGGTGTGAAGACTGCGTTAAGCCATGAGAAAAGAGCACGTATGTGTGTCCGCATGCATCAAATCTCCTTGCTTGGGCTGCATTGTCATCCTATGCAAGGCTTTCATGCAAAATATGTTTGTGTCCTTGGTGTGCCTGCTGTGGTGCTCTTGAAAACAGGAGAAAGACGTGACTCCTTTAGGGCTGGCCCCACTCCAGTTTTCCTGGAGCCCCAGATGTGCCCCACAGAGCACCCTCACCACCACTGAGCCCTGCTGTTAATGCTTCTGGCACCAAAATACAGCTGGTGACTCCTGCTTCTTCCTCCCCCCTCCCCCATGAAGGGGGAGAGAAGGGGGGGGGGGATAAAAAAAAAAAAAAAAAAGGGCAAAAAAGTACCTGTATTGAAGGAGAAACTTCCTCCTACCAGCTGGATCTGGGGCCAACCTGCTCGCCACCCTGCTGCCCCAGACGGGTTCTTCTTGGTGGCGGTGCCTTTGGCCCCGTGCCTGACAGCAGCCATTCTCTTCAGTTTGCTGCTCCTAAAACGTACTTTGGGAAAACTGCGTTTCCGAGCCCAGTTCACAGGAGTGTTTCCACTTAGGACAGCATTTAATTGCATGTTGGAGTCAAACTGAGATTGAGTGGGACTTGAGTGATGCTTAAAGAGAGGGAATACAGAGACGAGACCTGGATCTCATTTGCAGGCTGTAACCGCTCTGCTGCACCAAGCACGACCCGCAGCTGAGACAGGCCTGATCCCTCTCTAAGAATAGCTGATGGATACAAAGAGTGCAAATGGGGCTGACCACCCCTGTCGGGGCAGGAGTTTGGATTTTGCTGCTCCTGTGTGTCCTGCACCCCAAGGGCATCAGTGTGGTGCAGGCAGGAGTGACCGTCCCCATCCAACTGCACAGGGCTGTCCCTGGACCTCATCTTAGCTGAGGTCCTGGCTCTGGACCCCCAGATGTGATGCTGGGTGGTCCCTGGAGAGGGGCCAGAGCTGTGGCTTTTGGGGGGAGAGGATGTAGAATGGGATGGGAGCCCCGCACAGGGACTGCGTTTGGGCTGTTGCAGGAATGGGCAATACAAAGCACCCCATCTTCCTTGTCCCTGTTACCACAGAGATTTGGTAGAGGGTTTGTGCCGTTGGCTTCCTTTTCCTAGTACAGCAGCAACTTCAGGCCTCTGGGGACCACGTCTGTGTGACAGAGACCAAAGGAAGGGTGTGGGAAACGTGGTTTCTCCTATATGTCCCTATATGTTAGGAAGCCCTCCCAGCAAGGCCTGTTTGGCTCTCTTGTCAGCCACAGCAAACGTGGCTTTGCTTTCCTCCAGTTTGAGTAGCTCCAGGTGGTTTAGGATTGACCCTGTGGCAAAGGGCGAGCCTCTGGCTTTGCCCATTTTATACGTAGGCTTTAGTCTTATCGCTCATTGCCAAGGACAGGGAGTTTTGAAATTGTGTTTTGGTTTTGGCATCCGGTATCAGAAATGTAGTGTGGTCGAAACCAGTAGTTTTCTCTACAGAGGGGCAAGCCCAAGAAAGGTTTCCAGCAAGCTTGTTTGCTTCTACGGGTTTTTATTCTCAGTTTCAACAAGTTGAACAAAAGTAAGTAAGGACCAGAGACCTCACACAACTGTGGTTGGAGAAAGCGTGCAATTCCACCGATGAAGCAGTGTTTCCTAAAATAACAGCCTCGGGAACCTCTGCAATCTGTTTCCCTGTCTCTTACCCTTTTACAAGAACTGAGAAGTCTTTCAGCATTGTGAAGCAAGGCTGCGAAATAGCAACCAGAACAAGAGTGCCTCAGTCTCTCGCACTCTATCTGGGGACCTATTGGGCTATTATTAGCAGGGGATACCAAATACATTTTGTAAATATTTGAAAAGTCTTGCCAAGCGGTGTTGCGAAGACACATGCTCTTTTATGAGCCCTGCAATTGTTAAACCCAGGGAAAACGCAACGAAAGACCCAGAGCAGTTCACTCTTATCATCCCGTTTTGTTCTTGTCTGTGTAAGGAAACGTGCTCGGACGCCTCTGGGGTCAAAGCTGAGAATCCTGCCCCTAGTTCTTGGCAGAGAGGGTTTCTTTGCAAGTTGGGATGGGACGACCGGGCTCCCGAGCCCCCGGCCCTGGGACGCGGGGGTCTCCTGGCACACATCTCCTGCGCTGGGCTCCGGGAGGTGGTCTGAGGAGTCAGCCTGTTCCTCCAGTGTAATGCGAGGTGCCTAACTTTTGGGGATTTCCTTACAGCCTGCTCTTGTCCTCTTTCAGCACAGGACTGACCCGCAATCTCGGTTTCTATCGCTAGAGGGAGGGAAACTACACGGAATTATCCCCCCCCCCGCGCTCCTCTCCGGGCTCCCCCTCTGCCTCTCTGCTCCAGGAGGGGCAGCAAATGCTCTTCTAGCATGGTTTTATTTTTATGAGGAATAGGTAAAACTATGGTAAGCGGGCTGTTTTCCTTCGACGGTACCAACCCAGGGTTTGTGCGTATCCCTGTAGGTTGCAGGGTTGGTCTGCGAGCGGGGTGTGGGAGCCGTGCGCTGGGAACCTCTGCGTTCCCCAAGGTACCTGCCCAAAGAGGGGGACGGCAAGAACGAGGCAGGCTGCAGGCATCTTAAGAGGTCTTTTCCAAACTTAATGACTCTATTCTATTCTATATCCCTGCTCATTGCAGGTGGGTCGGACGAGATGATCTTTGGAGGTCCCTTCCAACCCAGACTAGTCTAGGATTCTATAATCTCCAGGGCTGCCTGCAAGCTCTGGCCATGCTGCCTGGAGTCGTTTTGGTGGGAAGGGAAATTGCAGTGCGGTGGCAAAGAAGTCATGTCTCACCCCTGTGGTAACTAAATTGGTGGGCGGAGGGCTGAAAGGACTTAACACCCGCCGTGGGGTGAAGGCATGTGCTGAACACTGCACAGGGGGGGGCTAGCACCCTTCTGGACTGAGGGGGAATATGTGCATTATCTCCCCAAATATACTCTCCTTCAAAATACCTATCAGCTCTTGCATAGCTTTTATCTTCATAATCTGTGATGTGGCCGGTTTAGTGTGGCTAAACGAATTGAACCATTCAAAAAAAAAAAAGCCACTTAAGGAACGACTGTTGTCACTCTTTAAATATATGTTTAAAAAGCTAATTTAACAACAACAACAAACCCCTCCAACAAAAGCAAATTGTGATAGAAACTTATGGATATTCTTGAAGTTGTGCACCATAGACACTTTTTTTCCTGTTTGAAAGCATAGTAATTTTGAAATTCATTTAAGAGTAAACTGATGACAATTTCAACCTAGGAATAGGAACACAATTGTAAAGTCAACCTGCTCCCATGGGAAGTACTAGTGAACAATTTTCCTGCTTTGAGAACCTATTTCATGAAACCTGGTAGCTCTTTACCAATCCCCCCCTAGACTCAGGATTATGAAAAAGTCAGCTTTTCTCACCAGAATGGCACTGACTAGCTACGGTGTTTTTAGCCTCATCTGCTGAGGGGACCATCCGTCTGCGCTACAAGATGCAGAAGGGTGAAAGCAGGCACGTCAGAATGAGCTACTGGCTCTGTATGAAAATGAAGGGCACATCTCTGATCTAGATTTTCTTATGATGGCCACGGCCATAGCACTGTGCTGTATAGCACTGCAAGCAGGGGTGTTGTCTCTTGGGAGACTGTTGCTCCTTGGGGGATGCTCTTGAGGCATGACTGTAGACTGAGTTTTTTTTTTTCTTAGTAATGTTTAAAATGAAAGAAAAAAGGTAAGATAAATAATTCATTGCAGCATGGAAATAATTCATAATAATAGAAAAAGGAAGTAAAACTGACCAAGAATGAAACGTGACCATGGCTTGTCTGTTGCTCAAGCCTGAACAGAGGGAAAACAGAGACAGCAACAAATCAAAAGTGAAAAGGCACATGTGTGGGTTTGTGTTTGGTCTTTTTATTTATTTAAGTAGGGGCTATTATATATTGTTGGTAGCAGTAGGAAACAAACAAACAAAAGTCCACTTCTTTTTTTTCTTAATGAAAGGAAGCATGAATGGTGCAGGACTCTAACTCTGGAAAAAATTGAAAGATGAAACCATAATGAGAGCTTCTTAATGTGTGAATTGGCGGTGGTCTGGGTCATTCTCAGGAAGGGAAAAGGGCAGGGTAGAGCAATATTGAACATACTGCCCCCTTTACGTTTTGATACTAAAAGAAATGTGCACGTCCACTATGTGCAAAACGTGGCTTCTGGCAGTGAACACAACATGGAAGGGCAGAAGCAGCAGCAGGTCCCCGTGGGATGGGACATGGGGGCGTTGGGTTGTGCTTCGGGCTCAGCCTTCCTCAGGGAAAGCCTCGGCTGGCTGCAGCCTTGGACGGGGCCAGCAGCAGTGGAAAAGAGGCAATTTTCTTCGTCAAAAGCCAGCCCGAGCGTTGCCGGCGGTCAGGAAGAGAGGACGGGTTCCAGGAGGGGACGAGTGCCCGAGAGGAGGGTGTGCCAAAAAGATCTGGCTGGCAGCGGAGCAGCTGGCCTCCGCTGCTAATTCAGATTGGCTGGCCCAGGAGGATCCTAATTACAGCACAACTGCTGTCTCCATAATCGCTGCGGCAGGAGCGGCGCGGGCCATAAGGCACTGAAAGGGACCTGGATGCGGCAGCGGAAGATTATTAGAGTTACTGCGCTCTGTCCTGGCCACTGAGTCGCACAAAATCTACCAGATGTCAGGGAGGAAGAAATGGGTCATCCTCGGCGTAGGCTTGTGCAAATAATGTCATTGACTGCTTATGCGAACAACGTGATTGCATAGCGAGGCTGGGCTATACCCTACTGAGGGTGTTCATGGGGAAAGCGTTGGAAACGTGGCGAGTCTGCTCCGGTATTGGGGTCTGATGCGCAAAGCAGCAGCTACTTGTGTGGCTGATGTCTGATGTGAATAACAAAAGCTGTTCAGACAACTCCCGGTGAAGGACTGTAGCTGTGTCGGATGTTCCCTGTGTACCGGTAACGGCCACTCGCTCACCCGCACCAGCTGCTGACAGATGAAATCATCCTCAACAAAACTTGGGCCCAGCAATTATCAAGAGAAGTTGTGATGAGCGATAAGAAAACTATGTTTTAGGATGTGAATGTTACTGTTTGGGGTCCCTGGTATGTTCCCGAGGTCAGCTTCTTGAGATGTATTTTGAAATCAGAACAGTAAGCTCAGGCAACAGAGGGGATGCATTGAAACAAATATCATCTTTGTAGTATGGGCAGTTTGTTGGCAATCTGAAGTTACTGCTGATGCCCATTGCATTTAGGATCTAGGGCGGGAGGTGCTCTCGCCGTTTCATTTGCGAGACAGAAGCATCAAAGATTTTACAATGCTCTTTTTGGAAGCGCTCCCTCAGAAAAGGACTGTGAAACATTAAACCGCATCTTTGACTTGCAGCCCAAGCATTTCCTGAGTGGAAAGTCCGGTGCTTAGTCCCGAGATGTGAAGAAGGGAAGCAGGGTGCAGGTAAACTCTTATTCCCTGCATCCTTCCACCTGCTTCCCAGCAGGGCAGAGCCCCCGGTCGCTTCCCTGCAGGCTGCGCCTGAAGCACCCGTTTCTTTCATGCACCAGACTTAAATCACATTGCAATTGCCTTATGGATAGCCAGGGCAATAACGGTGATCTTAAACATTGCTGGATGACTCACATTCACTTTATCTAATTCTGTTCACACTGTTGCAGCTTTCTTGCTGGTGACGATGTGGCGGAGAAGGACGGAGTGAGAGAGTGAGATAGCGTGGAAGTGGGAGGCCGTGCCAAGGTGACAAGCTATTTTGCATTGGCATCTGATGGTGCTAATCAGTAACGATGTACTTTAGAAGGTGTCTTTGATAACGCGCTTTAATAATTTAACCCTCCTCATATTTTAGGATATATAATTTGCGTAGGGATTACAACCTGAATCTGCTTAGGTGCCTCTGGTTTCTGACACAGCAGCAGCCTTTGAATCAGCGAGCGTCTGCTCTTGCTGCTTAATCTCTGAGGCAGCCAATTTGGGGACAGAAGGAGTTTTTACTTTATCTGCTCCAAACACACTTGTACTTTATTCCTTTGTATTGGTAAAACAGGGGAGGGGAAAAAAAAAAGCAAAAAAAAAGCTGTGTGTGTGAGCACGTGTGCATGTGTGTGTTTATATAGTATGGGAGACGGAGACAAAACTGAACAAGTGTGGGAGGGTGAGAACCTTTATTGTGCAACAAACTGATGGCACCAAATATGCTGCATTTGTTGTGAGTTAAAAGGTTTATACAAAGATTTTCTTAGTAATGTCTAAGATCTTAATAGGGTAATTAATCTTTCTAAGTGTTAGTGCCAGATTATGGGATCAGCTATTACCCCTGGCTACAGAGTACTCCTTTGTGTGTTGCTATGAACAGGACTAAGTGATGAGACTACTCCATTTGCCAAACAAAGATATGGTTGCTGCTAGCTTGTTTATGTTTGAAATGCGTTTTCTGGTGCAGTAAGAGAAGAAGGCGGCACCATTTCCTTGGGAATATTGCTGCCCTTTAAAATGAGTCTTATTAAGAGAAGAAGGGGATGAAGCTCTGTAGAATTTGCAGAGCTTTATAGAAAAGTACATATATACTTTAAGAGACATAATGGTGAGTTGCTTGGTTTGACTATTTTTTTCCAAGCAGGAAAATAAATAGATAGCTAATGTAATTGTAAGAGAGCAGCTGTAGGAATAGATAAAAAGAGGTCTCTACTTAAAAACTTCTGTATGGAATGCAGAAGCCAAACGCTTTAGTTGAGGAATTAAAATCCAAGTTGTACTGCAGCAGGATAGGGTAGGACATAGAGGATGTAGGATAATTTTCCTAAGAAACAGGCTTTGCTCAAGCCTGTTTATTCCAAAGGGTGAGTCAAATCTATCGGTTGTTTTATTTAATAGATAAAGGAATTTTTTTTCCAGTGGCACTGGAGGGGCAGGGGAGGGAGGGGAAGAAAGAGAGAGGAACAAGTAGTATATTACCCAATGGTTATCACTGTTGAAACAACTGGGTCATCCTGGAGAAATGACTGCTTGGCTGAATTTTGACATCTCCCATACTGCTGAATGAGCAACCTCTGATCAAGGTCAGTATAAACTACTCTGTCCACATCATTTAGTCTGGTCTGGTGAAGGCTGTCATGTGCTTAAGTGATGATAAAGGAAAACTCCAACTCCAAGCTTTAACATATACTACGGCTGGCTTGAACCTAGGATTGCTTTTAAGTCATCCCAGCAGCAGTCACCTGCGAGTGACTGTTCATGTGTGGGTGAGCGTGCTTCATCTATAATAGCACTGGTGAGGCTGTCATGTGTTGAGATGAAATGCTCTGGGCTGGTTCGCGTTGCTGCCCCGTCAGGTTAGACTTTCTTTGAAGCATTGGGTGGGAGGACGCTCCCACAGGGTGCGTGGGAGGAAACCTTTGCTATGCGGCTGGAGGGTTGGTCAATTTGCAGAAAAGTGAGGAAAAGAGCAGACACGGAGGCTGGAGGTACCTCTTGCCTTGCTGGTACCTGCTGATGCTGATGGCACGCTGCAAGGCCTCTGGCAGGGTCGTTCCCTTTACGAGGGCAGGTACCTGTTACAGGGTCAGCGGGGGGATCTGGCACTGCACGACCATCTCTCTGGAAACCATGGGGCTGTATGCTTTCTTGCCTTGCCTGCTGTATAATGCTTTACAGCTGAGCAACGACGCAAAGGAAAACCTGCAGAACCTGGTTCACCCTCTTTTCAGTCTCAGCGGGTAGTTTACATTTATAGAAGGCTTGGGGGATCAAGGGAGAATCCTGAAATTGTGCCAAACCACCCGAATAAAGTCGTAATGCTCTGGTTTGGCGTAAGGTCGAAGAAGCCTCCCTGTAGGTGCGCTGGCTGGATGTAGGATTGAAGGGAGTGGTCAACCAAGCCTTGTAGATGTTTATTCTAGACGGCGATACGTGCTTGCCTGGCTTGTCCCTAGGCTGAGAGGGTGAAGTGCCAGCACTGCTGGTCTGGTAGGGCTCGTACAACACTGACCAGCTCCTCGCGGGCTCTGCTTGCCTTCTGTCGTGGCAGCTCCTGCCAGCTGGCCGTGTGTTGGGGCTCAAGGAGGCGCGCAGCACTGGGGACGCCCGCCCTACCCAGCTGCTCTGGGGGAAGGTGCCGCTTAGCCGATGGCGGGGAGGTCTCCGATTCCTCCCGCTGGGCTGCGTCAGTGGGGCTGCCTGCCAGGGAAGAAAATGAGGGCGATGCTCATCCCACATGCCTAGGGGTGGTGGTGGTTGAAAGACCACCAGGGCTTTCAAACCTGCTGCGCTGTCATCACCCTTCTTTAAGCGGCTGGAGGATGCCTCCTAGAAATTGAACATCTGCCCAAAAACAACAGTGAGCTCCTGGCTCTGTCCTGTTGTCCCAGCATCTGCAGAGCCTCTTCTCCCACACCTAGTACAGAGATTTCTCACTCTGTGATGCTGCAGAGATGTGATCTTTTGTAAGTAGATGTCTTCATGGGTCAAATCGCATTTATAGCTTTCTGCATTCAGTATTTGGGATTTGTAATTTGCTTCACAAATCTCAGTTTGGTTCTAGAGATGATATGCAACACGAGGTGCTAAAAACTCTGAAAGAAAGTCTTTGAAGATAATTACAGCTACCTCACCACAAAGAAGCTCTGAGGGTTACGAGGAAAAAAATAATATTCCTTATTAATGCAGAGTTAAGATGACCCAGTAGTAGCAGAGACCTTTCCAAGTGGAAAATTCAAATCCAGGGAATACAGAATCAAGGTATATGCCAATAAAACATTAACTCTGCCCCTCTGGATCTGGTAGTGCTCACTGGGAATTATCTGCAACCACTCCAGCTGCAGTCACTCTATTAGCTGGAGCAGTATTGAACAGTGGGAGGATTAGCTGGAGTTTGGTAGAGCTTGGAGGATAATAGGGAAAAAATTTCAGGGTGGGTGAGATAAGAAGCTGAATGCACGTACCTGTGTGTGTATATGCATGTAAAAAGGAAAATGGCACCTGTGTGCCAGGGGCCAACTGGGAATTTCACTTCAGCACTGAGATGCAGCAAGGAGACAAATATCTAGAAAAGGTGATTTAATGGCAGCAAGGCATAAGATAATATTGCCTTTCAGGTTTAGTGCTGGTTTGAGGTGCTGCTGTAGGCTGTGTAGCTGGGTGTGGGGTAAGTGTGCACAGCTTCCATTTGGTACAGCACACGTACGGTGCAGTTAACGTTAGCAAAAGGAAGGTGTCGGATGTTGTCCCACGATGGTCATCAGTGGTCACCTCCCTTTCCTTGCATCTACAAAGTGTGTTATAGGGCACTGTTGTACAGCTGAATTTTCTTATTTCCAAAGGATTGCTTATCCAGAGCAGTAAGTATTACTGGGCGGCCCAGACTTTCTGATAACAAAGATATTTGTCAGTGGATTTCCTAGGTTTATTCAATAGTAATAAAAAGGGGATTTTTTTTGTTGTTGAAAATAGCGGTGACTTAAGCAATTGAAGTTAAGGTATAGGTTTTTACTTGATACACATATATATATCAGTAAAGAGGAAATAGGGTGTCTTATGATTAAGTGGTTGTGTTCCTTTTTGTGTAACAAAATCAATTTTGTTACCATGGAATGGAAGTTACAGTCATGTTTTGAAATATCTGTGGGCTAGCAGAAGAGGAAGGGAATTCAAACCTGTGGTCTATCTCCCCAAGTCTTCATTCAGTATTTTCTCCTGTGGCGGCTGTAACATCTTGATGCTTGTGACAGCAGGCTGATGCATCTCCATTTCCCCCCCCTGCCCTGCATTTCAGGCAAGATGTAAAACTTGCCTGTATCTTTGGCCCGGTCCCTTCCTCATTAATACCTCAGAAGCTGTATAATAAGCTCCACTGTGACTGTCTCCCCTAAGCTGGGTTTCTGGAGCTGAGCTGGGGCTGAGTCCTGACCCTTGTGTTGCTCCAGCACATGTTGAAGAGCTGGGGCTCCAGCTCCGAGCGCGTACCCCCTGTACCGCTGGAGATCAAGCCTGGAGTGAGCTAGAGGTGCTCGCAGATGGGTGCAAGATGTGTTAAGCGCCTTTCTGGCAGGCAAGAAGGGTCTGGACTGTCCTGAGTGCCCTAGAGCCCACGATGCCCTTGCTTGGAGGCTGTCCCGGGCAGCCTTTAGGCAGGCGAGGGTTGCAGTGAGCTCCTGATAACAAAGTTTAATCCCCAGGCTGCGCGTCTTGCCGAGGTGACGTGAGTCACCTTTTCTCAAAAGCCCCTGACTTTGGATGACAAACAGACCCTTTTGAGGCACAGCAAATTTGCAGGTAGTCTGAGTCGGGAGAGAATTCGGGCCTCTTTGAAGACTCAATCTTTTAACGGGAAAGGCTTCTCAGCCTGTTCAAGAGCTAAGCTGGCCTTCCCCTATGACAGATACACCCAAACATCTCCTCTTATCCTTGGTTTTCGGCATACCCACAATATTAGGAAAATGTCGCAATGAAGTGCTAACGTTATTTCAAGAAGTAGCTAAAAAAAGCCCCTGGGAGAGAAGTGACTTATTAACAAGTCATGGGACTTTGGTATGCCTCAGGCAACATTTTCAAACTATTGCTCTCCAAATCAGTCGCTATAATTATAGCACTTCCCAAACAGAAAAGAACAACGTGGGAAATTCATCTAATGTAATATCATAGGTCTGAGCCTTGGAGCAGAACAAAATAGGTTATTGAAACATGATAGTAAAATAGGTGTGACTGCAGAATAGCAGGTCAAAGCAAACCCTCAGATGAGTAATTAATTCTTCCTATCCTACTTGTTCTATTTCATCTTTAGGTATTTAATTACACAGTTTTCCTTTCCTCCTGTCCTAACATGCACCACAAGGCATTTTTTTTTTTTTCTTTCAGCCTTGGAAACAGTAAAACTTGAATGCTTTATTGGAGCTACTCTCCTAAAAATAAAACTTTGAAAGGTCTGAGCAGTGGTAGGACCAGACTTTGTAATTATGGCTCTGCCTGGAGGGTATAAGATGGATGAGGATGTCCTTGTGCTGGGTGCTGTACCCTATGTGTTACGGCAAGAACTTAAGAGCAGCAGAGCACTGAAGAAAGCCACTATCTTCTGTGCAACTTGCAGCCCTTGTTCAAAGTGAATCCCGTCCTTTGAAATGGACCGGGTGCAAGTTGCAACAGGGTGTTGCCTCGACATGGTCCCTATCTAGGGATGAAAGACTAGCTTTTTTGCAAGGATGTATGCTGTCTCAATGTAATAAATGCTGCCCCTGTGTTACTAACCTGGAAAAATAAGACCTAAGTGTTTTCTTTGGGGGGGGGACGGGGACCAAACATTCCCTGCCTGTTTAGGTGCTTACAATGTTCCTGTCATTTTAGTCTTCAAACGCCTACTATTCTAGCAACTCAGCTGATAGCACTGTGAAAAGTAAATCTCTCTCAAGCATTTTCTTCCCTCTGGCTAATAGCTAATCTAATAATAGTTTGACTCCTACCACCACAATAGCTCTCTTTATAAGATGTATAGTGGGTGGAGGCTAAAGATTTCATCTCCTCTGTGGTGATCCAAAACTCCTTGAAAGTAGTGTAACGGTACTGAATCAGGGCCCTGCGCTGCTTATTTATCACCCTACAGACCTTTACAGGCTTAAAAGTTCCTTAGATTTGACTTTAAAAAAAAAAATCCAGTAAAACTAAGCAACCACCCCTCCCTGACAATGCACACCCCCCTCACTTTTCATTATTTTTTTCCCTTTTGCATTAATATTTTCCTTCTTAGTGTTTTTGCATGAGATCTCTTTATTTATTTATTTTGTGCTTTTAAATCAGCCCTAAATGATTTTCCTATTAGTACAGGGAGCTGGCAGCAGCCATTCTGCAGCCTTTGGATAGCCAACTAATTAAGGGAAAAGCAGGTGTGGATGGATCTATTGAGTCTATAAATAAGTGCCAAAAATTTAAGTTATTGGTCTGTAAGTGTTAGCAGGTGGAGCACTGTTTTTATACCTTTAATGGAGAGAAAAAGAAGCGTTAGAGGAAATGTTGGGGTTTTTTTTCATGGTTTAAAAGCTCTTCAGAAATACAGTATGTCTGTTTCCCCCCTTCCCCCTTGCTGCCGCCCCCTCCCCCCCCAAAAAAACCAACCAAAAAAGTCATTGTCTTGTATGATGTTAGTCTTCAAGACAAATAAAGGTAGTGCAAGGGCTCTTACTTTCATTGACCTGGGCTGGGTGATGAACTGGATGGTCTGCAAAGAAATAATTCACATTCTCAGGCTGACACTCAGAAATATAACTCACAAGTGACTACAGATGTTGATGCCTATTGTTCCTTTGCAGTTCTGTTTATTTATAAACTTGCCCTGCCTTCCATCAAATGCTCAAAATGTTCTAATCTGCAAAAAGCCTCTTCCCTCAGTGCTAAAGAAAAATATGATCTATTGAACGAAGTATTATGCAAGGGAGTTTGTGTCTAAGAATATATTCTCTCCTCGCACTGATTTCTCCTCCTCCCCAATTTCTGTACTGGCTTTCTTCCTTTGTGCTGGATTTAGTAATTTATTCAAACACTTCTAACCAGGGGGCGTTTTTCACCAGGGTGCAGTGGCAAGAGACCACAAAAGCATTTCACAACACATACAAAATACATTAAAACACTTTCAGGGTGGTATAATGTGTGATAGGATAATGTTAGAATAAAAACATGTAGAACAGCCACCTACTTACTTGACTGGTTTCATTAATTTTGATTTGACTGATATAGAAGTATTCTTCATGGATATGTATTAATCTTTTATGGGCTGTGTATAAATTTAAATGCAGGCAATAAATGAATGCTTATACTAAAGCTTGTATGTGTCAATCTGGGAAAGGCATGGTGAGAGGAAAAATCCAGCATTCAAAACATACATCTTGTTTATGTTTTAAAACTCTGGGTGCATCTGACCAAGCTAACAGGTGTTGATCTGGAGTAGTAAGGAAGGGGACTTGTGGTCTGAGGCTTTTGGGAGGCACTGCTGGTTTTAGGGACTTTAATTTCTGAATGTGTGTCTCAAAATCAGAATGAGTCTTTTCTGCCTTTCCCCTTCTTTTCTCCCCCTTGAATACTTAAAGATGGGGCAGGGAAGGGTTTTCCAGGTCAGATTGGTCATTATGGATTGCCTTTTAGTGCCAAGTCTGATTCTCGGGGCACTCGGCCATGGTGCACCCGTGCACGAGACCTCTTCTCTGCCTGCCGAGCTATAGGATGCCCTGGCTTGGAAAGGGGAATGTTTATAACTTGTCTTTTGCCCCTGGTTCCTCTTTGTACAGATAATGAGATATTCACTAGAGCAAGGACTGGGACTGGGTAACCAGCCTTCCCAGCTAAGTGTACTAATTAGTCTCTCTTTCACTGTCTCTTAATGAATCTATACATATTCATTGAGAAGTAGAACAGCTCCAATAGGAGAGACTCAAGGAAAAACTTTTTTTCAGAGTACCCTGCAGCCTACCTGATGGTTATAACTTTCTCCTGATGGTTAGAGACCATGGCTTAATTTCTTTGAACCAGGTGGAGGGAAGAAAAAAGCTTTTTATGGCTCTAGGATGAATAGTCTGGCCACTAGACAGTTGCAGGCAAGGAGAATGGTCTCCTTTTGCAGACTGTGTGTGCTGATGCTTACTTCTTATGTTCTTTCATTACAAGTGCCTTAAATACAATTTTTTTTTTTTTTTCAAATTGGAGCTGAAGAAAAAGATTGGCTTGTATTTGTTTTCTAGGCAAAGTAAATCTAAATTTTAAAAGCTGGTTTAGATCAAGTTAAATATTTCCCTTCCTTGTACCATCCTAGCAATATTTCTTTGGTTTGATAGAGGAACAAGGAATCAATTACTGATGTCATTTTATTGAGGTGCTTTTTAAAGCACTCAGACGCTACATGCCCTCCTATTTAATCCTCAGGAACACTTACGGTTTGCCATATAAAAAAAATTGTCACTAGAATAAAAAATAATAATACTAGTAATAACAAAAACGACTTGAAGATAGGTGGGTAAGCATTGGCTGAGAATACTGACAGAATCCATCCTGCTGATGGAAGCTGGCTGTGAAATGGATGCTAAAAATAAACCTCAACTCTAAAAGTCAGTTCTGACAGACCTGGGTCCTGCTTCTCTGTGTAACATAATTTGCCACAATCTGTGGGCTGATGTTGCAGTAAATTAGGTTCCTGATACTTACTGTTAATGAGTCACTGAATAAATACATCTGTATAAATTAGCCGACAATTTGCCTGTTGCAAAAATAAACAGTTTTGATTTCCTGTGTGAACAGCATGGCAAGCATCGTACATGTGTTTTGCTAAATACTGAAGATGTTAACCTGCGGGAGGAGAAAGCGGTTGTGAACGGGCGAGTGGTGCGTGGTGGGGTGGAGAGGTTCAGCCCTTGTGCCGCATCCTGCTAAGTGGGAACGGGGTCCTGCAAGGCAGTGCAAGGGGGTCAGTCTATGGACCTGGAGAACCAAGAGCTCCAAGTCCTTTAGAGCTGTCATCTTGTGTCATACTGGGTGTCCTCTGTGTCAGCCTGAACGAGAGCAACAGCAATAAATCACGTACCCAACAGCAGCATTCAGGACGTTGTTTGTGTTTTGGTAGCACGGGAGCTCGGGCCTCGTGGCTCTAGATGCTGTGTAAGACCAAAGTAGGAAATGTTCCACTCTCAGAGTATTTTACAGTTCAAATCTGAGATGTAATAACACTTGGAAGGAAGACAATGAGACCAGCAATGAGGACGTGGGTTTATATAGGCCAAATATTTGCACGGTTGCAGTAGATGACCCCTACGCTTCTCTTGTGTATTTTTCATCTCCAAGTATGGTAGTCCAAGTGCTTTACAAGTTACTGAGTCTGAAAAAGACTCGGCTACCTGTTTTTTCAGTGAAAACACCTCCGCTCCTATGCAATGACTTCAGCTGAAGATATGTGGAAACAGAAATGAGTTCAGTTCTCAGTCCTCGTGAGTTGGGTAGTGCATTTAGATGTGGAGTTGTGCTTCAATACAGGGCATAATCGTATCATGTCAGTCTCCCTGAAATGGCTGTCTGTATTAGGCACTGGGTCGTTTCCAAGGGTTGCAAGGAGCTGTCTGTCTGCTGGCACTAGACGTGTGACCTTATTGAAATGTCTCCTTCAGTATCTAGAGGCTGCGATGTGTCATACTGATACACGTTTTTACCTTAACACTCACTCAACAGCAGCTCTCTGATGTGACAGTGCTTTTCTAATGCATAGACATCCAAGGAGGTGGATGCCTGTGTAATGTTACTTCTGTTTGCCTAGCTGGTCTGGTAAAATGAATATCCTTGCACAAAGTCATTACGTGAGTGGCTTACGATGGCATGCAGTGCTTATTGCACCCAAGGTACGTGTATCCCATGGATGTCCTGTTGCAGGCGTTTGTTCTAGAGATGACTGACCGTACGTAGCATGCATAAAAGGATGAGTCGCTTGTTGTGTTTGGTCACGAGCAACGGAGTCTTCAGAGGGCTAGCACAAACGTGGGGGAAGAGGTACACAGGGTCTGACTGAGGTTGGAGCATGAGCGGGTGAAATTGTCGGTGCAATAAACCTAAAGAATATTTAGCAATTTGTAGAGTCATTTTGGTGGCTTTGGGTTGGAGATGCCTTCAAAAGCACCTGGCAAATCTTTCTGTCTAGTCAATACTATTCCATATGGGTGGCATTTGCTAGGCAAACAGATGTGAGATTTTTATGCAGCCAACTTCTGTCTCTCCTGCCATCAGGCATGGTCCTTGCTTGTTGGCACACAGCGCCGTGGTTCTTCATCCACTTTGTGTCTCAGTACGCTACATGCAGCTGGTCAACCTGATTTGGAATTTACTGGCTGGCTGCCAGCCCAGGGAGCACATGAGCCCTGCTAGAGGATGAGCTTGTCAGGATCCATCAATGACAGAGGACCAGCTATACATGCAAATCTCACTTCTGGTGTGTGTGTGGGGGGAGGATCTTGCATGCTGTGGGAGGAGAAAGCCAAAAGATGTACGGAAAGCACAGAATGAATTAATCAGCCAACTATGCAGCGGCAAACCGTAATCTGACCAGGAGAAAACAGGGAGAGGAGGGCTATTTAAGCTTGAGTTTTTAAAAAAAAGATGCGCTTCTCTGAAAGGCTATTTTACAATGAAATAATAATTGCAAAGTTTTTTATTGTGCACATGTGGGCGCATGTATTTACATACGTTCATGCATATATACGTGCACATGGTGTATACATACCTGACCCAAGTCAATTTGATTCTGCAGTGGTGTGCAAACTTGTACTGGCTGGGGGATTTGTAAACTCTTTCACATTGTACAAGAAGTATTTGTAGAGGTTATCTTTTGCCCAGCAAGGTTAATGACTCCAGGCTTCTGCCCTGGTCAAGGGGAAGAGAGGAGCACCTCCCAGGTGCAATCTAGAGCAGCAGAGGTAGACCTTTTCTTCTAGTAATTTCTCTGTGGGAGAGCTTTTCTCTCGACAGCGAGGGCTAAGGCTGCTGTGAGCCTGAGTGAATGCCCTTTATAGGGAGATGTGAACTAGGAGAGGCCAAAGTTGTTTGGTTTTGGTTTTGTGGTTTTGTTTTGTTTTGTTTTTCTTTTTTTTTTTTTTTTTTTAAAGAGAAGTGTCTTTAAAGTTAAGCTTCTGAACTCCTACTTTGGCATTGAAAACAGACGCCTGGCTTTTAGCAAGAGTGGAGGGCTCCCATCTATCCCCCCAGCTACCAGAAGCAGGACCTGGAGGGGCTGCCCCGCTTGCTGCAGGGTGAGCTGGGGACTGGGGCTGCACCATGCTTGCTTCCCCCTCGATCCGCCCTAAGCTTTGGCTCTGTTTCACAGCTCTTCATGGAAATGACTCCTTGTTCTGGGAGGGGCTTGGTCTCTTTCTCAAATGATAATGCAATCCAGACATGAATTGGCAGAAATGTCATGAGACTTCTTATTCTTGTGTATTTCCAGTGCGAATGCACTCAAAATACCCTGAGAAAGGCAGCCTTGGCATTTTTTCTGGTGAACTGACGCTGACCTGATAGTTTATTGTGGTTTCTTCCCCCAAAAGACGGTTATATAGAAAAGAAACTGAAGGATCCCTTGCCCATCCCTAGCTTGTTTTCCGGTTGTACTAATATTAAAAACTATTATTTTTCCAGACTGCATTTTAATAATTGCTGGTCCATCAAAATACTTACAGCTGAACACCACCTTCAAGTACATGCTAATGTTGACTTAAAACCTGTCTACCTCTGAACCATGTGAAACATACATTTCAGGAGGCTTAGTGTATCGGGTAGGAGAGGACAAACAAGTTTACCATAGTCCTCTGAGCACAAATTTAGAGGGGTACCTTCCTCTCTCTGTATACGGGCAGCTTAGGATAACTTATCTCCTTCAGTGTCGGCACCTAAATTTACTGCGTAGAGTTGGGCAGAGTGATTAGCCACTGTTATTACATTTGTGCCTTGAGATGACAGGATCCCTCTTTCTCTGCCTCCCTGTTTCCTCGAGCTGCAGATAGGGATTCCTGGTATATCCTGAATGATGGAGGGAGAGAAGGTGTTTCATGGACTTTTTCCAATTTTGTTTTCCCTATGCAAAGGGGACTACTGATGTGGCACAAGAAGAGCCACTGGGAAAAAAACTCTGAGGATAGGCTGGGATCAAGAAATGTGTTTTCTGAATCCTCCAACAGCTGGGCATCATGAGTGCCTGACTTAGGGAGCACTGTTGTTGTGGCTGTACGGTGATAGAGAGGGACCTTAACACAGATCCTGCCCCCCACCATGTGTCGTCTGCCCATTTTGGGGGTAGGGAAAGGCTAATCTTGACTTCTCTGCCTAATCTAGACAAACTTCCCTAAGAAAGAGATCCCCTCTTGTGAAAACCAATGAGGAGATTCAAGAAAGAGGATGACATTATTTCTTCATGTGTCTTTCCAACATAGCGATGAATGGGTACAACAAGGTAGGTGTAAGCGGTTTGGTTGAAGTCTCACAGGAGACCTGTAGTGGAGCTAAGAACAAACCCTGCTCTTCAGCTGCACAGCGCTGACCTCCCTGTGGGCTTCTTGTTTTCGATCCCTGAACCAGAATGGCAGCATTTCACACCACATATATGCATAGAATTTTTTTGGAAGATGCAAGGTATGAAGCACTGGAAGGCTGGATCCGCTGCTTTTTTCCAGCTGGTTGTTTTTGGGCAGCCGCATTTTCTGGCTATCTGCTCTACTCTTGGCTTGGCTCCTCTCCACCAGGGCCAGGGACATCTGTGGTTCCTGGACACTGGTCCTCAGCACCCAACCGCTGAGACACCAGGGCAGATGGGATCATAGGTGCTGCTCAGAGAGGTGCTTGGGAAGAAGGTTTCTTCCAGTTTCTACCTCTCCCAAGCACTTCTCAATGCCAGTGTCCACCTATGGAGGCACTTCTCAATGCCCACCTGTGGAGGGCTGAGCTGCTTCTTCCACAGAGGAAAGTATGGGAGAGAAGCAGGTGAGCCTCCTCATACTGGTTTTGGTCCAGTACCTGGGTTGAGCTAATAGTTCATATATGTCTGATACAAAGTCAAATGTGTCGCTCAGTGGAGCACGTCACTATTTTTTTAAATAAGCTCAGCTTAGATATGTTGGTAATATCTGGCAATGGCTCTTCACAGAGAGTTGACCTGCTGCATGCTTGTTAGAAAGGCAGAAAACACAGTCAGTACCAAAGCTGGAAAAGCACTGTAGTGGTAAAATATCATAGCATGACAGGTGCATCGCAAATCAATACTACAGAAGAGTTTGAAATATAGTGTGTAGAAATATTTACAGACCATGGAGATTCAGAAATATTGCTGGCATGGCTGGGGGAATCAATACATGAGGGTAATTGCAAAATGCTGCCGCCTTCTGAGGCAAAAAATTATAGGTCCCCATCCTACTTTAATAGCAGTTAACGTGGACTTTTATAAAGTTTCACTGGAACCAATGGAAGGTTCAGGGGGTTTCTGTTCCTTGACTGAATTATTTAACTGGGGCCAGTAAGGTTATAGAAATGGGTCCCTTTCTTCTAGCTCTTTTAAGGAAAAAAAAAATAAATCCTGGAATGCTGGAAAACTCTGAGATGATAAATGATTGGGGAAACAAGTGTTTAAAATGCAGAATATTTAAGATAAAAATTCTAAAAACAGTTCCCCAAGTTTTCATCTAGTTCCAGGTTTGATTCTGGAAACATAGGGATCAAGTATGTAATTTAGAATTTCTTTTTTCTTTGGATTTCTGTAGGTGTGATTTAGTTTTCCTTGTGCTAAAGCAGACATAGGGAAGATAATGCTTCTGGCGGTGTTTCATATAGCCTCTGCTCATAGTTGCCGAGTGGATTTTCCCCCCCCCCCCCGTCTTATTACTGAGGTGTGAGTTAATATGTGGCCTGACAAATATGTTGGAAAGACCCTATTTAACTCTTGGGAAGGAGAAGGCACCTCATCCCTGCAGTAAACTTATGAGCAGAGTGGAGCTGGAGGCAGACTGGCCTCGGCTGCTTTAATTGCTAAAACTCTTCCAAACTGTGCAGTAACGAGGTCTGCGGTTGCTGCCTGGTTAGGTGCAGCCTGCAGAGGTCAGGATCCATGGAGGCATCTCTGGTCCCACAGACACACGAGAACGTAACGAAGAGCAGATTTTTGCCTTTTCCTTTGGTCTGAATTTTCTGGAGCGGGGAGGAGATGGCCTTGATATCTCCGCTGAGATAAGCAGAGGCAGGTCTTAGCCAGGATACATCAGTAAGTAACGTTTATTGAGAAGATTAACCTGAGTTTAATGAAGGCTTCCTGGCATCTCCAGCCTCGATGGCAGAGTGCTCTCGTGATGAAGCCGTGCCATTAAGCCAAGCGGGAAATCAGGGATCCATTTCTGCACGTGCTGCTGACCCCACAGAGGTGCTGGGGGGAGCGCAGCGCTGCCACGTGTGCTGTGGGCCCATGCTATGAGACGTGAGCAGAGGTCTCTGGGCGCTTCCAGGAGAGGCGGTGGCAGGATGCTCGGAGAACCTTCTCCCAGCAGAGCTGTCGCTCTGGCACTTGATCCGTCCGACAGCCCAGCAGAAGCTGCGGTGAGGTCACCGACCAGCTAGTGCTCTGACGCTGCCCAGTCACGGTGGCACGGCTAGCTTGATCCAGATGTCCTCGCAGCGGAGCGTTTTGAAGGGAAACCATCTCCAGAGGGTGGAAAAGCCACAGCTTGTAAGGTGGACAGCCTTAGCAAAGAGCGGGTGAGCTGTGGGCATGTGTTGCACCAGGTCTCTTTAGATGCTAGTTGAACAAAGAGAAGTTACAGCAGAACCTGTGGGTTTGGAAGCAGCCAAGGAGGAAGAGCCAAAAAATCTGGAGGCAGCAGAAGCTGAGCTTCTGCTAGCACCAGAGACCAGTCGACCCAGCCCAAGCATATTGTTACTGTTTTATTAAAAGGGTTGATTTGGAGAATGTTGTGTTTGCAATTCCGCATCATGCCTCGGAGCCTTGATTTCAAGCCTTTATTTATATGCTTAATTGTTGCTATGGAAATTCAATATTTAAAGAGGTAATTATTGCTGATCTTGTTGCATGTGTCCATTTCTGATGTCCAGCTGTTAGCTCTTTAGCTCCAGTCTAGCAGATTAATTACTACTATTGATTACTTTGAGCTTCTCTCTTCACACCTGCAGTCTGTGTAATTAGCCGGTGGCCTCCTCTGAAAATTAGGAGCAGTTTCATTTTGGCACCTTGCCATTTCTCAGCCATGTGCATTACATTGATGAACAAAAGCAAATCTATTTTAAATAGAGATATCTGGGCAATGAACTCTCTGTATTTTTGAACTATCTGTGGATAACTCAAATTACTCTATGTTAGCAAATATTGCACCCCATTGGAAGACCACCGATGGAAAAAACCAACCAAACAAACAAAACAACCAAAACCAAAACCCAAAAAACTCAACAAATTCCAAAACACCGGTATTTATTCTGACTGCCCACCAGTCAGTAAATGCTGTCCTGGCTTTTTGAAGTTCATTGTTCATAGTGATTTTTGCACTAAATGGGACCCAACCATCTGAGTGCAATCACTTCTCCTCTCAACCTGCTTTCCTGAGGTGGAGTTGTCCTTTCCCTGTTGCATGCATGAGAGATTTCCTGCTGTTCTTACTGGATGGTAACAAGGAACATCAGAAGAATGTTAAGTAAATACTTAAGTATGAAGTACACCTTAAGTTAAGTACACCTGTACCCAGGAGACCCTCATCCATCCCCTCCCTTTCCAAGCACTGTGCTTGTCTCTGGCCATTCACTGGTTTCCAGTGGCCACTCAAGGACCGTGACCCTTGGAAAGACAAGTCTGCGCTGAATTTCCCTCCCTTTGCACATCACAGAAGCAAGACTGAGGGTTTGAAGGCTTTGTTTTAAGAAGTAAAATATACTTCTTTTGCCACTGGGGTTATGGCTTCCTTCTCTCAGAAAAGAAACCTTTTCTTTATGTAAGCTGGGTTGTTAAGCATAGGTCATGCTAACGTTGTGTGATTTCAACATAAGCAGTGTGCCGGGACGAGGAGAGAGTGAGGAGCGATCTCTATCTTTGTTTTCTCTGGGTGACCATCCAGTCTAGATTTATAGCAGACCAAGGACAGTCCGAAAGCACAGTACGGGTGGCCTGTGAACCGAAGTGTGCTGAAATTCAGTGTTCAGGAACTAACTTTCGTATTAATGCGGCATGACTGGATGCTCTCCGCTTATCAGCAGTTTAACGTGCCGTGGTTCAGGGTGGTGAGTCTCCAGAGTCAAGGTGGCAATGAAGGCGCTCTCTGCTTCACGGGTCAAACGCCACGCCAAAAGTTGTTGTGAAGTTCGGGGGAAGAGAAAGGGATTCATCTCCTTTCTGGTCGGGTAAAGTAGTTGCTTTCGACTATTTGGTACAGCACCGGCCTCCAGACCAGAAGGTCCCCAGCTGGAATCTCATCACTGCCACTGTTTCTAGATTAAATTCTAAATTGTGTACTGTCATTTGGAGGCCTTCTGTGCAGGGTCTCACTGAGTCACCAGTTATTAGGAATGCCTCCTATTATCGCAGCCCTAAAAGCTATTTGAACAGAAGCCTAATGTGACTGTGATTTCCAAGGACCATTTGCTGTTATTGCAGCTCTGCTTTGCTGTGAGTGAGAGAAACAAACCAAAGTTGCTTTCAGATCACATGAAAGGGAGGGACAGGGAAGCAGTGGAGCTGGAGTGACATTCAAGCTGCCAACAAATGTAAATTCACCAAAAATAAACAATCTTTTTATTAACTAGAGCGGGGTAATTTCTACTGCAAGAAAACAAACAGGTTAATTTTCTTCAGGCAGATACATTTCCAGAATTTTGTAATTCTTCTTGTTTTTTGAAGTAGCTGCAAAAAGTAGCTGCTGAAGAAGTATGCAGAGCCGACGCACTGCCCTGCCCCATGGGCCAGAGGGACCTTCCCCTCTGCAGAAGAGGAGGACATAGCAGAAAGGCAAATGTCTGCTCTCTGGGAGAGGAAGGCAATAACTTGTGTGCACAGAACGGGAAACTACAAACATAAATATTATTCTGAAGACACATGGATGCATGTGAGAAGTCCATATAATGTGGGAGAGTTTGGAGTCTGAATAATATAGTTTATGGGCTGGATTTCAGAGCAGTCCTGATTCTACTTTATTGCTGACTCTTTATAAGACTTTTTAGTCCTAAATTCTCGCCGTAAAATGAAAGTGGAATTTTGCCTGAAGAAGGGCTGATTAAGGTAGTAGGAAAATAGGTCTTTCATGAAGAATTTTGGAAGTTCTCTTGTATCTACAGCTAAACGTGCTGTGAACAGCTTGCTCCTGTTTAGGAGGACTGATGTGAAATGGCAGTGGTCCATTACAGCTAGTGGTGCTAGCTTCTATGCTAGGTGAATATTTGACCAAATATTTGTATTAGTCCTGGGTAATACAGTTGTATACACAATTCATCCCAGGCTTTCCCTTATCTAGCCTAGCGCTGGGGTCTTTGGCAAGGATGAGGGGCTACATCAGAGAGTCTATTTAGAGCATGAGGTGCCAGACATCATCTTTGTATCAGATGGTCTGCAGCCAGCCACGCTTGCAGAAGAAGGACAGACGTCTGGCGAGGGAGAAGACAACTGAAAGCTGGGACTGTTAGAGGAAGGCAGTGTTGCTGCCAACTATTTGCCTTCCCCGTTCCCAGCTGGATATATCCCATTTAAGATGTTGCTGTACTGTCTCTAGCAAACAGATTAGTAAATTGGGAAGGGAGTACAGCTAGCTGTGGGGTAATGAATAGGTGGCCAGGCAGAAGAGAGAGCAAACATGTTTATGCATCCATGTTATGTGTCCAAGTGCTCGCAGCACTTCAGCATGGCACAGGCTGAAGCACGGGGATGCTTTCAGGGCTGGCTTGCTGTACTTGGAAATCTCTGAAACTTAGCGACGAAGTTTCAAAGATTTCAAAGTGGCAAAAATCCCACCTGTTGCAGCAGAGGTCACAGTTTCTGGCCAGCCTGAGGTGCAAAAAGGCCATTCCTACCTTGATTGTCCCCTGGGATCTAAGAGCAGCAACTGATCCAGTTCTGTTGAGAATTAGCAAGCCAGCCTGGAAAAAGTCAGGCCTGCATATCCACTGGAGCCACCTGAGCACCAGCTGCCTTTGTTATGTGTTTTAAATCACTTACAGGCGCTGCTTTTACCTAACTGAGATCAACCCCGGGACAACCTGCTCCAACCCACACAAGGAGCTAGATCTCCTGGTTTGGGGGTGCAGGCGCGGTGGTCGCCCCCATATCGATGAAGGGGCAGACCCACTGCACTTACGGTCTGTGTCTGTGGTCAGGGCTGGCGTGCTGAGGAAAAGCGGTGACAAGTTGGAAGACCTCTGGGGCAACTGCTTTCCTCCTGGAGAAAGGTTAAGGCCACTGGTAACAGCCCTCAGGGGTTGCTGGTAAATGACGTGCTCTATCTACAGGCTGTGACTGAGGCTGTGATTAAAGGTAATAAGTGTCTCCCTCATCCCGAAGTCCTTAAAATAAGATTGCGCAGCAAACTGTTCAAAGGCGCCTACTGGCATTATCAAAAACTTCTGAGTGCCCAGTTCAGGAGAATCTGAACATGGGTGCTTTTGGACATTTCTGCTGTCTGTATCTTTAGGTGTATAAACAGCCTGATGCGTTGCTGTGTTTAGTGTGTTAAAGATGCGACTTGAACCAGCCTGTTGCCCTTTCTGAGAGGTCTCATCATTCAATTTCTTGTCACTGCTGCAGCTTCTTTCTTCCTTCTACTGGGTTGTGAGGTACTGCCTCCTGCCACCGTACGCTTACGTGGCTCTCAGCGCAGCTGGTTGAGACTGAAGTCCTCCCGAAATGCAAGTAGTAAACAGGAATAAGAGCAAGAGGTATGTATGCAGTGACAAAAGTGAGATGCTCACAGCTGGCAGGTTGTGTCACAGGTTTGCAGATCTGAAATGCCATTTATTTTTTGACTGTTTGTCTCAGTGCACTGATTTTGTTCATATGCTAGGTGTTGCGTTTGGCCTTTGGCATTGGCCTATGCAACCACCACTGGCTTCCTCTGAAGCTGTGCTGAAGTGCTGCACTGCGTCGTCTTTTCCTTCCCTAGGATTTAAGTTGTTTGAATTGCTGTGTATGCGATCCTTCTCCCACCTAGAGACACGCAGCGGTTGCACTTTGTCTTCTGTCATCTTGGAGTTTTCCTTTAGCCAGATACAGCTGGGAGCTGCTTTTGAGCCCTGGTGCTTTTTTTTTTTTCTTCTTTTTTTTTTTTTTTTTCCCATCAGTCCCATCAAAATTTGTTGCCGTTGCTGGAGGACGCAGCTGGGAGCACAGAACACTCAGGAAGGGCTTCAAGCTCTGATCTGCATTTGAGGTGCTTGTTATGTCTCTGTGACACCAGCTCAGGAAACCCTACCAACCTGCTGCCTGTAGGAGCAGGCTGAAGGAGCTGATGGCACGTTCCACGTCAGGCTGCTCCTGCCGCACTCCATCTGCCTTGCTTAGCTGGAGCATTTATTGTCGAAAGCCCTCCCGACAGGAAACATTCTGGCTGTAATGAAGTATCCACAGAGATTAATACAGTATTTGTTACCAAAACGTCTCCCAAAACCACAGTACTGACTTCTGTGTCCTAATTGTCCCGCATCTGTTTCCAGCCTCAGAATATTACCTCTTAGGTAGAGGGGCTGATGTAACCAAACTGTCTCTTGGTATCCATTGCTTCCTAATGTGGCTTCTGCATTGTTCATGAGCTAAGGAAATAACATGGTGCTATAAGGATCCTAGGAAACTCAGGACAATCTGGGTTTGTAAATATGACTAGCTGTCTTCAGGAGGCATTTGAAATCCTTGTACTACCCTCTTGATATAAAATCTCTTTCCTGAAGACACTTATTTTATGGCTTACACTTTTTCCTCTCTGAATGTAAATATGTGTACATAAGCGTGCATGTATCTGTGTTTGTGCATGACATATATGAGAGATTTTTGTCCCTAAATAGGGAAAACATGGTCTATGGTCTATGTTTTCATGAGCCTGTGCAACCCATCCACAGCATCAGCTCTCGCCCTAATGAGCTGAAGCTACATTAGCAAAATCCCAGGCAGATAAATTGACTTTAAACCTTGGTTTGATGATCCTACTAAGACATTCAATTAATTCTGTTTTGCTACAAGCTAATTTATGACTTTGTGTTTATTCCAAAAAAATGTTGAATGTACAAATCAGTAGGAGACAAGGTAATGAATTATTCTACCTTCCTTCATGCTCTTGTCTTCACACTTCACTACTATAAGAATGGAAGAGGAAATATGAAAGAAATGTCTTTTGATGTATGAAATGTGGGTATTTTCTCATACTGAGCTGTATCTAACTGGTGTAAACACATAATCAAGCCCTCTAGGAGATGCTAATTAGTGCAGTAAATGTTAGTTTATTAATTGCCATTACGTTTCTCTTTGTTTCACCAGTGAATGTGTCTTTTCAGGAGAACAGATTTGATATGGTGTGTCTGTAGAATTTGTTTGTGTTCATGGCAAATGAAGACAAGTAGCCTAGCAAAGCTGTGATGAATTAACAGCAGTCCATGCGATCAACGTTTCTGTAACGGAGTCCACAAAGTGCATGGGCTTCTGTGTGATCTGAGAAGAAAAACAACACAAAACAAAAAGCCCCAGAGGATTTGATAACAATTTTCTGCTCCATCTCTCTACTTGGTGTGTTTTTAATGAGCCCTCCAAAAGCACAGGTAGTAAAACTTTCCCTTTTTGATGTGGCAGAATACACTGCCAAGACATACTGCAGGAGAGGTACTTCAAAGGCAAACAGCCAGCGAATACAATTACGTTAGGTGAGGCTGCTGGGTATAATTGAGTTCCTCCCATCCTTGGAAAGTGATAGAAGACAGTCCCTTAACAATTCCCTCTTCCTGCTCCTCCAGCTTGTTATTATAAATCAATACTTTCCCTGTGATGTTCACATTTGTAAACTATACCGTTATCACATGCTATGTCCCCCGTGTTGGGTACAACGAGCCAAGATTATGTTTACTGGTAAAAAATAAAGGATGAAGCGAGCAGTCCCCCAGTAGGCAGCAGCAGCAGCATGGACTGTGGAGAGGGCAGAAGAAGCATCCAGTGGTCTGCCAGCCTGGAAGCCATCCCTTCCCCTCTGCCAATAATTGCTTCAAATGCTCAAGCAGGGAGGTGCTGGTGCTTCTAGGAAGCAACGAAGCAGACTGTGTGTGTCGAAGCAGCTTGGTGTCCCAGGAGGACCAAGGTGGAAAAGTGGCTTTGCTGGGGGTGGATCTAGGTCATGGCTTGACAAGTTCTCAGGACCTACTTTTGGACTTGGCATGGAGAGAAAGGCTGTGCATGTTTTTAATCACTTTGCTTGTGAAGTCAAAGCATGGGAGGAGGTTTTTTTTCCTTCTGTGTGGAATGTGAGCTCTTGTTGTGTTTTCATGGACTTTGTTAAAACACCCCAAAACCCAGATATCTCTTCATACTCCTTCCCTTGTAGAATCAGCTCTACAAAGCCTTACAATACAAAACAATGAATGTCTTTCACCCAGACATTTGAAAATGCTTTTCCATTGTTTTCTTCAATTATTTGCCTAGGTAAGTTTTATTAGGCCCCTGAAAATCTGAGGCTGGAATGCTCATTTGTTCTTTATCCTTGAGAGCAAGGTTGCTTTGCAATGTCTTTGAATAGCTTGACTCCCTAATCCTGTCCAGGGCAGATTCTAGTTTACATTCTTATACAAATAACAACAATCCCATGTCAGAAACTTCTCGCTTGGACTTCTCTGGATGTCTGTTCAAGAGGCAGGATCCTTCTTGCCTCTTTCCACTAAGGCATGTGTCTTGCCTCTGTGCTTCATTTACTGCAGACGTCAAAGGCAGGCATGGCTGGCTCTCTTCTGGGACTCTGCATGGCAACAGTGGGTGCTGCTGCTGCAGGTCTTAATTAGCATTAAGTCATTGATTTATTTTCTGGTGATAAATAATCATAACTAGCATATAAATAGGTAGTTCTGCTCTGATTGGACCACTGAATTAGAAGGTTCTGTCCAAATGTTTGCATGATGAGTGAAGAGAAAAAAATATTGGGGCACCTTTTATTCTCCATATTGGGAAGATTTAAAAAAAAATTGCAAATGTTGCATTCAGTGTATTGCTTCAGCACAGCTTGAGCAAAATTCCACCTTTTTAGTAAGGGGGCTTTTTTTCTGGACTCCAGTAGCAGAAGTATGATGGAGGATGGACCTAGTTTAGAAATTTGCTAGAAATCTGGAGACAGAAACTGGCTTGTCCTCTGAGACACGCTCCATATATGCAGAATCCATCTGAATAAATGAGCCCCTTACTTAACTGGGAACGTACTGTATATTCCATCTGCAGACTGAATGATTGCTCCATTTCAAGCCTCCTGACTCCCATGGAGCCATCTGGTACATGCTAGTTTGTACGAATAGGTGAGGATTCCTGCTAACACAACAGCCTTCAACTAGGCAGAGTGCTGATATTTAGCACTCTGCTTCACATCTGCGCGCAAAACCGTAACAAAAACCCCAACATTTTCTGTGTTCAATATTTAAATGAACCTTCCTTTTTCTCCTGGAAAGCCAGTTGGGACAGGAACAATTAATGCAATTACATCAGAAAATGGGTTGAGCTATTAATACATCCAACTAAGCAAAGATTTCACGTTATGTGGCATTGTGAATTTTTTTCACCCATTGCTTGCTTAGGGCTGAGTGGGGAGGAGGGTGAGAGAGGGGGAGAAGGTATGTGTCATATAGATATTTTTATATCACTTTGAGATATTGTAAGAAAATTAAGCTAATGAATATAATTCATGTCTGTAAGTAGCAGCGGGCTGGTCGTAGGACTCATCAATAGGTATGTAAAGGTCGGGTCATTTTTGGCTGCCCTGCTGTGTCCGAGATGTCCATATAGGATTGGCAGTCTGTGGCACAACACCAGGAAGAAGGTGCCTTGGTGGCAGCTGAATCGCTCCAAAGGGTTTTGGTGAAAGTGGACAGAACAAGGTGAAGAGGGGAGAAAGGAAAGTGGGCTAAAATCCAAAGGCTGCCTGTGTACTCACACTGTTTTATTCTCTGCCACCTAGATCCACAGATATATTTAAGACACCTAATGCGTAGCTGGAGAAACTTGTGTGCTCTTTGGCAATTCAAAAAGAATAAAGCGACATTAGATCCGCCTTTCCCCCAAAAACTGCTGAGGAGCCTGGAGGGGAAGGAGTTCAGGAGCCGCTGCTGTGTGGGATGTGCTGCTGCCCTGGGCTGGACAGTGGTGGCCCTTGTGCCTCTGGAGCTTGTAGGGAGGTCTCAGCTCAGAAAAATCCCACCAGGTTTTGCTCTCCCCAGATGTTTTGCAGAGTATAATTTACTTAAGCCTTTTGCTTATGATGAGACTTGCATCTGTAGCAGATACCTGTCTGGTTTGGGCTTGACTAATTTTATTTATTTATTTATCTATCTATTTATTTATATCTGCATTGGAAATAATGGTGGATCTTTCCGATAGAAGTATCTTTTTTTTTCCCCAGCCATTCAAGCTAGCTCTAGCTTCTGATGAATCCTGACTAGTGGGAGTCAGTGTGAATGGGACAAAGACTTGTGCTTCCTTGTAAAATGGCGAGTACATGGTTTACCAGTGCAGGATTGGGTCTGTGCAGATTCTTACGATTCACGTCAGTGCCATCTCACTTTGTTTTAGTAAATGTTGCCCCTCAGATATGGGATCGCTTACAAACTGGGATCCGTGCTCACATATCTATTGCAAAATACAGCCTGCTAAAAACAGCTGTAAGGAGCTCCCTTTGTCTGGTTGGGGTTCTTCACTTAAGTGCTTGTGGTGCCTGATTAAATTAGTAATCAGAGATATAGTCATGCTATTTTGTGACTCTGAGAGCCTTGATTGTGGATTATATTTACACACTGCAATTTCTTTCTAAATGGAGCTCTTTGTATTCAAGGACTTTAAGAGTCTTTCAGCCTGCGATAAAATCCAGTTTGCTACATAGACTAGTTCTTGCAGTGGTGCCAAGCTCTTGGTCAGGCATGCTGTGTAAAACAGTTTTTCATTTGCACAATAAATACAGCTACGTAAAAGTTCATGTGTGGTGCAGTGGTTTTGCTGACCCTTTTACACTGAAAAACTGCATGACGGCAGACTGGCAGATGCATTGAATGCCTTCATGTTGTGTTGCCTCAAAATGACAGAGTTTCCTTTCTTGTCAAAACAGAGGATGGCTTGAACCAAAGCCACATAAATGGTAACAACAAACTTTGTGGTATTTAAAATGCCTGCATAGCTCCAAACCTTGTGGCCTGTCCCTGGTAAAAACAATAGGTCTGGAAAATCAGGCAGCCCTTACACCATATTTTGGTGTGTTGAAAACCCATGGTGTATGCCAAGACAGTGGCTTTGTCCCATGCACATTGGTAGCAAAAGTAGGCAGGAGACCTGACGATTATGCTGATTTTGAGGCTCCAGAGCCCTTCAGGTAAGCCCTATGGGGGAACCCTGTGGTTGGAAGCCCCCATTTAAAGTTTCTTCTTGTCCTGTTCAGAACAACGACAGGAAACCTGATCTCCTGCATCAGCCCAGCTGCGCTTGCTTGCAAAAGGGTGCAGGGAAAATAAGAAGGACTTGGCCCACCATGACGAGTGGCGGTGGGGGAAACCTTAGACCAGGCTGTGCCCTGAGTTGTCTCAGAGTGGGCTCTAGCCCCTTAGGGTTTTCTCTAGGCATGTGTTTGTTGTGGTGTGGTTTTTTTTTTTTTTTCCTTCTGGAAACTGATAGGTTCTTATGAAAAAATCTTACTTCCTTCTCTGGTGACATTTGATTCAAGCTCTGAAAAATTCCTGACCAGCTTTAGTGGGCACTGATTTGTTTGGGTTTTGTAGATCACTTTTACTAGCAGAACAACTTATTTGAATACCTTACATCAATACTGAGATGAAGGTGCTGTTTATAAAGGTATCAGTGGGACTTAAAACATGTAATTCTATTCCTTGCTTTGCTATCCTTCTGCAGCAGCATTTCAAATCTCTGTGCCTCAATTTCCCTTCCCCCATTACTTGCCTTCTCCATAAAAATTCTTTGAAACTAGATTTTTATTACTTCCTTGTGCTAGAAAATGGAACTCTGATCTCACTTGGGTCTTTGTATTGTTGTAATGTAAATAATATTCAATTTAATGGAGTACCTCTAAAGATTATTTTGAAGTATCCTACCAGCTACAGTAGCCATTGAGCCTATTAGAATGGCGAAGCCTTTGGATGAATTAACAGACCAGATGAACAGATACAACTCAAGCACTTATAATGAAATTCATTCTTTCCAGAAAATTGGAGTACCATCTTGCAGATTGTTGGAATGATGCTGCCTACTGGCACTTTCCTTCTGCCACAGAATAGCTGCAAATCATCCCCCAGTGAACTGAAGAGTCCTACAGGATAGCAAATGGATCAGGAATGCCCCCGGAGTGAACCCTCTTTGAGTTCGGGTGGTTTCTGTTCAAACAGCTGGAACTGCGTTTGTCTCTTGTATTTTCTCTTCCAGCGTAGACGCAACTACAGGCTTGTCGAAGCAACCTGCCAGGAAAAAAAAGTCTGCACTGGTGGAAAAAACCCAAACCACCCTTGCACGATAGCAGCTGTACTCACTGTAACATCATGCCTCTAACGAGGCTCCTATCCCCATCCCTGGCCAACAGCAGATGCTTGGTGAAGAGCGTAAGAAGGGTGACGCGAGTATCGTGATTACGTGTCTGAACACCCTCCTGTGGCTCTCGACCACAGCTGGTCACAGCTCAAGCTGGTGCAGAGACCTGCCAGAGTGAAGGCTGTGTACCTCCAGAGCCAAGCCTGAGGGGACAGAGGGGAGGGCAAGGAGGGACATGCAAACACGGAGAAGCAGGGGTGTCCCCTGGGCAGGCTGGAGCTTGCCTGGGGCGTTATTTAACAGCCAGCTCCATCTCACTGCAGCGTGCTGTCTCCGGTACAGTCCTACCTGATCACACTCAAACCAGCCTTCATTCTTCAGTAGCTATTTAAATACGCTGGTTATCGTGTCTGGTTTTGCTACTGATTCTTTTTGGTAAGTGGTGTTTAGTGATCTCACCCTTCAGAGGAGAAACGTGACTGGTTTAGGATTTGGTCTCTGTTAGGTGTTTGATTTGGGCTCTCCCTGAGCTTGGCTCAAGGTCCCCTGAGAAATGCAGGAGCTACAGGCTATCCTCCAGCCTAATTTAGGTACAGAAAAGCACGGCGCATAGGTGCGATCCCATCCAGCCCTTTTGTTGGTACGTACAGCCTAGCTGTGTTCTTGAAGAAACCTGTTCCCAGGGGCTCCATGTGTTGTTCGGTGTTAATGGTAAGTCATAAAATCCTAGCCCAGGCTTCCTCCTGAGCCTGAGTGCTTCCGCTAGCAGCCTGCTGCTCTTGCTCCAGGCTCCTCTACTTCACGCATTCAAATGCTTTTATTTTCTGTGGCTGGATGTAATGGGACTCACCTGGTTCAACTGCCAAGCTAAGTCAGCAAAATAATCTTGAATCTCTATGAAGATTTATCCTATTCTACTGCAACGATTGGATTAGTGCCCCCCCCCCCCCAAAATGTTAACATCTCCTCCCCCACCACCAGAGAAAAAACAAAGCCTTCCAAACTATCAGTGCAGGAACTAAAACGGTCACAGTTGTTGCAGTTTCTACAGGTAGCATCTTTCGTGTTGGTTAATGAGCTTTTTGAGGGCCTTAGTACTATGGCAGAAGAACTGCTTGCTGGCTTGTGTGGCACAAACAAAGTGGGACTAAAATTGTGACTGCAAAAGTTGAAAGGAATACAGTTACTGGGTGTTTGTTAATTCCATCTTTGCAAGAGGATAGCAGCTGCTTTTCTTTTCTTTTTTAACAGATGGAGTGATTTCTCATGTAGTGTTACAGTAATGACCAACGTGACACAGAAGGAAAATTCTGTGACAATATGGTGAGCAAGATCTTATTGACAGCTCCACTTGGTTGTAATTTGTAAGCTCTATATTGTTGCTCTATTCTTCTTTTCTCCCCCCATCTCCCAAATGCTGCCTGTCTCTTCTGCCATATAGAATTAGATTTCAACTTGAATGAAACAGTTTAATTTTAAGGACTCTTAGCTAAAAGCTGTTCAAAATCTTTACCAGAATGTATACCCCATCGTAAGTTTAAAAAAAAAAAATAAAATCACTGCATTATGAAGCAATGGTGCAAAAATTATCCCTGATTTAATTTCTCTGTTGAGATGGCTGCCTTGATTTCTCCTGCAGCAGCTGATGCCCTCTCAAGGATGGGACTTAACCCCTTTGCACAAGGCAGCCTAGCCCTAGCGTAAAGGCGGTGCAACTAAGGACCAGCCCAACATGAGGGCACAGCCCAAGTGTGTGGACCATGAATGACCAGGGAGGAGTGCTTGTACCCTGCCCTATGAGTAGACAATGTGCAGGGCTGGGAATAAACCCAGGGACGTGATAATCAACCCAGATCGGCAGCTTCTGCCATGCGTAGAGGTGCTTAGAGCAAATGCCACCATCCATTTGTAGGGGAGCTGAAAATCCAGCTGGAGACACCCACCCAGAGGCCCTCTTTTGCAAAGTGTGGTTATCTCTGTGTCATTCTGTGCGTTTAGCTGCCTGCAGAAGTTAAAGGTGTCCTCATAAGCTTCTTGGTGATCTGTATGGGCAATAATTCACAAGGCAATATATCTGTGGGATAGCTGGGATGTTGTTCCACTCTTCCTTTGATTCTATTTAGTTTGAAACTTGAAAACAAAAAGTGAATTTTTGTTAGCTTGATGCTAACAAAGTGCACCAGAAATGTTTTTTTAAAGGGAACGTTACAGAATAACAAAGATGCTATTTGTCTGTGGATCATAAGGAATACAGAATGATCCAGTGGATTCAGCAACAGCATAAAGCAGAACTGCAGAGAATATTGTGTCAGTAGGAGGACAGGCAGAGCTTGTACGTGCTGCAAACCTGACCTTCTCCATGCCTGTCTGAGGGGTCTATGGTCATTCTTGTTCCTGAGCAGTGTGGACTGGCAAATTCTGCTCTTGGAAAGAGTTCCCTAAAAAATACTCCCAAGGGTCGGTTTTCATGCTTGCTACCAAACGCCAGTGGCTCTTACAGTCCTGTTACACACTGTGTACAGTGCAAACACAGCCGTTTCTTGATAACAGGGAGAAATAGCCCTAAGAGAGACATTTTCCTTTACAGTCCATAAATGAGACTTACTTTTTGTATGTCCTGCACACACAAACCGAGGCTGGTTTAATCTCTATAGCAGATTTGTCTTTAATTTCTGGAATTGGTGGAAACTTGTGATATTGTTTTTCAGAAGGTTGGTTAGGACAGGGGGAGATTAGACTGATTCTGTATTTTGCATTAACTGCTTTTTAAAATTTCTGCAAGTGAAGGGCTACCAGCCTGCTGCTCAGTGACTAATAAATTTGATTCATCCTCACTCCCCACAGGGTTATCCTCCTTCTTACTAATGTTTGACATTTTATGTTTTAATTAAAATCACCCTCCAAGCAGCAAACCACTAAGAGAATGACAGATATTCTTACTGCAACAAGATATAAGCAAAAGGGCAATTTGCTAACTATAACTTTGATAGTGCCTCTCACTTACGCTCTACATGACCACCTAATGTTTGTGTGCGTGTGTGTGTGTGAGAGACAAGGCAACACCTATCTTACCATCCAGGATATTTCCAGTGTCCCAAGATGCTATCGTTTAATGTCTGCACTTCAGTAGGAGCAACTGGGACTCAGGAGCGGGGGTGCTCGGTTGGTGCTGTACAAACACATGTGTGAAGTTGTGTAGCCTAAGAGAAGGGGAGGAGGGCAAAGACGAGCAAAGTAGCTCAAAGCTGTGAAAGCAATTGCAACGAAAACGCTGTAAATCGTGTGGCAGCTGGCTGCCCCAGCCATCGCTGAGGGGCTGGCTGTAGGGGACCTCCTTGCGGAGAGGAGCGGAATGAGAAGGATTGGTAGGTAAACCTGGTGGATAAACCTGGTGGACAGGCGTAGAGAGGGTGTTGGTGTAAGGGCCCGTACTAGTGAGTGCATTATAATATCATCGCAAGAAGCTGCAGGGCAGGCAGCAAAGCTGGTGTCGGTGGCAACGTGGAGGAGATGTTTGGTGGGAGATGAAGCAAGAGGATAGAGTGGATAGGTGAAGGTGTGAGGCACGTGAAGCTGGAGACCAGCATTACAACATGCTTAGAAGGGAGGTGATGCCACCAAAAAGGATGGATATCCTTTGCAGGGGTGAGTCTGTAGGCCTCAAGAAGGAGAGTAACAAAGGCCTGGAAAAATGCTTTGATTATTTAACAGAAAGAAAGAAAACCTGAAGCCACCTCTGTAGCCCACCCTTGCTACCAAAACCTTGCCACGCAAACCCAGTACTTCATGATAAGCCAGTTTTTTTTAGATGGCAGTGACTGGACACGTGTGATGTAAGAAATGCCATCTTTCCTCTCCTCGTGCAGGCTAAGAGTGTGGGGCTATGTTGTGAAAGGGCAGCGACGCAGCCTATGCCTCACTTGTGTTGAACCTAATGCAGCATCTTCCTGACTCGCTGGCCTCTCTTCCTCCACCTCAAACCTGGCAACAAAAAATATTTTTCTCATACGTACTGAGTCTGCTGGTATTGAGAATTTTATTTCAAATGTCTTTAGAAAAGACAGCGTGCAGGAAAAACTTGCAAAAGCCTGCAAGTCACAGGCTTGTCTGGGCCTTTCTGAATTATGATATGAACCCCAAAGGAATAGCAGAGAAATGACAACTCCCTTTCATGTGATATTCTGGCTGCCCTTAGGAGATGAACAGTGAAATATGTGACTTCTGAAGAGAAACATACCTAATAGAGAGGAAGAAGGCTTAGATATATTGGTATGAATATATGGGGAAAGAGGGAAAGCTGTAAGACAAACAGTAAGGTTTTATATTCACAGCTCATTTCTTCTCCTTTCTCCAACAGAAAAGTCAGAGAAACTTGGTAGGTCCTCTTAAGCAGCTTAAATGATCTGCATTTCAGCATCACCAAAACCACACAATCAGGTGGGATTAACTGGTCTCCTGTAACTCTAGGGAGAGACCTGTTTTTGGTTTGCTAGAATAGCTGGTAGATAGCAAAAACCCTGTGGCATGTCCCCTTGGAAATAACAACTCAGTGAATAGAAGTTGTTATAAGAAATAGTGTTTGTGTCTCCCCATGACTTGGTCCTTCAGAGGGAATTTACAGAAAAAATGGTAGAACTGCCTCCTTCCAACTGGACATCTCAATTTTGCGTGGTGGAGGTGCTTGTGCCGGTGCCGGTAGAACCACATGGACTTCCTAAGGGCCATCACTGGATATCTTTTCGTGGTTGTGAGGGAAAGGATCCTGGCTGTTTTCAGAAGCAAGTTTCTTTCATCATTGCAAGGGCGTGCAGATGCTTCCCCAGGCTCTCTGAGTGTATATATGTATGTGAAAATAGGAAGTAGACACCATCTCTCTGGAAAATGGGTACAATGCTGTAAGAGATTCCTTCCCTCCATTGGGCATCCCTCAGATATGTTGAGTCATAGGTTAGTCTACCCGGGCATGCGGAAGGAAAGCAATCCAAACTAGCTAAACGATCTGAATTTAAAGTGGATTGATTAAATTGCATTAAATCCCTGTGCAGATGTCCTTGTTCAGAATTAAGGTAAAGTAAAATAAGTCTCATAAAGGCCAAGTTAATTCTGAAGGAGAATACATACGTAGGGAGTTAATGCATTTTTAACTAATCCATTTTAGCAGTTAATTCAGATTAACTGTACTCAGTGTTCCTCTCTGGGAAAGCCCTTCAAGGGAACAAGACATGGAAAAGCACCAGGCTCAGAAGCACAATGGTTTTAAACATCCAGCATTGCCAATTACAAAGCGAATAATTACCACCACGATGCTCCTGAATTGAACGGCTGCACGCAGACCTACCCGTGTTGGAGGGGGCAGTGGTCCTGGAAAGGACTTGCCAAGAGCATCCTTGCTTCCAGGAAGGTGCTTTGGGAAATGGTGCAGCATGCTGTTAAGGCCTTGGCTAACCCGCTGCTAGGAGGAATTTTGATCGTTAATGAGATGTCTGTGCTAGCAAAATGCATCCTCCTCGCGAGCGCGGAGTCGGCTGATACCTGTGCCTGCTTGTTGTTTGCGTGCGAGAGAGGCAGGATGCGGTGTGAATCTTAATGGTTTCCCTCCTACCTGGAGTGATGTATTCTTGGGCCAAATCCTGTCTTCGCTTCTATGTGTAAACCAAGCATTGCTTAGCCCTGGGCAGTCTCTTCTTTAGTTTAAAACGTCAAAATCTGGAGTTCAAGCTTTATTATTGATTTTAAAAATATATTGCGAACAATAACTTAAAGGGAAATGTGAGATTATGAATAAATAATAAGGTGCATAGGTGTACAGGGAAAATACAGCAGTCCATAAATATAGTTAAGAACTCAGTTGTACAGTAAAAAGAAAGGGTATAAAAATGTAGATGACTAAAGCAATATGTGTGCAGAGAAATAATAATCTACTGTGAATTAAAATATGCAAGTATTGGGGACTAAATTGCTTTTACTACTCCATACATTTTTTTAAAGTACCTAGAGGCCTTCAGGTATGAGTGCTAAAATAAAAATATTATTATTATGGATTTTGGGGGGCAGATGAGTTGGAACCCTAGCATGTCCCCTGTGCCCTAGCTCTATTTCATGTGGTTAAATGCATTGGGCCAAATTTATCCCTGGTCTGCTATATTTACTGCTGAAAGCACTTTAGAAAAGTGCATATTAAAGCTATATCTAAAGAAGCACTGAATTCTGAACAGGCATTCAAAGTGAGGCAATAAAATCAAAGATGTTCTCTCAGGTCACTTTAGTTTTGGGTGAGGGGAGCGATTGCTCAATCACATCGGTCCAGTGAATCCAAAACAACAGCGTGTGAAAAATATGGTGGCAAAATAATGTCTCCATGTGGCAGAAATGCTAATCTCTGGCGAGGCTGCTTCTCGGTTTTTACTCGTGGATTTTATCCTAATTTTTTCACTGATTATTATTCTTCCCCAGTGACCGCTAAGGTAACTTTTCTCCCTGTTTTGCAGGGAAATTTGAGGCCAACGTTTTTGCTGTGTTATGAAAGAAAATTCTTCGTAGCGCCCGCATACGGCAGCCTGCAAAGCAGTCGTGGTTTTCATGCTGACTATGAAGGAGGTGGGACCGAGCCTTGGAAAACAACACTGGGACTGCAGTAATTCCGATGGGTTTGCAGTCCAAGAGGCACCCCGAGCACATGTATAGAGGCAAGTATGTTTTACCACTGTCGCTGCCACAGCTGGTTTGGGTGATACTTTGGTAATGAGGACAGCGATGCTGCTGGGGCACAGCTGCTAGCAGTGACAAGTGCCAAACAGCCCAGGTCTGTGATTTCTTCATCTATTTTAGGTTCATCTCCCATTTGCTTCAGAGGATCGGGCCCTTCAGGAAGAACCTGTGTGACTTTAAGCAGATGCAACAAATATTCAGGAAAGGTAAAAGGAAAGGAGGGGAAGAGCTCAGTTCTCTATCATTTATTTTAACCACATTCAAGCTATTTTTTTGTAGGGTTTGATAACTCCCATGTCTAAAACAGCCAGTTAAAGCCTGTGTAGAGCAGCTGACATTCTCCACAGCCTTACTTCTCCAACAGCCGTTTGCCTGCAGCCTCCTGGTCCAGCGGCGTTGTTCTCCTTCCTTAGCTCATACCCAGAGCCTCGTGAGGTAGGGCTGCAGCCACACGAAAGCCGTGATGGCTGCCAAGCAGGGTCACGTTTGGGAAAAGAAAAAAAGAGTCATCTGGGAAAGGTGTGAAATGCCTCCCCAAAGAAGGGAAAAGCTACAGGCAACGGGATGTGGAGAACGTGCTTGCTCGCTTGTACCTGCGCTTGTCGTTATTCCACAGCAATAAGTTACAGGAGAGCGGCTGGGTGAGTGGTTGGTACTGAGGCTTCATAATGTCTAGATGCATCTTGTGTATTTTTGCAACCGTGTTTTCAACTCATCATTGCGGAACCTGGTATGGCCACATGTGCAAAGTCCCAGTTTATGAGAGGAGGAGGAAAGGACTTGCACCAGTGGGCAACCAAGCTCATAGCACAGTTTGCGGTGATTTTGTTTGCACGTGTAAAGCAGAATTGCACCTGAATCGGTTCATTTTCAGCGCCGCAGCTGCAATTGAGAGGTTTGATCCTGCAGACTGCTCTGTTTGGCTGATAGAAAGGAGCTGATACATGGGGGCTCAGCGTGGTGTTTGCTCAGCGCTTGTGCAAGCAGCTTCTTTAGCATGCACGGGCTACGTGGGCACCGTAAACCTTCATACCTGAGGGGACGAGGATGAGGTGCAGGGGTGATTCCACGGTACCGAAATCAGCACTGCTGAGTACCCAGAGAGAGAAATGGCCAGGGACAGAGTGGGAAACAGGGTCACCATAATGAAGTTATAGCATAAAAACTCTGGTAAGAGACTGAACTAGTGCACAGCAGGCAGCAGAGTTGGAAGAGGTTGTGCTCCCAGCCTTTTCACTCCCTGGAGGAGCAGGGAGCCCCACACAGCCGCTTTGATGCTTCTTCCTATTTTTGTTCCCTTTATTTAAGTGCTGTGTTCTGCAAAGAAGGAGAAGGCAGGGTTCAGTTTTGGCTGACCCCAGTTCGCATCCGTGCCGTAGCTGCTACATGGCCTGTGTGTGTGAAAGTTAAAAGCTGCATAGACAGTTAAGGGGGGTGCACATACGAAAAGGTATCTATCTTTCCTGGATGCTCTTGGGTGTATTGGCAGGTAGTAGTTGTCTTTTGCCTTGTATTTCTATTTCTGTTAGTTAAAAATGTCCCTACTAGTTGCTGTGCAAGTGGCTTGTACCTCATACGGCTTGGACTTGGTATCCTGCACCTTTCTGTGGAGAGAGGCTCTTGACTTCAGCGCACGGGCTACGTTTTTTATTGGCAAAACCGCTTCAATGTGCAAAGAGCGTGAGGGAAAGCTCAATTTTCTGTTTCCTTTAAAGTATAGGGATCACCTGGGCTAAAAGGATTGAGGTGTTTTTGGAAGCACACAGAGGTTTTCGGGATTGCTGTTGTGTCTTCCCGGAGGTTTGAGTCCCATGGATGATGCCCGGCTGCGCTGCTTCAACGTGAGACGCTTGCCGGTATTCAGTTCACTCCTAGTGAGGATCAAGGCAGAGCTGCCACTGATTTTTAAGGCTGCGTGGCTGCAGACTAGAGCAGGTGTGCAAATCATTCCTAGGGATCATGCTTTTTTTTGGTTACAAGCTTGAAAATAAGGCTATCCTCTTAGAAAGCCAATTTAAGCCCCGCTCATTCTTCAAGCCAAGCAAAGTCCTTTCTTATCATATAGTTTTTTTTAATCGCAAAAGCATGCTGCTTCCTATGCAGAGGTAGCTGGGGGCAGGGGCTGTCTGTATTTTGCCTGTGTAGCAATGCAGTTTTGTTAAAACTGTGAATCAAGCAGTTTGAACAAGAGAAGAAAAAACTACCCTATGTTTTCATGCAGAACTCGGTGACACAAAAAGAGCAACTCCCCATCGGCTCAGGGCCTGAGCACGTTCTCTCTCCAGTGATGCAAACAATATCGTTACTTTGTCCCCTGGTGAAAGTGCTCCCCAAAGCAGGGAAAGGCAGACTGAGAGCAGACTGCCCTGATGACCCAGTTTGAGATCTGGCCTCGTCTACACGGCGGTGCCGCACCGACTGGTGCCAGGGAGGAGCGGGTCAAAATGCAACGTTGCTGGCCACGTGAAGGGTTCTGGGGTGCCTCTGCTCTGCCACCCCCAGCGATGGAGGAGCCAGGACTGACCCCCTTCAACGCAGAACGGCAGGGGCAGCTCAGGCCAGAAAGGCTCAGGCACACTGTGCCGTGACAGGGCTTGAGGGAGGATTCTCGAAATAAACCCTGCAAATGGTTTTTGGGGAACCCACTGCCTGTCCAAAGGGAGTCCTAGCCTGTGCAAGCCCTTCCCTGCCATCCTCGTGGACATGTCCTCCAACGACACGGGCATCGGGAGCTCACGGCTGGGCTCAATAGCTCTTTCCCTTTGGTTGCTCCTGGCATTAAAGCCTGTTTTTCTGCTCCCGTCGCTGTTCCACAAAAGGGCCAAGTGACGTTTTGCCCATTGCATGGGTGGGTTGTGAAGACGGGAAGGCAAAGCGCTTTGGAGGAGATAAATCCTGCAGGCATCTTGTTTTGCAGAGCCTTGTGCCTCACGCTGGATTCGAAGCACTGAGAGCTGCCAGCCACTTTTCCAGGTCAGGGCCTCAAGGCATCCGCATGGAGAACTGCAGTAGCAGCACCAACGGAGCTTGGGCGCAGTGCTAGCAGACAGATGAGAGAAAGAGAGAAGAAAAAGCAATACCACTTCATTTTTGCCCACGTCCCTTGTTTCAGACGGTAAGTTTTGCTACCTTCCTTGTTTCAGAGCTAACGGAGGGCAGCAGCGTCGTGCCCAGGCTGCTCTCCTGGGTGATGCAGCCACGGTGGGCTGGCTGGATCAGGGACCGTGCTTGTAGGAGAGAGCAAAAGTTTACATTTGTCAGAGCAAAGTGAAGAAGCATGGGATGGGAGAACACTGGGTGTTGCCATACAAGCACCATAGCCCCAAGTCTAATGGGTAATAGAGTCATTAATTCTGCTGATTAACTTGGCCTTGGGGTTCATGGAAATGACATCCACCTCCTTTCTTTTTTTTCTTTTTTCTTTCTTTTTTTTTTTAAGCTCAAACTGTGGAACGAGGGAGCATAAAAAAACAAGCTAATTAGAGAGAAATCAGGAGAAAAGAAGCAGGGAGAAAAGAGAGACAGTCTGAGCATTAATGAGACTGATTTGGGAAGAGGATGTGACAAGCTCTTCAAAAGCATTATTGTCAAATGTGTCACTGTTTCATAGATGGCTAGCGCTACCTTTGAGCTTCACGCTGATAGTTAATGATTTGAAACTATAAAAAGATTGAAAAGGTAAAAGGGAAAATGGCAGACTCGACTGGATTTTAATGAGCCCCCCCCTCCCCACTTTTCTCTCTTTTCCTGTGAAGCAGCCTCGGAAAGTACAAAAAAAGTTCACTTTCCCCCTGCCCGTTTGCTCCCTCAAGGCAAAAATTGTTTACAAAGGAGAAGGGAGAGAGCAGAGGTCCATCCGTCTGGCTCTGACCACCATCCATCTCCCCTTCACCAAACCATCGTCTCCCCCATCCGCTGTCAAGAGGTGGTGAGGTTGTGGCTGTACAGGCAGAGGGCTGACAAAAATAAGCTGAGATTGATGGAAGAGACAGCTATAGCTCTTGTTTGTTTTTTTGTGACGTGCTGAGCAGAAGCAGTCTTCACACTGTGAAATGTAACAAAGAAATCTAAAGTGATTACGCAGGTTCATTTGTCAGTATCACTGCTCCAGCTATTGCTGTGTGCGACAATGAGATGACAAGGCATTTATTGCTGATGGTTGGTTATTAGCTGCATTATAGGAAACATTAGCACAGTCTAGGATACATAGAGCAGGGAGACAATAGCTTTCTGGGCTCCAAACTCAGCAGGGTAGCCTTGCCATTAAATTTGGTACTACCAATTTAATTTTTTTTAAATAAATTGGAAGGAAACTTCGAAAACGAAATCTGTAACCCTGCATTTACCTTAAGACTGATCAGTGTGTTTTCTTCGGATGCTACATTTTGTATCAGAAAGGCTACGCAGCCCAGCAGGCCAACAAATCTACAAAGAAAGATGCACCAGAAAAGCCTAATGATACACTGGCTCCTGGCTGATCCCATCGCTGCCTTCCAGCCCCGACCTCCACAATGCTCCCGCTGCCGCCAGGAATGGACCAGGTTCTTCTCAACCAAGTCACCTGCGAACATGCAAGGAGAAAAGGCAAGAGGCTTCTGTAATCTTTTGTTATGATCTTTGTCCTGCTTTTCTTATCTTTCTCAGACCCACTCATTTTTCTGCTTGTCTTGCCTGGGTCCTTTAAGGTCGGATCTTGGTAGCTCTCCCATCCCTGCAAATGGCCCTGTAGAAGTCACTGGAAGTATTTGACAGCAAGGGCTAAGTAGGGAAAGCAAAGGTTTGGCATCCCTGGGACGTGACTGGATGACTGCCATGTTTATTAAGCTGTAAAAGAACATGCCTGTCCTATGGCAAAAGCTGTATTTGCACAGCGGTGCGAAGCCAACCCTCAGTTCTGGGGTGAAGTGCCTGCTTTTTGCAGCCTTTCAGTACTGAGTTTTGCAGTAAAAACAGAAATTCTGGTGGCGGCTCCTTCTTTTCAAAGAAGGTTTTTATTATATAATTCATTTTCATATTAACTCAGTCAGTGAGCAATATATTCCCTGTTTCATTTTTTCTGACACTCAGCTTCAGTTTATTTTGTGCTACCATCAGATTTCCAGAATGCCCCAGATTTTGGCACTGACAGCACTTAAATAAACTGTAACAGTTGTCCTGGGAAAGTTGGAGGTTTTGACAGCTGCATGAGGGATCATGGGACTTCAGCCCATAAAATACCAGTGCAAGGGGAATTACAATGTTTTAAAAAACACTATCACTTGATAACATTGTAAATAGCAACAGGAGCTGGATTTGAACAGATTCAGGCCAAAACCAAGTATCTTTGAATCCAAAAGTGAAATTTTGCTGGAATCTCTTCATCACCAGATTTGGGTGAATCAGATGGGGGGGAAAATTTTTTTTTTTTTTTCCTGTTATGAAATTTGTCATATTCTTTGCCCTATATGCTGTCTGCCTAGTGGTGAATTTAATCTAAACTGTTTGTTCTGGATTCATTGACAATAGTGGTAAGCTGAAAAGATTCAGTCAGACTCAGACCCTTAAGATTCATCAGTCAGGCTGTAAATTTTGTAGCATTTTGGAGGTTAAAAACAAATAATAGTATTTTTCTTTTTAACCTACATTTACTAAATGTGTATGAGAAAATTAGTAGTCAGCTGTCTTACATTTACTAAGCAAGGTGATTTTGCCCTCCACTAGATACACTCTAGGCCATATCATCTGCCTCTGCCCAGCAATTAATTTTGCTCTCAACTACCAAACAAATAATTTCCCACAATTTCTACATCACTGTGCCCTTCTCTCATTATTTCTGCTCTTGTGTTAATTTTGTCTTCTCTTAACTTCCAACTTCCTGCTGAAATCCTGTGCTGTCAGTGAAATAAGAAAACCAAGGGAGGTGATAGCACTGTGAATCACTTCAGTTTCAATTAAAGAACGTGTGCCTGCTGAGCAAGGGTCCCTTGAAAACAAATATCTCCTCTAAGATGGACAGATAGCAACATCTGTGATCCAGCTTCCAAATGAGGATCTTTTGTAAAAAAACAGAGCAAAGAATTTAATTCAATAATAAAAATATGAAAATAATAATAATAATTTAAAAAAATGATGCCCCTCCACCCATGAGAGGTTTTGAAAGTGTAGCTGATAGGTCTAAACCTATGGGGGCAATCCAGAACCAAATAAGGATGAGGTATCTCTTGAGGCCATAAAACTTGAAACTTGTCACAGAAGAGGCATCTAAACTCTCAGAAAAAAAAGCGATCTCTATTTGAGAGCACACAGGCATTTCTGACAAGTAGGATCTGATGAATCAGCATTTCAGCTAGTGAGTTAATGCAGCATTTGGCAGCTAAGCTTAAAAAAAAAAAAAAGAAAGAAAAAAGCCCTTTGGCATGAACTTTGATTCTGAGATATATGCAGTGTATCTTTGAGAAGTGGAAAGGTTTTTGAAGTTATAACGGAGGCTGTTTTAATTTGGGGCAGGCTCATTAAGGAACATGGTTTAAAAAAACCATAGATTTTGTTCCCTCTGGCTGTACGCTGTGCTTCACACTGAACTTGGCAAAGCCAAAGAACAATCCAAGAGAAGGTATCTGTATTGTAAGATAAAATGCAGCAAAGACTGCTTCTCTGTGGCTGGATCAGATCAGATAAGGGCTGCATCTAGCATACCCACCCCACAGTGTAAACTAGAGGTAAAGGTATTAAGGGGTATGCTAAGATGATGTGTCAAAATTTAATTTAAATCCTCCTGTAATCAAAAAGACCAAACCTTTCAAATCATTAGTTGTTAAATATCAATTGGTGACAATGGAGTTTTGTTGTCTGAGACAGAAATGGTGGAAAATGACGTAAAGAAGCAGTTAGCAACCCTGCGTGTTGGTCCCACCTCTTATCACAGCCCTTTCACTCAGCCAGAGGCATATCTTGGTCTTTGTAAAGACTGAGCCCTGCTTCTGCTCGCTCCTCTCATAGTTTTCATAGAGAATGTTAAGTCTGGCTTTCACTATACAACTTATGCAGGAAGGACAATGTCTGCATTTCAACTGAGATGGAAATATTAGACTAAAACTTAGACTTCAGACCTAACAGAATTTGTACACAAGAGAGCAGCAAGTAACTGATGACATACTGATAGAAAATGAATTTAAAAAAAAAATTAAAAAAATTGTTCTTTCCCCCGTATGATGCTAAATTTGCAAAGAGTAAAGTATTGACCAGCTATCCATGACAAACAAGACAGGCATGTCAGACAAAGGTTTTCATTGTTACTATTAATCATTATTTGTGTTGTGATAGACCCTCTGAAGGCCTGATCAAACCAGGTCGCTGATGAACCAGGCACAACAAATATTAAGAATTCGTAGCTTAAATGCACAAAAGAGCCACGAGAAAGAGCTGTCTCATAAAAGCACCACAGCGAGCTGCTGTAGAGAACATCCAGCCTGAAAACTGCAGCAGCGTCCCAGGAGCTGCCCCTGCCTTGAGCAGCGTGGGTGCTGCCCTGAGCTAAGCCGTGGGGAGGCTGCAGGACCCGGGTTGACTTCTCAGCCCAGCGCTGGGCTGGAAAACACGGTTGAGTGGCTTGGAGGATGCACAGCAGCCTTGAGCGTGGTGCTGTGTGTTTGTGCACCCACGGCACATCCAAAGGTGGGCTCCGAAACACCCGCAGCCAAGCAGCCACACCAGGGTTGCCTCCTTCCTCCGGGCTGTGTTTACTTTCATGTATGCGTGTGCAAAAAACACCGATAGAGAAAATCAAAGTCACAAACAAACATTCAAAGCTGGCCCTGACTGTTTGTGGCCGGCAGATGAAAACAAAACTCATTGCAGCAATGTTGCTCGGGATGACCCCTGGAATATTGCTTTTAAAGGTTAGATGGTAAAAACACTGCTTTGCTGCTTGTAGGAAGGAGAGTTTAGCTGTAAGGTCACTTTGTTTTCACACTCTTGGAAATGTTACCTCCACCCTTCACAGGGAATGTAAATCAAGTAAAAAACCACCCAGCAGGGTTATCAGGGTAACGCTAAATCACCACCAGCTGCAACTGCTAGGGGTGAATGTAAAATTTACAGTGAGGCATATGTCTATTGCTACTGAACGATTAACAGTCTTTTCAATTAAAACATGCAAAGACCAAGATGTTTGGGTTTTTTTTTCTAGTGGTCTAAAGAAAAGCAAACTTGGAGGCCAAACTCATCCAGGTTTTCTATTCTGTATTCAGGGGGTCTCTAAACCAAGACTATATTGCAAGCTGGAAGAGGATAGGGAGGAGGGCAAACTTTCCTTTCAGCAGTTTTAAAAAACTGCTGACTAAAATCTGCATCTATCACCTTGTTATTGAAAAGTATAAGTAAAAGGTGAGAGAAAATTGTGTCTGATATGGGATGTTTAGTTGACAGACAGCTCATTGTAACAGATGTGGCTCCTTTTAAATAGCACCGTAAATGAGATCCCAGAAAGACAAGGACAAAGGCTAGGAGAAAGCACTTAGACTAATTAGACAGAGAAATCCATTTCCTTTTTAACTGAATGTTCCTCTAAATGTGCAGAGATTTCCAAGTTATGAAGCGCAAGCAAAGGATGGAGACTACAGCTATCAGTTCATAATCTGCAAGGCATGGAATAACAATGGTCCTCATTTTTCAAGCACTGTTCTTCAGTAGTTTGTTAAAACTGCACATCATCTCCTCACTAAAGTACCTGCAGATTAATGGCATGACTAGAAAGCTTTTCATCTGGGGTGTGTGTGGGGAAATTGTAAAGAAAGGCAAAGAATGGCCTCAAAAGTTGTGCTATTTAAAAAATTCACTAAGTACAGGAATGCTAGCCCAGATTTTTACTTTTCCTAAACTTACAGGGGAAATAAGAATCAAGGTAAAAGACATAGAAATGGTACTATGGTTTCTATAGCAATCAGCACTCCAGGCTCGACATGCCTTTCTGTGTGTGCTTTATGTGGGCTGCAAGATATTAAAGGCAGGATCCCTCTCGCCTAGCTTCAGCTCTTTCACTGCCAGTCATTCATATACTATTACACTTATAAATGCACATATACTGAAATTTTCCAGGATCCTTCTACAGTTAACTTTGAGAAAGAGAGGCATCTCCAAAGTTTGTTTTATCTTGTCCAAGGTATGAGTCTGAGATTGGCATCTCTAGAGGGTGAATCTGTCAACCTATTGCCTCCCACTGACTACAGAGGAAAACTGGTTCAGGTTAGCAGATGTGCTTCTAGATGGAGTTAGGTAGCTATTTTTATGAGAAGTAATGCTGCACTTATCACCAGAAATCTCAGAAAATTTTTCATCAGAGATCTGCGCACTTGCTTATTTTTGATCTCTTTGCCTGTTCTACCCAAGACCAAAGAGGAGGAATAGAGAAAGGGAAACTCAAGGAAACGGAGAGCATGACTAATTTTTGCTGCTTCTTTTTGTGCTGAGCAGGCAGCCAAAATTTATTGCCTTGGACATTATATGGAGTAACCAGTGATCTAGTTGGGCATCTTTGGTGCAACTTCTGTGTACGCTTTTGTAAATAAGTAGTTCTGCTTTCTTGGAAGCTGTGGAAATCAAACGAATGGAAAAAGTTTCTCAGCTCCCACCTCTAATACGTGTTCTGTCAGCATTTCCCTGACCTCCTTGAGAGCCCTTATATGCAGTCATGCTATAGTGCTTATGCTGACCATGACTTTGCCAGTGGGTTTTGGTGTGTTTTTCTGCACCCCAGCAATAAGGAGCATGTGTTAGCTGGGCGGTGGCAGTGAAGACAGCAACGTGGTTTTCAGAGAGCCATAGGAACCGCAGCATGAGCCCACAGTCTGTGGGTCATCTTTACTCTGGTCGCTGTCACGTATTATAGCCTGGGCTGCAGTGCATTTTCACTGCTTGTTGCCCATGCCAGCTGCATTGACCACGATGGATATAATAATGTCAGTGAAAGACTAACTAAAAAGTCTGGCAAGAGAGTGAAGTGAGGAGAAATAGAAAGTAATTGTTCTCTCCAAGGGAAAAGGCCTGAACTGTTCCTCATCTCCCTTTTCAGAGCCAGCTCCTCTATAAAAGAGTAGGAGTGGGAGCAGGGAACGATGAGCCCTGCTCCTTCCTACGTCTCCAAATATAGGAAGAACGTGTAGGATAGGAACGTGGTTTTAGGAAGAATTTGGTACTTCTGGGCTCTGCTCTGTGGAAGTAAAGGAGCATTTAATCCATTTGAGGGGGAAAGTGAAACCTTTTGCCAATATGGCAACAGGCAGCTTTCTAGATAGTCTGAAGAATAAGGCAGTGTCTTAGTAACATATGAGCCAAACAAATGTGGTTTTTGAGCATAAGATCTGCCAGACTCTTGCCAGTGGTGCTTAACAGGCAAATTGCTTAACAATTACAGGAGGGGTTCTGCAACTGGGATCTGTGCAGGTGCAGGCTCCTGGTTATAGGCCAGGCTGATTTTGCAATGCCACTGGCTAAAATTATTTTTAAAGGAAAACACGAGGGAACTGTATTTGAGTTGTTTCTGTGTGTACCCATATATTTATATACTCATGCCTATAAGTGTGTGTGGGCATGCGTGAACATAGATACGAGGGTGTTTGAACTGTACGTTGGCAGTATTTGGAGCAGCATAAAAGTATTGCCAGGGTTGCTGGTGATTAATTAATCCCAATGGACTGAGATTAGTTTGATGACTCTGAAACAAAACAAAGCCAGCCTCAACACTGAAGATTAACAGCACATGGCATGGTGAAATAATGGATGTTAGAAACTCAACAAAGTTGTTTTGTGTTTTCAAATAGCATGGGATAATGTGAGCACAAAAGCGTATTGCAAGCATAAGGTGGGCATGGGTCAAGATAACAATCTCAGCTGGATTTCTTCCTGCATCTGGACAGGATGTCGAGCACACAGGGCAGTATGTTTTGGACTTAGCAGCTTGTGGCCTTCATTTGCTTGCACAGCCACAGTATAGGAAATGTACAGAGTTATTTACCTGTGATTTTTATCAGAGACTGTCTTAACTGAGATAGTAAGAGAACCAGCTGCAGAATAGATTTTGGTGACAGATGTCTTGTGCTTTGCTGTTATGTAATAAGCCACCCTACCTTCTCTGTCAGCTGTAGTATCTGGCTATAATTAGAGGAAATAATATCTGTCAAATAATTGGTTATACACTTTTTGATTAATTTCCTGAGACGATTCCACTCTTGTGCCACTTCTCAATCTCCCTGTGATTTCTTCATTTTCTCATTTGGGGAGAACTTCTGATTAATTAGACTCCAAAATCTTGCAAACAGCTTTGTAAATATATGTGGTAGGGTTTATTTCCTTATACTTGTGAGATACCAGTGTAAGTAACACGTGGTATTCTCAAAATAGGTCCCAGAAGTTATATAGCACCATTGCTATTGAAAGTGGAAAAAAACATAGTAGAGCATCTTCCCTGAAAGTTTAGTTATGATACGAAGGAGCGTACTAGTTTATGAGTACTGTAAGCCTGCTTTGCCGGTTGGTCACGCTTCAAGCAGGTTAAGATTGTGAAAGATGTTTTTGGTGAGACGAAATGCTTTGAAATGTAAGGCTTGTTCATTTCATTGTGGATTTGTCAAACGTATTTAATTTTCATTTTAAGAAGTTAACCTGAAGAATTTTCAGAATTGTGAATTTGGTATTTCTGTCAGACAGTGATCATAATCCTCTCCAAACTGTAATATCAAAACAAGCAAAAAAAGAACCTACGCTTTAAAAAAGGCTTTTTTTCCCAGGCATGGGACCAGCTGAAAGACAGGAAAAAAGGTGTGGAGAAAACCAAGGAAATCAGTTCCCAGTCTCTCCTAGGGCTACTGCTTTGATAGCATCCGTGTGTGTTGCATTGGCAGGCGAGGTGCCCCAGGGGCTGCAGTCATCTCCAGCGCATCCACAGGTGTGTGTGAGTGGGAGACTCGCTCCGGACCCACGCCAGGCACCCCTGTGCCCCCCCGACACGGGGCAGGGGAGCGAGCGGTGGCTGACGGGCTCTGCCAGCCCTGTTGTTCCTGCGCCTGCTGGTAGCGACAGGCACCGGCATGCTGTGATGGTGGTAGCCTAAAGAGCCTCCAGGCTGAGGGCAGAGTTTAGGATGAAGAGGTGATTTTCTGTGGCTTTGTATACATAAGAAAATATTAAACATCCAATATTTCTATGGAATAAGGATAAATGGAGATAGAGCAGATTGGTTTTTTTGTCCCCCCCCCACCCCCCCCTTTTTCTTTCAGTAATCCCTTTTGGGCACATGGGAGTAATCGCAACCTGTATCAAATGTGCTGTCGTATTTGAGCACTAATGCAGTGTTTTCCTGAAGCATATATACTGCTGATTATCTTTCCTTATAAAAATCTTGAATGACATCCACCAGCATTTTGGGAAAGATACAGTAGTCTATGGTGCAGGTCAGACATCATAAACATTAGACCAAACTTAAGATGAACTCTCAGACCTTTTGAAACCCTTTGGAGATTTTTACTGATTCGAAAGGGGCCAAGACTTTCCCATAAGATGGTATGAAAACGGGCCAGGCTTGACTTTTGATCTCACCATTTGATATTGAGCCTGGATTCTTCTCAATCCAATCTCTGCTTATTTTCTATGTGAGTTCATCCTCCTTTATGGAGAAGGCAGAGTTTTTACTCCAGATCTGACCTGGGGATGGATGCACTGTGACCAAACCGTGCTGGGCAGTGGGATTTCCCTGCGCACCTGCATATCGGGGTCAGGAGGTGTAGCCTGCAGGGGAGCCCTGAGATCGACCCGGAGGGCAGTTAGGTGTGATGCTAAGCTCCCTTTGCTGTTCCGGGGGTATCGGTGGGGTGCACAGGAGGAAGCTGTACCAGGATGCTCTCCTTCGTGCAGGGTCCCATGCAGGGAGCGGGCTGCCCTCCCGCCTGGGGGGTCTGGCAGGCATCGTGCTCAGCAGCGCTCCTGCTATCCAGGTCTTGCTTTGGGGAGTGTAGATCCTGCGATGCTGCGTTTCTTAGTCACTTTTCAGTTGCTGGAGACAGAGCGCTAAGAGCAAAATACGTCCCGCCTTGCTCCTCCAGACCGTTTTCCACCCCTCGCTAACGTGTTTTGAGCCGTTCAGTAATGTATGCTCCTCTACACTTCGTATACCTTTCCTCTCTCCGCTTTTCCTCCACGCCCCTGCACGTTGGTCCGTGTGTTGCGTTCCTTGCAATCTGCGATGAGCCACTTCCCATTTGGGCCCAAATCCCACTGGCTGCATATTCAGCTTCTCACCTTCCTGCCTATCTCCCACCCCAGATTTGCCGCCCCATCCATTCGGCAGGCTCAGCCGAGGGATGGTGTTGCCCGCTGTGGAGAGTCCTGGCTGCCTTAATGACAGCAAGAAACAGCCCCAGGAGCCCCAGGTGAGGCCAGTCCATCTGGGTGTGCAGAAAGTTGGATTGCCACTGCCTCCTGCTGTTGCTGTGATAGATAGTACCACAAAGTGGATGTGATGTGGTTATTAGGCTGTGATTCAGCTCATACTGAGTGGTATTGATTGGCGTTGGTTCAGCACTTGCTACGTATTTTATCAATTGACCTTCCAGATTGTATTCTTGCTCTGCTTCTTTTACTTCTAATTCTGCTTTATCCCCAGTTTTTGTAGCTCCTAATCTTCCCGTGTTTGATTTCTCATAGTATTTCTTTAGTATTCTGTTACTGAAGGGCTCTTTCTAGTGAAACTATGCTTTCCTTCCTTTGCTTCCCTTTGTTTGCCTTTTAAAATCTTTTTTTAAGAAATCCACCTGCTCTTCCTTGATACATCAATTCCATTAAGAGATTCAGCTTCTAAAATATTTTTGCCCTCAGCAGAAGAAAGAAGTCTAAATGCAGGTGTTTTGCAGTAAAGCTCAGGGGTGCAGAAACTGGTTTTATAGCAGATCTTGTCAAATAGGATTTACAGAACCCGATAACATAATACAGTTCGATAACATAATGCCTTCACGAACTGTTTTCCCGGCCATCTGTGGAGCCTCACGGTTACACCAGCTGAAGATCTGGTAGCCTATTTCCAAGATGTTGTTTGTAAATACACACTGAAAACATGAAAGAATAATTGTAGTTAAGTGCATTTAGCTGGGTGCAATTCACTGCGGGTATTAATTTTGGACTTTTACTGAAAACAAGGGAGACAACGTTGTCTGCTGTGTTGTTTTAGCACTGGCTGGTAGTAAAGCAAGGTAGGGAGCTAAAATATCTGCCTAGAACTATGCAGCTGTCTATATGGCAAAATCAGGGTTGAAACTAAAGAGTTTCTGACTCACAGCTCTCCGCTCAGCCCAGGAGCATGCTGCCTGCGTGTCGCAGACCCCTAACATACAGACCTGCTGCATCAGATAAAGTGACTCAGATTGTAAGAAATTAAGCACAGGAAAAAAAGCAAGTTTGTGCAAGTCAACAGCATATTGCTTATCTTTTACTTCTTAAATTCACAATGTGTGCAAAACTTACCTTCAGCAAGGAGATGCAGAGCATCAGAAAGAAGGCCACAGGACTTTCAAACCTTTTTGTTAGTTGGAAGGGATATAAAATGTCTAGTAGTAAACATGAATCCACACAGATATGAATTAGGATAATTTAAAGATCTCAGATTTGTATGCCTGGCTGTAGTTCAGAGTTATCAGATAGAAAATACTTTCTAGGAGCTTATTACAGCCTTTGTGTAGGAGTGAATTTGAAAGTCATAGCCCAGAAGAGTGGTGGCTGATATCAAAAGGGGGATAGGAATTTCAAAATATATATTATGGAATTGTGATAAAGTGCCAGCTCTTTAGAAATCTCCCCTTGTAAATAGTGCACAAGTGCCTTTTCTCTGTGCAGTTTCATCCAATGCTCTCTTTAAGGACTTGGATCATGGGAGGCTTAGTAAGTTTGAAGATAAAACAAGTCTGAGAGACTGCAAGCACAATGGGGGAAAGAGTTAGAATTAAAAGCGATCCTGACAAGTTGAAGAATTGTCCTAAAAATAGGATGAAATTCCACAGCGCCACATGCAAGGTAGTGGGCAAAAAAAATAATTCATTAAATATGGGATGAGAAACTTTTGTTTTCTTCCAGAAAGGATCTTGGAACTATGTTGGATGACAAGCTGAGTAGGTGTGAAAAATGTCAGCCTGTTATGAAAAGGAGAAAGTCCATTCTGAGATGTGTAAACAACAAAGACATGAAATAATCCTTCTGCTGGTAAAGCTATTTCATGTCCAGTATCAGGCACTGTGCTTCAAGAAAAAGCCATTGATCACTTGGAGAGGGTGGAGTAAAGCAAGATGAAGATATCTAGAAAATGTGACCTAAGCAGTCTAAGAAGAGAAAAGGCAAAGATTTGGGTTGTTTACTCTGAGGGACAGTGGGGCAAATGGGACAGGATAACAGTTTTCAAGTGGAAAGGGGAGGGAATGATCTGTTCTCTACATCTACTGCAGGCAAAACAAGAAGTAGTGGTCATGAGCTGCAGAGAAAAGGACCTGGCTGAGAAAGCGAGAAAAAACACGAGGATAGTGAGGAACTGGGCAAGAACATCTGTGGAGCTGGGGAGCCATCCTCCTCGGTGAGCTGTTTTCAGAGCGGGGAGAGAAGCATCCACTAGGAATGGCATTGAGATACAGCTTGTCCTGTCTTGGGACATTTCAGGGTGTTTCCCAGCTCTGCCTCCTGTGATTCTATATCTGCGTCGATGAAACCTGCAGGAATGATGCCATGCTTGCAGAAAGCATGGGACAGTTAGGTGATAAACTGGTCGTGTAACACTATGTCTGCATTAATGCTGGTGAGAGTTTTACCACTGACAACCAGCAGGCACAGCACCCCAACATTTGTGTTTTGTGATGATTAAAAAAAAAAAAAAATCCTGCAATCGCAGGGATGCCCTTGAGTCTGCTAGGATTTTCCAGAACTTTCTTACACATGCAGTGGTCTTGCACTGTTCTGAGCAGGCTTCTTCCTAGTGCTGCTTTTGCCCTAGCTCTCTCTGAGCAGGTAAATTGTACGAATATTTATGCTGTGTCTACTACTGTTGTTTTATTTGCCTGATGGGCTTATAATCTTTGGGTGCAGACCCACGTTCCTTTTAGAAGTACCTAGCTATACTACAGTCAATGTGCTCCCATTAGGTGCCCTCAGGACAGCCAAGATGAGGGACCTGTCTTGGAGAGCACCTGGGTGCACATCAGCCAGGCTACCTGTCGCTGGCCCATCCCTGTCCTTTCGTAGGTGTTGCGGTGCCAACAGGAACAAGTGCTTTAAATAATGGGGTACGTAGTGGGAAAAGAACATTGCTAATGAAGCTCCTGTGGATACAGGCAGCTCGGATGCATTTTGAAAAAATTGCACGGACATAGGCTGTTCTCTGCCAGCTGGCCTCACTGCCCTAGGATGGTCCTGGTCATCCTTATTTTACTAGTATAGATGTCATCTCTCTTGCCAGAAAATTCCTCTAAAGCAATAGCCATTGTAGGAGAATTTGCCATGAGGGCAGGGACTCTCCAAGCTCAACCCAACAATCAGCATGACTTCAACTAAAAAATGGCAGTCCTAAAAAGATTCTCTCTAGTTCTCAGAACAGTAGCTCATCTCCTGAACAACACATGATGATACGAGTGCATTACCCAAGCTCCATCAGCTTCAACAGATTCCCAGCAAATTTCTAACCTGTATGGCCATTTCCCAACTATCTGACCCAGATGAAGCCAAAAACTAACAGGTAAAAGAAGATAAAGCCCCTTTGGTCTAAGCTCTGAATGCAATGTGGAAGTGTGAGGTCAGGTCTTCATCTCAGCGTGGCACAGGTGGGATGCAAAGTGCCTTTTCAAACCTGTCTCTCCCTCTTGTACCAACACTGGAAGGAAATAACACATGCATTTTAGAAATTGCCTCTCATTCAGTATGGTAGTATTTGAGTGTGTTTGTGAAACCACTTCAGAATTACATTTAAACAAAAGGAAAAAAAACCCATGCCCCTACTTCAATTATCTCTGAACAGACCAGCCTGCCTGATAATGTTACAGTATGAGGGCAGCAAGAAGTATTTTCACAGCCAAATCACTTGCCAGAAAAGTGTTATGGCCCATTTTCTTAAAACTACCCTAATGTGATAAGTCTTATATTTTTTATTTATTTTTTTTTTAATTTCCCAATGCATTAGAAACAAACTAGCCATTGCCATTAACATCCTTGAGATTTGAAAGGAAATCATAATGGTCACCCCAGGGTTTTGTTCTAATTTTTTTTTTTGAAATCTGCTTCATTAATTGAAACAATTTTCACGCTTGCGTTATTTTGCAACACCATACCAGTGCAAATATTTGACCAATTTTGGAGTCAAACCTGAATACTTTCTCAGTTTAGATCTTTATGTGTCTCAATTACATAAAAATGAAAGTCAGAAAGATGGTGAAGACTTAGTGAGACTTCTAGCAAAACCAATTTTATTACATATGAAGAATGATGATGAATATATCCACCTTGGAGTCCCTCTAGGATGCTCTCCCTCCCAGATTTTGCAGCCCAGTTTTCTTATTACCTCAGAAGCTGCAGGGCTTCCCTGGGGGTCAGAAAGATGCAATGCACTTCAATGCATCCTGTAAGTGCCACAAAGTCCAGAGAGCCTCTGTAGGGGCAGGATAGCTAAAGAGGGTCCGGCCAGGGAGACTGATACCTGAGAGAGTATCTTTTAAGACTGTTGGGAGGCAGACAGATGAGAAAATTTGTAAGATGGTATTGAGAAAGAATTCATGTGCACCTGGCAGATAAAACAGCTGGTGAGAGGGAAGGAAGAATGAAAGATGCAGGAAAAGTATCTTCCAGAGCAGGAAGAAAAAGAGGATGTTGGAGTAAGAGAAGAGAAAAATAACATCTGTGGTTTTATTTTTGGGGCAATAGTTTCAGAGCTGGAGTCTCATGATATTTTAAGTTGTTTTGAAATTGTTTATCATCGCAACATTGCTTCCTCGGAGCGAGGTGGCAGTCAACCTCGAAATGACGGATGGTAGATAGCCAAAGACCATTTCTACCAACTGCCATGTTTGATCACCAGCCACCAGGGCAAGTGAAGAGTAAATGAGAGAATTTCTACACTTCCCCCACCCCCCCAGGACAATAAATAACAGAAAACCATCTGCATTCAGTCTTAAAAATTGAGGAAAAGTTCCCAAGGGCAAGCCATGGAATGACTCCAGCACTGACCACACCGCTGGACAAGACACAAACCAGCCTGTAATGGTACAGCCCCGGCGGACATATCCTCCATTCTTCGAACCCATCACAGCACCTCCCCACACGAGCGGCTGCTAACCTCAACAGCTTGCAGGGCAAGTATTGGGTTTTGCTCTTTTTTTTTTTTTTTTTTTTTTTTTTTAACGATCCTTTTGAGCACTGATAAATTTCATTCAATCTTCTGCAATGTGAACAGAGTGTGAAATCCTACATTGCTGCACAGTGGAAAGGGAACAGCGCTATCTTGTAATGTACTTATTTGTCTCCATGAGGGATTGCTGCCAAGCTTCTGTGAATAGACTTTTTTTGGCCGCCCTCCCTTAAATGAGCAAAAATGCTGAAAATTTATTCCCACAAACCCCAAAACTTCTTTCTGGTATTTCATGACATTAAAACACACATACAAACATGCATACACACGTGCAAAACTTCGCCAGGATTAAAACCGCTTTTTTTGCAACCACAGCATCTTCTTTCCCAAAGCCTCAGAAAATGCTTGAAGGTATCTAAGTTATCAGTTTACTCAAACCTTAGGGATTTTTTTATCTCTCTCTAACTCTAAAATCATTGCCATTCTGACAGACAAAATCAAACCTGAAAAATACAATGCATATCCTGTGCAGCTATATTAAGACTATTTCTGAGATGGAGGAAAAAGAAGAGGGGAGAGTAGTCAAGTCTAACATTTAAGAAGTAGGTAATAGTTCACATTCCGTTGCTGGAGTAGTTTTTTACTAAAAGAAAAGCAAATAAAAATGCCTGATTAAATATTCCTCACCTCACATCTTTATAAATCTGCTGTTCTCTAAAGAAGGCCAGGCACTTCCTTGGAGAGTGTGCACATGAGTAAGTGTGCGTGTGCATGTTATATCTATTTCTATATACAGGACATATTTCCAGCAGCGGCAGGTAGTAGAACTGATGAGTACAAGATGGGAAAAGGCTTTGGTGATGAATGATCAAATTTTCAGAAGCATCTCACCTCATTTGATTTGTTCATAAAATCCATTACAAGAATAAATAGTATTTTCCTACCTCAGGCATTCTGCGGTTCTTGGTCACAGGATGATGGTTTCCTGCAGTATCTGAAGTTGGAGGTTTGTTGTTTGTTGTCTTTTGTTAAATAGTATGTCATCTGAAAAAAGACCTGCTTTTTTTCTGAAAAAACATTGTGGCATTGGGAAGTTGACAGCATCATCAAACAGTCAGCAGTGGTGTATAGGTAAGGAATTTATATGAAGAACTTCCTAGCTAGAGTGATCTATTTAATAGCCAGGGTTGGGAGAAGGAGGGTGAAAGAGCCAAAGAAATGATTGTGCTGATATAAATGTTTCTCCTGTCATTTTTCTTTCTCTGAAAACAAGAGCTTCTTGAATAGCCTGTGCTGTCCATTTTGATCAGCTTTGGTGGGGCGGAGGTGGAAGCCTGGACTCACACCAAGGAAAAGTCTCTGCAGCTTGCAGAGTCAGAACCAATGTGCGGTTTTCTGCAAATATTGCTTTGCAGTTTAATCCCAGAAAGTACTGTTTACTGCTACTACTGTTATTGGCTACTCCTTTTTAAATAGTCTCCATTCCTTGTGGAGCAATAAAGAAAATATATTTTTATCCTTTTAGCCGGCCTCCAGCGGAAGGTTCTTTTCAGAGCCCACCTTTCTGCATGGGCTTGTAAGCCAGTTAGCGAGGTTTTCTGTCCTTATGTACAGCACATCACTGAATGCAGCAGCGCTTCTTGGTTCCTGAGCCTGGGGGCATGGTTTCTTAGGATGAAACTCAAGTGTACAGTAACCTCTGCAGGGGAAACCCAGGCTCAGGAAGAGCGGTGTACACCCCGATCCCCCCGGTCCCCCAGACTCTGATACGTATCTCAGCAGGTAACGTAGATGCAGCCATAGTGACTGGCGTTTGCATTAATTATGGTACATTAATGATTAGGCTCCAGAGACTCACAAATAATTAAGCTTATTAATATATGGAAGGCTTTACAATGTTGGGAGCCTTCACCAGGGGCTCAAATACGTTTTTTTAATGAAATTCCAGTAAGGAAGTTTGTGTTGCTCTTGGATTACTCAGGTGCTGAGGCTTTTCCTTCTCAGCCTTGGCAAAGTCGGCAATTAGCAACCCGGCCAGTGCTCTGACACATGCCCGTGTGTTGAGCAGAAATTCAACTGGCGCGAACGGGCTTCTGCAAAATCTTCAGAAAGACGTGCTTGTGTGCATCTCCCTCCCCAGGGCTGACAGGAGAAGGGCAATTCACAGCTGCGTGTCACCCGTGGAGACTCCGAGGTGCTCTCTGCCGTGCCGTGGTTCAGAGGGTGTCCCTGCGGGTGGAACAGCATCCTGGCTGACAGCGTGTCCTTCGAGTGCTACTGGAGCTCGGGTTGCTCTCTCCTGTCCGAGGTTGTGCCGGTGAAGTGGGCAGGGGCCAGACCCTGCCTCCTCCCCACGGGAATTTTGGGGAAACGTGGCCTTTGCGGAGATACCCTGTCCTGTGACTTGTGCTTCCTCTGGAAACAACGCTGCGGATTCAAACCTTTCTCCTCATCTGGCTACTTAGTGTTGTGTTCACCAAACAGTGAGAGCTGCCAGGCCCTCTGCACCCGCTGTCTCCGCTCTGAGCTCTGCATTTCTGCTTCGGGTGCTTCCCATTAGGTGCATTGGACTTTTTACGGTGCCTACGTTGCTGGAGGATTGCAAGCGCCAGCCCAGACCCGGCAATTCTCATTGCTTGGTAAACTCTCATTGTGGCCACAAGAGTTTGTTCCCCAAGCAGGCTCTGACCGGGTGTTTTGCTGCTGGTACTGATCCCCTTCTGCTCCCTTGACAAGGATAGGTTAGCCCTCCCCATATTTGATGACCGACTCCTCTGCCTTATACATGTAACAAAGTCTTTTACAATTTCACAGTCTCTTCATATTGTCAGCTGCTTTAAAACAAAATTGTCTTCTGTTTGTTTTCTGATTTGCAATGAAGCATCATTCTAAACCTTTTCCAGTTACTCACAGGTTTCCAGAGAGTTTAATCTCTATTGCGGGTTTTACTGCTTCATTATCTTCTTAGATACTTGCTTAATTCTTCTGACAGCTAGAACCATATGCTGTGTGGTAGTCACTGAGACAGGGAGTCTGAGAGAGGTTAAAAGTGCACGTTAAAAATACAATTTTTCACAGGTCTCATTGGGAAAAATGCTATTGATCTTTTGTCGGCCATTTGGGCTTTTTATGTGTAGTTCTGCTTAAAATGCCTTCAAGGAAGTCCTTTGAGAATGAAATTTTAGTCATGAAAGAGGAAAGGCTGAGAACTCTGAAAAATAAAACCCTTTGTTTTTTAAGAGAACAGCACAGCTCTTGCACCGGGCTGGTGGCAATACACATTTTGTTTCCTCCCACTGCTCCCATCGAGGTACTGAATTTGGAGGAGCTGCGTGCTGTTCGGAGGGCATCGTGCCACAGGTTGGTCAAGCCCTCTCCTCTGTGGTGAATGTACAAGAAAGGGTGCTGGGGACGGCTGGTCAGGCAGGACTGGGCTGCGGGATCAAGTCATTTGGTAGCCTGAACCACCTGGTTTATTTGGAGTAGGCAGCAGCAAAGTCCTCAAACGAATCCTGCTCCTGCAGTTTCTCAGGCTTGGCCCAGGGTAGGTCTTCTGGCGGTTCCTACGTATCGCTTTAGGATACGACGGGCAAAGGTACGCACCAGGAAGGCTGAACTCTGCCGCCGATGTTTGGTCGTTGTGCTGTTGGTGAGGTTAAAAATAATCAGCTGCCGTGTCAGCCGCCTGGGCGAAATATTTTAAATTTTATTGTGAGTGGGTTGACTTGTAGTATTTGGACACCAGGCTCTCCATGCTGAAGGAGCTGAACTTCCCTCTCCACTTCTCCCCCTTTCTTAACTTACTTTTTGGCAGTAGTTTGCAGAAAACACATCTGCTACCCTTGGCAACTAAAGGTACCTTCGTTTTCAGATAGATTTCTGTGTAAATACCAAACAAAACGTGTATTATAGACGCTTGGCTTGGGTCTAGTGTAAAATTTGCCTCCTAAGCTACCTTTTTCTCCTCTGCTTTATGTAGACGTAAGGCCATTTCTGCAGCTATGTACGACTTTCCATCTACATGATATTTTCATATCTAACAGGTCTAGTGGCCTCCCCTCCGCAAATGTGATGTGCACACTGAGCAAATAATTGCTGAGTCGCTTTCTTCATAAATTTATGTCCTTCCTCTCCTTCAGGTTTTGGTCTGCCTGTAAGCAAGTCAGGGTTTTATCAGGCACCCCCAGCATCCCTCTGAAGCATTCTTTGTCTGCAGAGCTGCTGGGTGCCCGTCCGGCTGGCTGGAGACAGAGGTTATGTGGTATGTTTCTGTCCTTTGAGTGGACTTCTAGTATCCTTTTTCTGGGATAAATAGTTGGGTTTGCAGTTTTGAAAATTGCTTACCACAAATATTTGCCTAAAATTTACCGGGTGCAGGGAATGTTTCTTCAGTAAACACATTTACCAGCATGTTTTTAGTCAGTAAACACCACAGAGGTGTGAACACAGTTGAAGGGAATTGATTTTTAATATAAAATAGTTTGGAGAAGGCTGGAATCAGCTTTTTGTCTTGTATTTTGGGCAACGCTCTTCAGATGCGCTCAGTGCAAGCCTGTACCTTTTGAGGGGGGGAGAGAAAAGAGAAGCACGCTTTTAGGGCGCAAGATGCAGCGACGTGTGCCCCCGTTTGGAGGGAGCGGGCGACGTACCTGTGCGCGCTATGAACCAGCCCATTTATCTCTGAATGATGAATCGTCGCACTGTGAGGGTCCTCATAGCAGTCCTTGTGACCAGGCTGCTTTTTTTTTTTTTTTTTTTTTGGCAGGGGGTGAGGGGGAGGTGGGAAATGGGAGCTCTTGCTGCGCTAAAGGCTGGTGGAGGTGGTGCTCGGTGGGCTTGGGCATCAAAGAGCTGGTGGGACTCAGCCTGTTCCTGGGGTGATGTGGCCCAGGAGATGGGCAGGCTGAGGAAAGGGAGACCTGGTCTCCTTCGTGGTGAGGTGGCAGCCCCTGGCCAGGCTAGCGAGAGCAACCGCTCGTCTTCCAGGCTGCCTCCTCGGTGTCCGTCCCCCTCACCTTGAAGTCCTCTCCCGTTCCCTAGTGGGGCACCTCATCCCGTAACAGTTTTTCCTTGCAGGTTCTCCTGCCCTTCTCGGTGGGAGAAGAGGTGCTGCGCTGCGGTCGGTTCTCCGAGGTGGTGTCGCTTTGGGAGGAGATGACAGGCGGTGGTGACCTCTGCTCCCTGGCTCCGTCTCTCGAGCTGGGGTCAGCCCATAGCGGGGCAGAGCGGCTCGTTGTGCCCCAAAAATGGGGGCTTCACCTGGGCCGGGACTGGTGAGAGGAGAGTTTGCCTGGGGGCATGGCGTGGGCAGTGTCGGCAGGCTGTACCAAGGATGTGGCTTGATTATTATGGATTCCTACTCCGGTTTTAAAGTTAATTTGCAAGCTCTAGAGAAGCGATGGCTTGGCAGAGGGGAGATGTCATTATCCTTATTAGCACCAGTAGTTTTAGACCAAGTCTTCTGTCCTCACTCCCTCTGAGAGTTTGCTGATTTTCAATCAAGAAATGTTGTGACCCAAGTTGGGCAAAATGTTTATTTCTAGGCAGGGGAACGTCCTCTCTGAATGGCATGGCCAGGAACATGAGCAAGAAATCTTGTTTTTGTTCCAGGGCTCTCTGAAGCTTGCCAGGGCTGCTGAAGATAATCAAACCCCAGTCTTATTAAAGATCCTTTTCTTCATCAGTATGTCATCCACTGGAAAAGTGTGAGGCTCAGTCACTGATGCCGGAGAAGACTGATAGCTCATAGAGAAGCTAATTACATTTTGCTTTTTTTTGTTTTTTTGTTTTTTTTTTTTCTTTCATTGCAGAAAGACAGAATAGTTGTGAATAAATTGGGAAAGGGGAGGGTGAGGAGAAATGAGAGTTCATTAATATTCATATTTAGCCACAAGTACACAGAAAAGGTGACAAGGAGCTGGCTCCCTGGAAACCTATGCACCTTGGCAGTAGATGGAAAATTGCATTTAATTATAGCTACCTTTACTCAGCACCTAATGAGCATGTTTGAAACCATGCAGGGTTGCCGTATACTAGAGGAAGATCCAAGACTCAAACACAAAATTAAAACCTTCCCTCCTTCTTCCCTGCTCTGCTGAATTTAAAATAATTCTGCCAAGGCTCAGGAGACTGAGTGGACTTTTATTCTTGATTTCCCAGTGATTATCACAGAAGCAAAAAAAAAAAAAAAAAAAAAAATCAAATAAGATCTTCAGTAGGGGGGAATAAGCACATTTTAATGGGGAGTAAAAGAATGGAGACTTATTCCATTCTCACTTTGCCTAGTGAGCATTGCTAAGGTCTTGAGGCTTTTTTTTCCTCTCTCTCATTTCCTGCTGATTTATCTATTCTTTGATAGCTTTTAGTGTTTTTTTCTTCTTTATTTTATTTTTGGGGAGACTGCTATATGTGAATTTTACTACCTTGTAGCTAGGGAAGAGAGAAGCCAAGGAGGTTTCTTTGCACACATTTCTTAGGGTTGCTTTAGCATGTTGGTTCCCACAGCAACTTTAAAACCATAGAGCCAAATCCTTCTCTGTAGCACACAAGCACAGGCAGAGATTGAAGCTAGTGGAGATGCTCCATATTAATTTACGTGAGTTTAGGGGAAAGCAGAATGTGGTCTATACTTGTCCTTTCATCTAATAAACTTTGCCTTGCTGAAATATGTCTTGAACAAAACATTTGAAGCTGCTTTTAACCTTACAGCAAGGAACTGATGTTTGTAGCACAAGCCCAGCAGAAATTACTTGCACTTTGGTGGTCGAGATAGGAAAGTGAGTATCCCGAATTATCCCTTGTATTTTTAACACGTATTGTCCCGGGAAGTTTGCCCGGTTTGCAGCGTATTGGGAAGGAGCTGCTGAGGAAGAGCTACGCGTGGAGCTGGGAGCGCAGAGGTGGACCCACGCAGGCTGGCAGGATGGAGGGCAGCTGGCACGGGCACCAAGCTGTGAAATGATGATCCCAACCTGGCCTTGAATCTCTCAAGTTTAGGCCACTTTATTCTCAGCTTCTACTTTTTTGGAGAAAGCACTGTGTTTGGTTCTTTCCCGGATCTGTCCCCGGGGAATTTGGTAGAACTTGGGAGAAACAGGAAACCATACGGGTTTCCATTTGGTATCTCTCCTCTTTGGGTCTTTGTCTGGGGAGACCTTGCTAACGGTTCATGTTGCTTAAATATCCCTGTGCTCCTAGCAGACAGATAACACTAGCGCTTGAGAGATTCTTGAGATAAATGTCTTATGGACACACAACAGTTACTACACCACGTGTTTTCTCCCTCCTGCTTCTTTGACATGCAGTTAGTGATTTGTTGGTTTGCAGGAACTACTCTTAGCTTCAGAACCCATCCATGTCTTTTATTTCTTATTTCTTTACCCGAGGATGTTTTCTTCTGTTCCTGCCCTTTTTGGATTTGTATTGCTTTACTAGCAACTTTACAGTCTATTTTGGGTGATTTAGAACAGGACAGATAGAAAGGCACAAATATTATTCCCTGGCAAATAAGCAAGCCTAGATATGCCTCAAATACATTTTAAAACATTTTAAACCCTTATTCACAGGCAATTTATGTAGCTGACTACTGGGCAAACATAAATCCCTAAATCCTTTTCCTTTATTTTGATCAGTGTTGCTTTGTCTTTCTTCTGCTTTTCTTGTCAGCTTATTTCTAAAGGGCAGTAGGTACCAACATGCTTTTAAAAATTCTGTTATTTTGCTTTTCTAGACACCTGCAGACCACAGCAAAATTTTACCTCAGTTGTCACTTATTTTTTCAATGAAAACAGCCTTTAATTATGATCAAGAAGAAAACCTTCTATGCGTGTCTTTAAAGGCATGATAAATACCTATGGTTGGATGCTGCTGCCGCTGTGCTATCTTCTGTTTATTAGAGTCTAGCCCCTTACTAAGCTGTCAGCCGAGCAGAGGAGATGCAGAGTGACAGGCATTTCTGAGCAGACTTTGGGATGTGCCAGAGCCCCAGAGTGAGTCACGAGGTGTGACAGACATCCACAATTTTTACCTATATGCGGAGCTTGAAAAGCTGCAAGATGCCTTTCTTTGGGGAAAAAAAAGCTGCTGCCCGGAGAGCTGTGGTCCAGGCGCTGCGGGTCCTGCCTGTCGGTGGTGCAAGGAAGGAGATGCTGTTGTGCAGGCTGGAAATGGTACAGCCCAGTTATGAGAGAGTAGTGGGAAAATTTCCTTTGACTTCTTCGTCCTTCACGTGGAACTGTCACGGCCGTTGTGATACCTTCTGATGCTTAGTGTGCATCGCTTCAGTTTGCCTGGGGAATGAGAAGGGATGTCCTTTGCCCGCTCTCTGGCTTGCCAGTAAGTGTGGTCTGAGGAAATGTGGGGAAAGGGAAAAATACAGAGTCTGCACAAATGTGAGTGTGTTTTTTCTACACTTTTTGTTTAAAACTGTGGGAAAAATTAGAGTTTTGAATAATGCCCAGGATCAGATGAAGCAATTGAGCTAGAAGAGCAACTTCAACTCTGAAAGGCTGCTGTTGCACTTCAGTACAGGCACCTGAGGAACCTGTATGCTTCCTATGGCCAACACTGTCTCATTCTGCCACATCTTCCCTCAGGAAATGTCCTCCTTCAAAAAGCGGAGGTGCTGCAAAATGGGAGTCCTTCACCTGGTCATGCCATGGCAAATCTTGCCTGCGCCTCAGGGAAGAGGGAGTCAATGAATTAGCGCATCTCTTGAGGCACTTCAATGATATTTCCAGCCATAACATTCTGGTTTTCAATGAAATATGTGTCAGAAATATTTTGTCTTTTTAGCTTTCAGTGAAGTATGTGGCAAAATTATTTCGGTTTTTGAATTTTAATTTTTTTTTTCCCTCTTGAAGATACATCAATTTTGTGGGGGAAGAAATAGGCTTAGCTCTATTGCTGATACTATTTTCTGTCAAGAAACCAGTTCATCTTAATGGAAAAACTTTAATCAAACATGAAAAAACCACCACTTTTCTAGGTAGTGATCCTGTCACCTGTAGAGAAGAGATTTGGGATCTGGGGTGGTTTCCTTCTGGTTTTGAGCCTTAAAGCTTATGTTTTCAGGCTCTTCAAGTCAGCCTCATGCTGTGCAGGCATGCACAGCTGGAGCGTTATGACAAACAAATAAGAAGAGATTTCTAATAGAATAGCCAGAGTTGGTAAAAGTGGCTTCACCTGCTCTGCTGAGAGGTTTGTGAAACGATGCTCCCCTGTGGCAACTGGGACGCGCCCGTTCGTGCCGTCATCCGTACGACTTCCACGCGTTTCCTCTGAAATACCATTCCTTTGTGTCAGCTGTGTCTTTATCAATCAGGCTTGCAGGATAAAGCCCTAACGTTGAGATGATAAAGTGCATTTAGCTTGTGGCTACCAACGATACCCACTGACTGATCTCCAACTATTGCGTAAGAGCCTGTAGGAGGATGCAGGGAGGTGTCCCTGCAACAGCATGGACGGAATATCAGATTGCATCAGGCATGAGAATAACTGTATGTACGGAATGTATTCAGCCCTCAGTCACATATCCATATGTTTGGATGCTGGTGGGTGTTTTTTAAAGTTACTGTTTTAAAGATATCCACACAGGTGGCTAACAAGCATTTGTTAGATGGCACAGCACAAATGTTGAAGCCATCTGACCACTCGTGGGTGAAGAATAGAAGAAGAAGCAGTGCTGGGTGTCCAAGCTTTTCTGGATAATGGCTATTTGCCTTAAGAAAGAAAGGACTAGTTTTTTCCACTTAGCTTTGGGGAAGTGCACAGGGCTGTGTGGAGGCTGACAGCAGGCTCTTGTTTCAGAGAAAACAAAAACCCCATCGGGTAGAGGCACTTTAGAAAAACAAACCCAGTTTTGATGATGTGATTTATTTTTTTTTACAAACCATATTTCGTGCCTGGGTGCAAAGTGTTATTTTCTTAGTCATTCAAAGGAAATAAAAAAAGGGTGTAAGGCGTGGGGGGAAGGCAGTGTTTTGGTTTTGGGTTGGTTGGTTTTTTTTGATAACGCAAATATACGTTGAGGCCAGAGTGTGCCATTGTAGAACAGCTCTGTGACGAGCAGCAGGACAAAGTTGCGCAGCCCCGGAGGTTGGGCAGTTGGTTTGCAAAGGCCACGGGCTCACCAGAGAGGCACAGTCCTGCATCGCTTCCTTACGGGATGACAAGAGCTTTCCTCTATGGCCAGCCAGCTTCTCTGGGTTTCATTCCCTCCCTCCATTTCACAGTCACGGGAGCATCCCCTCCAGGAGGACTGGTTTGTTGTACGGGCAGCCACTTAAGAGGACAGCAGATGTTGCTGGTGCATGTTCAGAAGCAGCTTTGCTGAAAAGATTTTGGAACCAGTTTCAATCCACAGCCTTCTCTAGGTCTAAGTTTGCTCAACGCAGAGAAAGTGATAAACACCAAATGAAGGTGGCTCACTAACTGTAAAGGAGATTTCCCAGGGACAAATTGTTCTGAGGAACCTTTCTTTCTAAAGCAGCCTAAGGCAGTGGCAGGCAGCCACTGAGCTGAAGGAGACTCATCCTTTATTTCTGGACAGTTGCTGAGAATAAAAGAACTGTCAGCAAAAAAAAACGTAATTCCTTTCCCACCAGGCCTCTGGTCCAAACACTGCTGAAGCCATGTAGAAAACAGAATTTCTTCTGACCGTCCCATGACTTCTCTGTCATGTCTCCAGCAAGTGCGCTCTCCTCACAACTTTTTGTTGCATCTACAAGATTTGTGCCAGTGTTCACTGAGGAAAACAATCCTAACGTAGGTTTGCTGGCTCATTAGCTCTGAGTCTGTAAGGGCATGAGTGACGTGTGAGAGAAGTTAATTAAAAGAGCTATTGCTGTGAGGAGGGAATGAATACTGGTGGTCATACAGGGTGGGAGTGGGACTCGGGTAATATTCATATTGAGCTATAACTGGGATATATAGACGCCTGAGCCAAGTATTAGCAGTAGAACCACCCGTATGCTGAGGGAGTTGTCAGCTGGTGAAGCTGGGAAAACAGAACAGGACCAAGACTTTGACTCAAAATGTCAACATAAATCCCTCACCGAGCTGACCTGCACCAAGCACATCTGTGCATTGTGAAGGGAGAGCTGTACAGACTGTAATATTTTAACCTGAAGCTATTTGGAAGGGGGTCTGGCCAGCACTCAACTGTAAAGACAGCAATTGTCTATCACAATTTGCTTCAAATATAATTGAAACTCAAGGAAAATTAGTACAGCTAGGCTGATACTATCAAAATGACTGCAAAAATGTTTTAAAAAAAAAAAGTAGAAAAACCCCAAACCACCTGGCTTTCTGCTGAAAAGCTGTGGTGCTCCATGTGAAATCTTGGAAATGACTGAGTGACGCTCTGGGTCCTTCGTCCGCCAACTCTCACGGCTGCTGTATGGGTGGCTTCTGCGTGGATTGTGCGAGGCAGAGCTGGTGCTCCTTGGGGGAACTCGCTATTTCCAAACTTATGACCTCATGCTATCGAGCTGTAGTGTATGTGGGTGGTCTTTAATAATCATTACTAAAACGACACCTTATGCAGGCATGCACACTTTCACCTGTGCACATCAGGGACTGTACATCGTTTTTCCATCCTGTGTTTTTGGTCATTTTGGGAATACCTCCCCTTGTGGGCTCTGACTCATTCTATTCTTTTGCCATCTCTGAGCGACGTTTATATTGGGTTATGCTGAGAAGCCCCTTAAATCTTCACACGCAGCCTCACGCACGTGTGCAGACAGTCCGGCATTATCAAACTCCATGGCGAGGATGTTCACGTTTCTTCTCATTAGCGATGTGCAATGTAAAAGGCTTGCCTCGAGTTTCTTGAAGACGGCAGTAATGAAGCTCTGAAGAAATAGTCAGGGGACTGGAGCTAATTAAAATGCAGCAGGGTGTAGAAGTAAAGGTAGCAGCAGCTCGCTATGCCATGTCTCTGGCAATCAGCAGTCCCTAGTTTACCCGCACTAATTGACAGGAGACGCAGTGCTACTGAGTGTGCACACAGCCAGCGTTAATGGAGTCAGCACACGCTGCTCTTCCTGCCTGACTTGTCTCATTATCGACCTTGAACTGGCAAAGGTCAGTTGATGGTGCTGCTTTCATCAAGATGACAGGTGTCTGAAGATCTTCTCTTTGTAGTATAATAATTTGGCAGTTGTCTTATCCTGTACGTGAATTAGTGATCTGATCCCGAAGAGATGACGGATAAAAAAGACCGGCTTACTGTGGTGAGGAGCTGGGCTGTTGTGCATTTAAAAGAATAGCAGGTACCAAAACTCGTGGAGGAAGGAAACAAAGCTATATTGCATATTTCCCCTTGGAGAAGATAGTGCCTGAAGAAGCAGATAAGCAAATTTTCACAAGTGGAAATCCAGTCGGCCCACTGTTAAAAATCGGCAGCTTGTTTGAGTTGATTAGGAGCACCAGGTGCACCGCTGGCACTCGGCAAATATCTAATAATAATAACAATAGTCGGGGCACCTGACACCTGCAGTAAGCCGCGAGTGACAGTGTTCTTGGGGAGATGTCTCATCCGAAGGCAACGCTGTCTCCAGGAGATGCATCATTATAACACGCTGCACCAGGGCTGCATCTCATGTGCCCTCCTTTTTTTACTCCTCTGTTACAGATGGTCTCAGCAAAGACAGTGGAGACTGACAGAAATACTTCTGCTATCCTATCCTCCCCTTCAAATCTGCAAACCCAGTGTTTTCGAGCATTTTTAACAAGCGCTTTGGCTTTTCTGAGAGATGACCAGCAGCCTCCCGTGTCTTGTGGCTCCTCTGGTTGGAAGAGAAGCTTGCTGGAGCCTGGGCTTGCGTCTCCTTTCCTCTCTCACCTTCACTTGTGCAAGGTGTGTGTAAAGATGCTGCGCGCTGCCATAGTGGCATTTGGCTGCTTGTTTGTGGGTACAAAATGGGGCAAATGGGGGCCTAGAGGTGGGAGGGGTCCATATTCCCTAGCAGTGCAGACAGAAAAGAACCCGTTGCTGAAGAGCTGAGGGGAAGGCTTGGCGGCGACTGACTTGGTGGCAGTAGTAGACCGTGTTTTTCTTGACTAAAATAAGGAGGGAGAAAGTCAGTGGGAGCCCAGATGTGCAAAGCGGCACCTGCAAGAGGACTCCTTTGAAGGGGGTCCTGCTCCCTCATCCCAGTGCGGGGGGCTCTGGCCCCGCTGGCTGGATCCCAGGCAGCTCCCGTGCCCAGCCCTGCCTCACTGAGGGCGATGGGAGATGCTGGTGCCCAGCCTGCCGTGCCTTTCTTGAGGAAGATGGGGAGGGGAGAGAAAACCGAGCGCAGCTTCTCTTTGCTTCACCTGCTGTTTCCCAGGATCTTTTTATAATATCCATCTCTGAAAGCAACTGCTCTTTGCTAGTATAATTACCAGAATATTTCTTCATTTATCTGTGATTATAGGAAACCGAAGTATTGTCTGGGGAACAAAATGCTCTGTAACTTGAAAATGATTTATAGCAGCTCTCTTTTTAAAGATGTTTGAAACAAAAATGCTGGGGCAAAACATATGTGCGATGTCTGTATGGCTGCAGTCCAGCTATAAAAGAAGACGACCAGGAGCTTTTTACCAGGGCAAGCCTGAGGTGACTAATAGGATCATTCTTTAAACAGAAAAATGTTTTTGTTATTGAGCCCTCCCAATCTGACAAGTTTCCTCAGCTGCCTCTGAGGGGACTGCCAAATGTATGGGATGCTCCTAGTCTCTTATCCTCCCAGTACCTGCACTGGTGCTGCAGAAACCCCCAGGCTTCCCACCACCCCCTGGCATGTGGAGGGGCTGTTCGCCCTCTGCCCTCGGTGCTGCAACCGCTCTATCGTGTCAGGATGAGCTCTCCTTCAGGGACACGAAAGCAGGCTTCCACCTTTGCGCTGGGTTGTGAAAGCAATTGTAAAATAGATGTTAAAAGAAAAAAAAGCGTTGCCTAAGTACATCCTGAGATCAATAGAATATGTAAGGATGGGCTCCTGCTGTTCAGGGCTGCGACGGGCTCTAACCTAGAGCTGGGGGGCCTGGGACAGCACATCGGGGCTACCCTAAGTGACAGCTGATAGGAATCCTGCATTAATGCAACAGGTAGGACTCAGATGTTTGTACCCAGAGGTCTCAGGTTCAGGTGCCAGCTATGAGGGGACTCTCAGGAGGTCCCTGTCTGAAGAAGCAGTGATAAAGGAAAGAAGTAGTGATAAAGGAAACTCTAGCAATTAAGGGTTTACGCCTGGATTAACTCCTTCTAACGCTGGGTCATTTCTTACTTTGCAGAAGAGGATCTATCCCTTTCTTTCCCCAGCAAGGAGACAATCAATAATAGAAGTAGTGAAAAATGAGGATAGTGACCATTTTTCTTTTGCTGGGGAAAGAGACATGCTCCCATCCAATCCAAAGACAAATGGGATGGATTCATGGATCATTTCTTCTTGAAATGAAAAGCTCAGTTTATGCTGCTGAAACCAATAACAACATGGTGGGACAATAGTTTTGCTCCCCTACCAATGTAAAGCGTGGTGAGTGGAGCAATAATATGCACGTGGGAAGTGTAACACGACAGCTATGACAAATACGTGGTCGTGTTTTGCCTGTTGGATCAACCCCAGTTCCTGTTAACTCCTAGGTTATCTCTTTTATCACAGAAAAAAAAAAAAGAAGGGAAAAAGCATCACACAAGTATTCTAGCTGCTTCCTTGTTGTCTTTGTTGGGAAGGATGGGCTAGGTCCCCAACCCTGAATACTCTGAGAATGGCAGTTTGCGTTGTTCCAGAATTAAGGTACCACTAGAAGTTTCTAAGGATGAAAGTGTTTGATGTAAAGCAAAGGCATCTGGGAATATTTGTGGCTCACAGGACTGTCTGTGTTAAGAACATTTGTGTCAGTGATTTGAAATCTTAAGTGTTTTGTTCCTGTCTTTTGTGTGTGTATGTGCAGGCAGGGAAGCCAGGGCTGGAAAGCAAAGTGGCCTCTGATGTGACAGCTTTCCTAAAGGGTGTCGGGTGAGGCATCCTCAGAGATCTGGTGCCAGTTTGTCTTCTCTGAGGAGGGAGGAACAAGACCCTTGAACAGTAAAGCAACTTGTGCATAAGAAACCAGAGCTTTTGGGAAACACAAATGCAGCAGCTCTCCCACTGAATCAGGTATACATTTAAAGCAGAAACCAATTTTAAGACTTAGATGAAACTGAATTCAAAGCTGCGCTGGGGCCTCCCTAGCTGACTTCAGCTATTCTGAAGAGGGACCAGCGGGGCAGGATGGAGATGACCAGATGGGAGCAGTGAGTACGGCTTGCACAACCCTGGATGCTCCTTCGTGTGACTCTGAGGTGGGCTGAGAGTCTGGAAGGGATCTGGCGTTGATTGACAAGGAGTTTTCTGGCAAGAGAAACAAATGTTTGCTTCAGGGGATGGGACGTGGCAAGTGGGAGAGGGTGGCAGAAGAAAGGATGTCTTGATGAGAACACAAAACTCAGAATTTGGAAAGAGACATTTTTTTTCCTGTCATCCAACTAATGTGTTGCATTAATGCCAAAGACATCTGAGCTGGGAGAAACCTTTTGACTCCTACATAAGCTCCCAAGGAACCTGGGAAACTGGACAAAGAGGAGAGGTCTGAATTGGGGGGAAAAACATCTTTCTCCTTCTTTCTGGCTTGCAGTTCTCTGGCAAAATTACTTTGCTCTGTTTGGGTAGGGGTTACACCACTCCAGCTAAAAGTTTCTCTTGCCTCAGAACAGGTTTCTGGGGTAGGTGCAGCATCTGGCGGATGCTTCTCTTAGCTTGTGTTACATGGAAAGTCAGGCCACATGAGCATTCAGGTCCCTTCTGGCTTAAGTGTGTTAAGCATTATCCCTTCAGCTGTTTAAATGGGGAAAAAGGTGGAAGTAACCTTTGTCCCCATGTTCTTGTCTCCCTTAGTGATCTTGAGATTTTTTTTCCCTCATCGTTACCTCTGTGGGTGTTGCCTTTGGCTGAGCGCTCAGGGTCACACAGCTTTTGCGCAGCATCCGCCTCTTACCAGAGGCAAGAAATTAGTTTCCCTGTTTCTGAGTGAAAATCACAGAGAATTATTCCAGACACAGGCTAAGACAGGAAGAGTATCTCAAGATGGGATTCAGTGCAAAAATGAGGAGAGATCAAAACAATATAAAAGGAAATAAATTGACATCAAAACTCTTTGTAGGTCTAAGGATTCCTGGAGGAGGCCAGGTGTCTTGAGGGTGCAGTTGAAATGGTGCTCCCACTTTCATCAGCTTTGTCTAGCAGCAGTTAAGGCCTTTTGTTTTACAGCATCTCTTGGCTCCAGTTTATACAATATCAATGAAATGTTTTACTCTGAAAGCCTGTCACTGCTATCTCACAGCGACTCCGGTATGGCCAGATGTGATCTGCTGCTACCATGGTAGTCATGGTGTTATTAACTGTTAAAGTCCAGGAAATTACATTTGTCCAGGTGCACTGCCTTGGGATGTGAATCAATCTCTGTCTTTAGACTACTTCAGAAAGCCAGTTATCCCTGTTCCAGAAGGATGATTCTTTTTCCAGCTCTTTCTGAAACCCTTCCCTAGAAAATCTTGATTATGTACTTTGTTTTGCACCAATTTGGAGCTGCGTGGAGGCTTGACTGAATTTTCACACTGTCCTTCAAAATAATTGGCTGTGTCTTCACACTCTTCTGTTAGGCAAGAAACCCTTTCTTGCCTTTTAGTCATAGCTTGACAATTCCTGTATCTTCAGAAATTATTGTCAATATTTCTCAATAATTTGATTAATATCATTTTTGATTCCACAATTGGAAATACCTAAGTCCTGAAAAACAATTTATTTTCTACTATGGAAAGAGCTTAGAGAAAAATATGCTGAGAGAAGGACAATAAGTACTGTTCTTATATCTTGTTTGTTTTGATGTCGAGTCCTCTCTTAATCATCATCAACACAGCATAGCAGGAATGTTTATCACAGCAGAAGACTATTAATTTAGTGGAAAACTTCTTTCTAAAATCTTATGCCTCACTTTACTCTGGATTTTCATCTGATATGCACATTTTCTATCACATTGCTATGTCATAAGAAAGCCAAGGAACGTGTAAGGAAAAAAAATAAATAAAAAGAGACAGATAAAGAAACCTGCAATGTGCTTCAGCGGTGCTTACCTGGATCTGTGCTTAGCTCCAGGAGCTTTGCTGCTGGTGATCTGCTGCAGTGCAGCGGGCAAGAGAGTGCTCAGCATTTACAGGAATGCCAGGCAAAGCCATGATGAAGACCAGGCTGCAGCAGGGGAGGTGGTGAGGAAACACCTTTCCAAGAACTTCACATGCGGGAACACCATTAAAGTTTTCTCAGAGTGGGTTGGGTTTTTTTGGTCATCCCTTACCCTTAACCAGAGGGAGGGGAAATATTAATGGTAGAAGCTCAGAGAATGGACTTGCCTGGCTCTGTGCAAACCTCAGTTCACAAGATGCCAACACAGCTTTGCAAATCCAAAGAATTTAGGCATTTTTATCTTCAGATAAGAATTAGAACGAGACTTTTCTTCTATTTACACGCTGCTGCCTAAAAGCTAATACCAAGAAAGTAATTTTAGCAATTGATTTTTTTTATCATTCCTGCACATATGCTTTTTTGTGGTCTGGATTTTCTTCTGCATTTCCCATTTTCATGAGTTTTGGTCTGTTATATAATGGTATAATCAAGCCAAAGAAAAAGGTAATGTTTCTTTTCTGTGTGCTGCATTTGAATAAAATTAAGGCCATGACAGAAAACCAGATGAGACCTAGGGAATACATAGATCATCTGAAAACTTAAGAAAAGTCATCACTGCAAATATTTGCAGCATGAAAAATCATTGAATACTTTTATGTGAGTGGCTTATTTGTTTTCTAGATTCCAGACTTCTGGTTCTTGTGGCTAGCCTTTGTGCTTATTTCAAAATCTTTGCTTTGGATATGTATGTATAATGATCCATTTGGGTGATCCAAACCCAAACGAAGTCAACAGTGGTATTTCCATTAACTTTAATCTGTAAAAGGCTATGTTTATATCATATTCAGTGGTTTGGAATTGGATCTTCTGTATTTGCAATGCAAAAAAGGTGCTTCTGTGCCTATATCCCATTTATTCTTCATGAATCTCTTTTAACTGTATTAGTCTTTGAAAAAAAGAAGCTATCTCCCTTTTGGTGTAATATATCTTTTATGAGGAAATCACTGTTATACCTGGATCCCAAGAAAACTATGAGCATATTTTCTGTGATAAAGGCTTAAAGGAAATAGAAATAAGCATTAAAAATGAACTGACTGGACTAAATAATTACAAGGAGTGTCAAGAATTTTCCCCAGGATACAGCTAGACCCAATCTTTGAGATCCAAAAAGGATCATTCAGTTTCAAAATAAGACGGTTTCTGGTTTTGCCCAGTTCTTCCCATGCTCCATGCTTGCTGCTGGAACTAGATGCAGAAGGATGGAAATACTGGGAGGGAAAAAGACACCTCTGGGAAGCACTTCTTGGCTAAGAATGAAGTGCCAGGAAAATGTACTTGTGAGATTACATCCTGGGGGATTTGCACCCTTAATCTATTTAAATTACAGAAGAACGCTGAGACTTTCAGGGAGCTCATTGTGCCTCAGCCTATGAATTTCTCATATTCCCACTGCTACCAATAATCACATATGCAGGGAGTAGTTTTATTACGACTACAGTCTGATCCTAAGTTCATATCTGGGTTCCGTTGTTCATTTACAAAATAGCAGCCTGAGGCATCCTCCCCGCTTTCCTGTAAGATGCCTGAAATGACTCCCCTTTTCCTGTTCAAGAGGGAAAACAGGCAGAGAGGAGAAGAAGATACAGGGGGAGATGTTCAGTTCCTCTCCATTACCCGGTGGGAAACACCTGTATTTAGAAATATGGCTCTTTCCCCTTTTTCTCAGAAGGGGTGCCACCAGGAAGAAAAAGGAGAGACACTTGTTCAGTCTGGTCTATGTCCTATGAAAATGTGTGACTGGATTAACTCTTCCCAGCTATAAGCAAAGCAGAAAGCCAGGTGCTTTCATTTCTAGCCAATCAGCCTGGCCACAGTTCAGTTCCAACAGAAATACATCTTCTGGCTTGTCATAAGGGAAATTAATCGCGAAACAGCGACTCTGTTAAAAATATTACAGAGATAGCTAAAAAACAGCCCTTATTGAAAGGACTACCTATTCCAAAATGGCAATTTCTTTGTCATTGTGGCAGACACCAAATGGCTGCCTCCTTTAGCTAAACCAACACCAGAGAGACCACAGCTTGACCTTTTGGACCATGCTGGCCTAGCAAAGCAAACACATCCAGCTATGGTGTGACCTTACCTCTGTGTATTAGTTTGTTTAATTTATTTTTGTCCACCGGGCGTTCTCTCGCAGCAATCCGGAGAAAAAAAGTCACGTCAGAAGAGTTCATTTCTTGAAGCTCTTTCAGAAATCGATGAGAACTGAAGGTAGATTTATGTCTCCAAAGTCCAGTCATAAAGAAGCTGCTATTTAGCATCCAGTTCTGCCATCCTGACCCCAGTGTTGTCTTCTTCTGCCTTTGCTGAGCCCTTTCATTAACTCCTGAGAGCCTAGTGTCTAATATACACTCAATGATGGCAGAACTAACTTTAAAGAAAAGAAGAGAATTGCAAGTGAAGGAGTGAGAGAGACAGGGAGAGAAAAAGAAGTAATACAGTTTTGCTGTGGGCACTGATGCATGTGTGTGGTAATGAAAACTCGAGGGTCTCACCACTGTGTTTAGACAAGACCCCAGAGACCAGAAGTAATTCTTTAGTGGGGGCGAACTGTGAGCAGAGCTCGCGTTCTCATTTAATCTTTATTCTTTATATGGGATGGTTTAGGCAGAGAAGCCAAAGAGAACAGGTTTTGCTGGTCTAATTTGCTTCGGTGCCCAGATTGGGGGTAACCCAACCACTTCATGGAGGCTGGACCTGTGCGGGGCTGAATGCTGAGCTCTTTGTCTCCTGCTTGCCTGATCTCCCTGGTCTGCTGAAGGCTTCTTGTCTCTGATCTGTCAGGGGCCTTGCTGAAAGCTGTTCCTCCCGCTGCTGCTGAAGCGTCGTCACACGGAGGGATCGTCAGGACATGTCCTGAGGTGAGTGAGATATTGCTGGGGAGGGCCTTGGATTTCAACTTCATTCTTGTGTTATGAATGCAAGTTATTTTCTGCAGAAGATTTTGGAAAGTAGATCAGACTGTCCTTTAAAAAAAGCTATTACAAGGCTAAAAGATTTCCAGCGAGGAAGATAGTAACATCACTCAGTGAAAAAGGGATCTTTACCAGACTTTCAATTACAACCTGCAACTTCACTAAAAGCAATGGAGTAGTGTAGGCATAAGGAATGAACAGTGCTGTCCGTTTAACTTCTGAGGCTGGCAGGAGCCGAGGCAAAGATTTACAGTTGTTGATATAACGTGTCAAGGGTTTGGATTAGACCCCTTGCTTTTTTTCCGCTGGGATGCTCAGGGAGCTGGTCATGACTTTCCTATGCTCAGTGATACTTCACCCGAAAAAGACCAAAGATCCAGCCAATGTCAGAGCAGCTGTAAGCTGCACAGAGCCAGGCAGAAATTATGCCCCTTTATCTTAACCTTTATGCATTTGGGGACTTTCCTCTTTGAAGAGGAATATCTTGCTTTTCCACTTGCTATATGCTGATAAAGCTATGAATTGACTCCTTTACTCTGAATTTTCAACAGTTCTGTTCTTTTAAAGATCATCTTTCTTTTTTCCCTTCTGCTGCCACTTCCCCCAAAGTCCCCTAGCCATGATGAAATAGCATTGGGTATGACCCAGGAAGAAAGGAGCAGTGTTGAAGTGTGTATGTGCTTTGTGGCTTTCCTGTGCTTTCATTTGGCATTGAACTATCCATGCGAGAAGAGAATTAAAATGATGTGAACATCTTTGGGTTTTTTTCTCCTCAAAGTTTCCCTTCCTGAGCTCCACATAACAACTTTAGTTTTTTGCTGGAATTAACTCCCTCAGGACAAAGCCTATGGGCTGTATAGGACTGAGCATTGCAGAACTGCAGCATGCGTTGAAAATCATCCTAGCACACACTTGGGGGCAGTTGTGTTTTTCTGTGATTCAGTCAAGCAGCTCCCTAAACTAGGAATCATTATCTTTGATTCTAATGGCTAACATGATGGCCAGAGTGACAATTTGGGTGATAGTTACCTCTTGCATCCTCGTGTGAATGCTAGATAGTTACCATACGTGTGTGCCTGCAAGAGCAATTGCCTATTTTTTTCTCCCCTCTGGTGTTCATGTACAGCTGTCAGAGACAGGGAAACAAGTTTATTATAAAAAAATGTGTAAACAGTTTGAATTGGTGAAAGAGCTTATGATTTTGTATAAGCTGAAAACAATATCAGCCCATGACTCAGAACAAAAGACCAAATCCTAATTCAAAGCATGTATGTTTGCTAATGGCAAAACCTAAAAGCCATCAAAGGAAAAAAACAACAGAGGACCAAAAGAAACTCAAAAGAGGCAAAGAGAGCAAAATATCAGCCAAAGACGGCTCATTGTAGGGCACAAACCCCACTCCTGCTGTTGCCGGCCCCGCTTGCTTGGCGGGGGCAACGCTGGGAGCTCGTGTCTGTCGGGGTACCGCGGCTGCCCCCTTTTCCTGGGCATGGCAGCGATCTGCCGGGTGCTGCTTCTCTCGGTTCTCTGCCCTCTGCAGCAGTGGTGGTGATGGCAGGGAACTTTACGGGGAGAGGCTCGCTTTAGGCAAGAGCTGATACAGGCTGCCTGCCTGCGGCCGCATCGGCCGGTGCTTTGCGTGGCGAAGAGCTACCCCGGGTGCGGTAGGAAATGTCCTGCGGGCTGTTTCTATGTTAAATCACACCTCCTCCTACTTTTCTGAATTCAGTTGAGGGGCAGGGGTTATAAACTAGCAAAAAGCATTGGCCCCTTGTGTCTGCGCCTATTCTGCTCAAGTTAATTCATTTTTTGGCTCATTACATTTTCTGCCCCATTACTAATTGCCTCTTGGGCTCTACTCATTGCCAGGGTTTTCTGACCGTCAAAACATTACTAAACAAATGAAGTAAATAAAATAAGCGTTCTTCAAGAGCCTTCCCCCAGCCCTCCCCTTGTGTTAGTATTCCAACTGCGCCCAACAGGTAGGCGTCTGCACTCATGTTATCTGTATTAATTAGACTGTAATACCCTTGGCACAAGACAAGGACAGGGATGCAAGAGAGTCTCTCCTGCAGCTCTCTGATAATTTATACCAACTGAAAGCCTGCTGCAATGCCTTTCTCTAGTGCCACATGTACCAATAGTGATGCATAAATAAGATTAATTTTTGTTAGGCATTTTCCCTTCCTTCCAACAAATTAGCCCCTTCTCCACAATATCTGAGCCCTACACAGTATTTAATGAGCATTTTGCAGAAAACTCCTGAGGCAGAAGTACTACTTATCCCCAGACAGACCGTCTGTGTCTCCCATGGTCATGGGAGAAGTCTCCGATAGAGTGAAACATGAACTCAAGTTTCCCAAGGTCTAGATTAGTGCTCAAACCACCAAACCCTCCTGCCCAGCAACTACCTCTAGTAGTTGTTTACTGCTCCCTGACTTTGCACACTTGTATCTTATGCTGAACATACCTAAGTCCTTCAGGTATAAAGTGTAACACTTGAGGCGATCTGTTCTCTGTATTGGGTTTCTTATCTTCACAACATCAGCATTTCTTAAATTCAGAAGGAACGGGAGGGTAAACATGACTGACTCAAGGGATAAGCTTGCCATGTTTTTCATTACGGCTGATTATTAATATAATCAGTTCCGTAGCAAAAGTACTGCAGCGAATTGCTTAACCTTGGGCCTTGCTTGACCAACCTCTGAAGGATCCTCATCCCACGTTCATGTTACTGTAACAGCGGGGCAGTTTTCATTATGCAGCCAGTAGTACTCTGGTAATGAAAGAAGCACCAAAAGCAGGTTTGTTCATTACTGCCGGAATCCGTGTTATCTGCCAAGGGCTGCGTCCTACACAGATAGGCAGCTTCTCTTAGCAAGATAGATGAGCACCGGTGGTTGTCCTCTGCTGCTCACCGCTCTTCCCTCCTCACACTCCCCCCGGTGGTTTCTGCCTCCCGCAGCCTTTGCAGACCCATATCCCTCAGCAGCAGCAGCAGCGGGCAGTCTCGGGGACCCCTTTGGCCCCACACAGCCATCGCTCGCCTCATGCCCGTCGCAGTGCAAAGGCGAAGGTGGACGGCAGCCCACCTACGCCCCGCGCTTGCGCTTTCTGAAGCGCCTGTTGTCCCGCACCCAGAGCGGGGCTGAGGGACGGCACTGGAGCCCAGCGGTCCCCGGAGCGGAGGAGCGGTGGGCAACTTCGGCGGGAGGGCGGCGGGCACCGGAGCCGGGGTACGCCGAAGCCCTGAGGCTCTGCGCAGGAGGGCCACGGTTTAGCCCTCGATGCAGGGCGTAGGTTTCTTCAGAGCAGGGCTTTTTGTCCCTGCTGTACTGTTAGCATCGTGTTTTGAGGCACTTTGGGAACTCACACCATTGCCAAGGTCTTCGCTTTGCCACATTCTTTTGGTTAATAGAAATATTTAACTGAAGCATGAAGGCATTGTATTTCCAAAAGGAAAACACACAGAAAAAGGTCCGATCTTTTTTTTTTTCTTTGGGCCTGATTGTCTCTGCTTGTTTATGGCTGCCACTAATTTGCTCGTTTGCTTGCTGGAAAATAGCTAATTAAAACCCACTTCAGCTAACAAGCTGACTGGGACCATGCAAATGTCACTCTCTGCTGTCTGCTATTTTCGTTTATACTTTACATTATTAGTGTTGTTTTTCCTCCCTCCATAGTAATAAACGCAAGGATAGATTTAGTACCCTCTTCACAGGTGTGTGCTTGTACATCAGCACATCATCCCGAGAAAAGTGCTGCTGTTTTACTGCACTTCAGTACTTTGAGTGTTATTACCCCTGACAGTTAATGGTTTCAGACTACACTGCTTGTTAGCACTAGATTCTGAACAGCTTCATCTATCTTTTTGTTTTTACACTGACTGGTCACATTAAGTATATGTGTCTGAGCTATTAGTCCCGTCTGTTCATTGCATGCATTTCATTTGGTGCGTTTTTTCGCTAAAATTAGTATGTATTGTCATCCATATACTTCAACACATCGACTTTTGTTATAATTATGCTGTCATCATTTTGCTTCCACACACTTGCTAATTTATTGTAGCTAAATTAGACCTAATATTAGCAATTTTGCAGCTGTTCCCATAGACCATGCTCAGCCATATATTTGTACATTGTTTGGTAATTGGATTTGAGGGCTCAGGAACGGACGATGGCACTCTTTAGAAACAAGGGAAAGATTTGAGGAAATGGGAGAAAAATAAAAAATACAAGCCCCAGAAGAGGCTTCGGGGGTGAATTTCCAGAGCCAGCTTAAAAGGTTTTCACATGGCCAAACAAATCAGAGAGTTAGTGTACCAGATCACAAACTTTCCAAAAGGCATGTCACATTCAGGCAGGGGATTAGTCATTCCCCCTGAATACACTTTTTATTTTAACCAAGACCGGACCATGAAAAATCCCTGGGGACTTATGGAGGGTCTTGGGAAACGGTTCTTACTGCAGCATATTAGAAGTCTCCAGGAAAGGATCTTGGCATCAGGGGAGGCTCTGAGATGATTTCTTTGGATTGAACCATGGGGAGAGAAGAAGAAGGGGAAATGGTTTTGTTTCAGAGTGCGAGCTCTCAATCTCTACATATCGACACCCACCTCTTGTTGCTTATCCAGCCCTGCTTCAGCTGTTGTCAATACAAGCAGAGAACAACGGGGATGTTTTTTTAAAAATAAGAGAGCGAACGAGGAAGGCAGAATAGAGCTGCACAGCTCTTATGTAACCTTTCTGGGCACGAATTATTTTATTGTCAAGGTGGGGTACAACTCTGGCAAAAGAAATTATTAGGACCCACCATTGAATCTTATATGGCTTTTTGTAAATAATTTTCTGCCACGATAGAAGACAAAATTGTGAGGGAGGCTGTTCAGACTGATGCTGCAGAATCAGTTTAATTCCCAATCCAACAGAAGAAATGGAAGAAACTTAATCACTATCACTGAAGACCATACCCTTAACTGAAATGGAACTAAATTCTCTCTGCTCACGATACATCCACCTGCTTAATAGGAATATTATAACAAGATGCAGTGCTGCTGGCAGATGCACATGCAAGTTTAAAAATAAGACAGTGATATTAACCAAAAAAAAAAGGGTATTTGCTCAGCTCTCATCTATAACACAGAGTTCTTTCCAACTCACTACAAGCTGTTGCAGCAGGCTGCATTCTGCTCTGCTTCTCCCTCGGCCAAAGCTTAATTTCTGTTTGGAAAAGAATAGAGCAAAGTGACCTGCCAAAAAGTAAGACAGCATAGGCCAAGTCATGTAAGAATTCAGACCCTACAAACGTCTTGTGTGGGAAAGGCAAGTGAAGGCTAAAAGCCAGGCTATTTAACACATTTTTAAATGATTGCAAGTCGTACAAAATATTTAAAATAGCAAATCCAATTTAAAACAACACATTCCCCCTTCACATAACAATCAATAACCAAATAATTGCCAGATGATATTCTCTTGTCCTGACAAAGCCTTCGTTATCCTTCCTGTCTTCCCAAGTGCTGGGAAAACAGATAGGTATGTCTTGCAGTAGCCTGAGCAGTTACTGGGTGCAGCAATGGAGAAATCAGTCTCTCAGCAGTTGTTTCCAGTAGATGTTGTGACCATGATCACCATCTCCTGCAGGGAACAGGGAAGTATATGCTTTGCTCATATACTCTGCTTTGGGTTTTTTAAGGTTAATTTGTTTTCATTTCTTGGCAAACTTCCCTCTGGCCAGTCTTCTCTTGGACTCCTTGATGTGGAGACCCAGCTAGGTCAACCTCTTCTTTGTGGCTGTCATCAACACACCTTGCCCTGTTGCACTGTCCCTAGTTTTGGTGTCATTTCTCACCCTCTTGCCTTTTCACTCAGCGTGAGATTGTCTCACAAACGGAGGTAGACAATGGCTTTTTTAGCTCTTCCCCCCCTCCAGTAATTCCCAGTTATGATTAAAATTGCTGAGCTGTGTAGAAATATCCATGCAAAGAGCACTCGTGGCAGAGAATGGATATAATAAATTATAATATACATTTCAAGGTGAGCAGAGAAAGAGGAGGTTTGGCAACGTTAAGTCTTAGCTTGCACATACTCTTTAAGTTCTTATTTTTACTACTTTACTGTAGCATCTTTGCTATCAAGCTGCTAAAGACCTACTAAAAGGGTACAAAATGAAGTCATTAGCAGAAACTTGTTTAAGGTCTCCACACACATATGTGCTCTTCAGGTAGCTGGCTGGGCAATGCTGTGAGGCTCTTACTTGGAAGCTGGAGCAATAGATGTCATGTCAGGGGCCAACTGTCTGTAATCACAGTTAGCAGGTTGAACAGACTTGTGAAAATATTTTCTTTATGTGAAGGGAGACGCTGCACACTTTGCCACAGCAGAAGTTGCTAAACCTAATGTAATATGACAAGTCCTTTGGCAGCAAAAGCCACATTTAATAGACACACTGCCTGTGAAATGGGAAAGAAAGAAAAGCATTTTTTCTGCACAAATGTCATCTCCTCTCTTTTGCAGTATCTCTCACCTCGTCCTGCTCCCACATCCTTTGTTTTCCAGGTGACATTGACCCCGCGGTGTCGTCTCCTTCCATGTCATCCCCAGCCATCTTCTCCTTCAGGTGCCCCGGGACCTGGTCTTTCCCCATCCACAACCCCGCTAGCGATGCCCACCTCAGTACACCATCCTTGTGCCTAGAAATCCAGCTGGTGAGGGGTGCCTTGCTCCGCTGGGAGGAAATCTGGGCATGGAAGGGGACCCAGCACAGCCCAGTAGCTCCCCAGGGCTGTAGCAGCAGGGAAGCCCTGCCACCCCACAAAGGGCCATGGGCAGGGTACATCCCCCTCGCATTATTGTCTGTGGCAGCCTCACATTACCGACAAAACGTCTGTAGCACCTTGTGCAGCTGGTGGTGAGATTCAGGAAACTTCAGGGGACTGTCAAGCGGGGCCAGGCTCTGCGTCCCACCACCATCTCAGCAGGTACGTAACGGTGTAGGCTCTGCTGCTGCAAGTGTGGGTCTGGCTTGTCATCATCATAGGTGACCTGAATAGAAGAGGAGTCACACCTGAGTCTCCCCCGGCTGGTCTTCAACCACAGCAGCGTCTTCTCCTGCCTTGCACAGCACCGAACGCTAACGCTGCTTTGCAGACATAATAAGATTTCCCTACCAACCAGCCTGCAAGAAGGCATCCTTCAGTCAAAGGCAAAAAGGTGAACCAATGCCGTTTGCCTTGTGCAAACAAGAGTGGTGTGTGTCCGTACCCTCAGACCCTCTTTGAAACTTTTCAATCTCATCTTCCACTGCTCTGTCTTGTGGAAGAGGGCGGTGGAGCGCAGCCCGAGTCAGACCTCTGCTTGCAGCCACGCGATAGTGTTTTGCACTTGCTTTGCGCCGATGTAAATGATTACACGAGGTGTGAGGCAGTGGAGACAGGCTCCCGAGGGCTTCTTACAAGATGGCAAATAAATAATGATAGTGTGTAACGCAAGTGCAATAGCAGTAACAGTGAAATAAAGACTTTTACCTGTAAAACAGTTTTCTGTCACTGAACTAACAAACCACCAGTTTTTAAACTGGAGATTCCCGTAGAAAAGTTTCCAGCAGCTTCTAAGGTAGTTTTATGCAGTGGTTTTCCACAGGATCCAAAGTCAATCTTTTGAGCCAGAACATCTTCAGTACTGAGACATGTTCAGGGAAGGAATAAAAGGAGCCCATCAAGAAATGAGGTTCTAAGATTTCCCCTTCCTAAGAATTATTGTCAAGTTTCATGATGACTGGCAGCAATACTTGAGGGCCTACAGGAAAGTACAGTGCCGGTCCACCTGCCATCCAGTTTTCCCTATCTCTGCAGGACTTCTCTTCCCCTTGGCAAGATGCTTTTTCAGCTCAAAGGGGACAGACACGGAGGCTTATAGTAATTTTCAGATCTTTTTTCCATTGAATGCCCAAGGACGAGATCTTAAAGAAAAGCAACAAAGAAACAAGAATAAAAGTGAAGCATTTTAAAGCTACCGCTCCCTTTCACAGTTCTTTTCAGCAATTTGGCTTCTTAGTAAGACGATGCCATTAGAAGGATAGGAACAAAGCATGTGTGAGGGCGTATGAAGAGAGGGAGGTCAAGAAATATGCTGCTGCAGGATGCCAGGCTCAGATTTCTTATTCTTGACTCATTCCCCAACACGTTACTCCACACGAAAGGATGCAGTGGCAGTGATTGGAAAAGCAAGTGTAGCATCCCTTGAACTGCAGATCGTTTCTAAGTTGCACTGAGTGACAGATAGATGAGCTGATTTAGTGGTGAGGGTGTATATGCTCCATTTCTTTAAAGCTGTAGCAGGAAAAAGCAAGGAATAAGTTAGAAAGGACTCCAGGCACGAGCATTATAGATGAGAAAAGTAACAGATTGGTACTTGAGGTAATAGTGTTTGTTTGACTTAAAAGAATAATTTAAGCATACTAAGAAATAAAATTCAAGTGACGTACAATTTCCCCCAAGTTTTATCTGAGGTCAGCCTTTGCTGTCTTTATTTTAAAATTGGGGTGCAGGCCTTTCTGGCTTCCACCTTTCTCTCCAGGTGTGCATCAGACTTCCAGGTTCGTTTCAGGTAGGATCACAGTATATTGGTCCCCCACTGCCTTGCACCTATGACACCATCTGCAGTTCATTTGAAGGCCAGCGGTCTACAGAGTTTGACCCTGACACAGAGCGAGGTGGGTATTAAGGTCTCTGCCAGCAGACCCTGGAGTCTCAGCACATCAGTGCAAGCTGAAGCTAGGAAGTGCAGGAAGAAATAAGTAAGTTTGAGCTGATTCATATTTAAATCACATCAGCTTGCTTCATAGCATTATTTTCAGCATCATGGCTTCTTAGGCAGCATTTAAACCTGTACTCTTAGCCCACAGCTGCACATTGGAAATGCCATTTTCCAAGTTGCTTTCAATGTACATATAGATTTATAGCCTGTGCTGCAGAGGAAGTATTTTTTGCTGATCCTGCTTTGCTGCTTAAAGCTCAAGTGGACACTGAAAATATTTCATGTGCTGCACTGGCTAAAGCAATAGCACTACTGTTGCCATCCTAATATTTTAGAGAGCTGCAACTGTATTGTTTTTACCATAGGAGTAACATTCATTTTGGATATAAATTCAGTACATGAATGTATAATAAATTGTTTAGTGATTTTAGGGCAGTAACTTTTTTTTTTCTGAACAAACCACCCAAATGACTGAACCAGTGTAGTTAATTAGAATCGATCTCACTTTTTAGCACCAGGAAGTGCATAATGGAAGATAAGATTGATTGTAACATTGGATCACTTCATTTAAAGACTGCTAATAGGCTAAAATGACAGAACCAATCTAAAATTATAATTTCAGAATCAATATAATTTTTATAACGTTGTCAAATCTAAAAAATTAATCTAAATTTATGCTGTGAAACTAGCAAATCCTTCCTAGCTATTATAATGAAATGAACCAATATTTTATTATATTACTTCTTTAAATAGAAAAAAGGCTTCTTTATTGGCATGGCATTGCAGCAGGCTAGATACCTCCCAAACTGAAAGCCTGGTTATCTGCTCATTTCCTGCTTAGGGCAAGAGCAGAATTGGATTTTAAACTTCCCTCTTTCCATCATAGACCCATTTTTCCACATTATTAAACCACCACAAAAATGTGAGAGCAGGCTTCATTTCAGAAGAAGAGATCAGGACTGGGAGGAGAGTAGCGCTTCAGGAGGGAATTCAAGTTTGCTAACAAAGCTGTAGTAGAAGCATGTGCCTCTTAGTTCACTGTTGCTATCCATTCACTCTCAGAAGAAATGTAGGCTCACCTTCTCCAGAAGAAAGAAAGGGACAGTGGTGGTAGCTTAAAGACAAATATTTTCCTTTCCTTGCAAATTTATTCTGGGAGTAGGGCCTGACCAAAAAGCACATGGCCAATCTTGATAACACCAAGGATTTTGGTGCATTCTGCCCCTGCAGATGCCAAAAAAATGCTGCTAGCATGGCTTCAGTGCACATTGATGTTTCTTTGGATGTCAAGTGTTCAGGTTGTTCTCTCTCTTTTTTTTTTTTCCCCAGTAATAAATTCTCTGCAGAACTTGTTATGACTTATTTGTTTCAGAACCACTCTTGTATGCTGAGCCATACGGCGTTGAGTGGGCAGAAGTGGCACCCAGGTGCTTCCAGCTGCAGAGCTCACCCAGGGCTGTGGATCGTTCCTCTTTCACTTGGCCTCCTCAGCAGCAGCAGATCTCGCAGGAGCTTTAGCAGCCGCCTGATACAGCAGCCCTGACCACTGCAGATGAGGGCTGTTTGCACCCTTGAGTCCCTCCCGGAGCTCCTCACGACCCTCCTATGGAGAGCTGGAAGTACTACTTGGGGAGACCAGAGCTACTGCTCTCCAATAACTTGTGAGTAATGAGTCAAACCACAGTCGGGGTAGTGCCTTGCTGTGAATTATCTCTGTGTGCTTTCTGACTGACGTTGATGTGGTTGGCAATAGCCTTATCTTCAACTCTACGCACTGTGCTGCCTTCGGATGAGGCTGTTCTTTCCAGTGGTGATAGCCCTATACAGCCTTCTTCCTGCTCAAGTTAAAGGCCAAGCTAAGGGCACTGTTTCCTTCTGAAAGCACAAATACTGTTGAACTGCTCCCAGCACTGGCTGCATTCACTCAAGACTGCACAGGGGCTGAAATCAGGGGAGCCTCGGCATAGATGTCAATCAGGCCAGGACTGTGATTTGACAGCCCTGCCTTTAGTAGAGGGAATTAAGATATGTCCAGAGAAGTTGCTTGGAAGGCCACTATCCCTATTTCTCTAAAGAAGCTGCAGAAGCCCCTTTCTGCAAAAGGGGACCGAGCCTGGAAAAGTAGGGCAGGGTATCCTTGCAGACAAGGCAATTCCCTTGCTTCGGCACATGAAAGCACAGGCGATGCGCAGGCAAGCCCCATCCTGAATTCATTTTGCAGCGATGGGAGGTGAGGCTGAGCGTGCCTGAGTGGGACCTGCACACAGGAGCTGACCCTGAGATGGCAGTAATTATTGCAGGAAAGAGCGAGAGAAGACATGTACGGAGACCCCAAAGAGCACTTTGGAGAGCTTTGTGTTTCTTGGCGGTTTAATGTATTATAATCTGATTCGGCACAAGCCAGTCTGGGAATAAAAGAGAAACGCAGAAAGACTAATGATTTGAAGCGCAGGGGGAAGTGGAAAGGAAACAGCACTTTTAAGTGCATTTTTTCCCTTTTATGCAAGATCTGACTGGGGCCAGGCAGAGAGAGCAAAAAGCTTCTGTGAGTTAACACAAAAGTGAAATAGTACTTTAAAGAGGCTTTATTTGCTCCTTAGAGTCTTCTTTTGATTTTTAATATCTCTGAGACTTGTCAGGGAGAAAACAGACAAAGACATTAGATTGTGGGTCTTGAGCAAAGCTCAGGGACTTGAGACTTCCAGAAAATGAAAGAAATTACAGCCTGAAAAAGTTAACGACCTTACCCTAAGTGCTGTGCAATGTCAAACAGAAGCAAGCTTATCTATCCGCTGTGGAAGTCTCTTGCATTGGCTGGAGGAGTGCTTTAGGCTGATCCCAGCATACCCCCAAATTTCCAGTTGCACTGTTTCAGCTGAATTGAGAAGGAAAGCGAGTTGGGGAGAAGCCCAGCACCAGACTGGAGCTGCCGCCTCCATTAACTCCAGCAAGTGGGAGCTGTCCCAGCGGTGAGCACACACAAATTACGCTGGTTTTTCCAAACCCTCTTTCTTATTGCCTGCCTGGGCCCACAGCCCAGGTGTCCAGGTCTCTGTGTCCAAATGGTGTTAGGGAAAGAGGATATCAAGGGATACCTGGCTCCACCGGGTGTTACAAAGGACGTGCTTTTGGTTCAGTAGGCTCATGGCTGAAAGTCCTGAAGACACTTCAGCTCACGAGCCAAGAAACCAAGCTTGATTTTCACTCAGGTTCAACTTGGTTTGATTATTTGATTCTCTTTTAACTACACAAAAGAAATAATTTCAGTTTCATTGAGTATCTGTCTGCTTTCTGACAGTTTCATGCATTTGTGCCGCTTGCCCGCCTTCCACTGGTTTTAACCAGAAGGAAATAATGCTAACAGTAAAGATGCTGTAAAAAATAGAGCCTGAGGTAAATTTTGCCAAAAGCCAATTAGAGATTTGAAAAACAGATAGATGATTCAGGCCAACTTGAAGCTTATCAAATTGAGCTTCTGGTGGTTCCAAAAGAGTGTAGAGACGGAACCGACTCTGAAACATCCAGCAGATGCAGCCAGAGGGATGTGCAACTAGCTGAGACCCTCTGCTGAGAGAGCATCAAGGGCTGCAAGAAGCCCGCAGAGCACGGTGGCTGCAATGGGACATAAAGAAAACAGCCATCTCTTTGCAAAGTGGGTCCCCGACTATGGAGAAAGCTAGCAGTCTTAGTCAGCACCACAAGCTTCATTTGAAAGCAGCCAGTGACTACTGCAGAGCGTTTAAAAGATAGACATCTATTTTCTGAACCGTGTGGAGTTTTCCAGTGACAGCTTCATGAAGCATAAGCTGCACTACTCCAGCCTAGGGATTGCAAAAATGTTGGCATAGGCCTTTTTTGAGTCAAGCATGGGAAAACTTGGGTTTTCATAATCATGCATGGAATTCACTTGTGATAAAACATAAAAGCAGCTTGTATTTCTATGTTAAAAGTCATTAGAGCAAGTTGTGAATTTGTCCATATTTATTGCCTGATTTAGGGTAAGGAAGTGACCACCATGAAAAGAATGCACAGGGAATATGTTGGGAGGGTTAGCTATTTTTAAGCCATTGATTTCTGCTGAGCGTGAGTCCTATGGCCATTACTTAATCTGCAGGACTGCCACCATTCTTCCCAGTGAGGACTCCCACACATATCCTGTTTTTCACATTTCTGCAAGAACATCTGTTTGCGGTTCCTCCAGTGGATTTTGAAAATACAAAAGTCACTCATGATGGGACTTTCCATTGTGACCTAAAACCTAGGATTAGAATCATAGAATCATAGAATCGTTTAGATTGGAAAGGACCTTTAATATCATCAAGTCCAACCATTAACCTAGCACTCCCAAGTCCACCACTAAACCATGTCCCTAAGCACCCCATCTATGCATCTTCTAAATACCTCCAGGGATGGTGTCACAATCAGTTTCCTGGGCAGCCTGTTCCAGTGCTTGACAACCCTTTTGGTGAAGACATTTTTCCTAATATCCAATCTAAACCTCCCCTGGTGCAACTTGAGACCATTTCCTCTGGTCCTATTGCTTGTTACCTGGGAGAAGAGACTGACACCCACCTCACTACACCCTCCTTTCAGGTAGTTGTAGAGAGCGATAAGGTCTCCCCTCAGTCTCCTTTTCTCCAGACTAAACGACCCCAGTTCCCTCAGCTGCTCCTCCTAAGACTTGTTCTCTAGACCCTTCACCAGCTTCGTTGCCCTTCTCTAGACACACTCCAGCACCTCAGTGTCTGTCTTGTAGTGAGGGGCCCAAAACTGAACACAGGACTTGAGGTGCGGCCTCACCAGTGCCAAGTAAAGGGGGACAATCACCTCCCTGCTCCTGCTGGCCACACTATTTCTGATACAGACCAGGATGCCGTTGGCCTTCTTGGCCACCTGGGCACACTGCTGGCTCATATTCAGCCGGCTGTCGACCAGCACCCCCAGGTCTTTCTCTGCCAGGCAGCTTTCCAGCCACTCTTCCCCAAGCCTGTAGTGCTGCATGGGGTTGGTGTGACCCAAGTGCAGGACCTGGCACTTGGCCTTGTTGAACCTCATACAATTGGCCTCGGCCCATCGATCCAGCCTGTCCAGATCCCTCTGTAGAGCCTTCCTACCCTCCAGCAGATCAACCATCCCTCCCAACTTGGTGTCATCTGCAAACTCGCTGAGGGTGCACTCGATCTCCTCATCCAGATCATTGATATAGATATTAAACAGAACTGGCCCCAATACTGAGCCCTGGGGAACACCACTTGTGACCTGCCGCCAACTGGATTTAGCTCCATTCACCGCCACTCTTTGGGCCTGGCCATCCAGCCAGTTTTTAACCAAGTGAAGAGTACGCCTGTCCAAGCCATGAGCAGCCAGTTTCTCCAGGAGAATGCTGTGGGAAATGGTGTCAAAGGCTTTACTAAAGTCTAGGTAGACAACACCCACAGCCCTTCCCTCATCCACTAAGTGGGTCACCTTGTCATAGAAGGAGATCGTGTCAGTCAAGCAGGACCTGCCTTTCATAAACCCACGCTGACTGGGCCTGATCACCTGGTTGTCCTGTACGTGTCGCGTGATGGCACACAAGATGATCTGCTCCATAACCTGCCCCGGCACTGAGGTCAGCCTGACAGGCCTGTAGTTCCCCAGATCCTCCTTCCAGCCCTTCTTGTAGATGAGCGTTACATTTGCTAACTTCCAGTCAACTGGGACCTCCCTGGTTGGCCAGGACTACTGATAAATGATTGAAAGGGACTTGGTGAGCACTTCCACCAGCTCCCTTAGTGCCCTTGGGTGGATCCCATCTGGCCCTATAGACTCATGTGTGTCTAAGTGGTGTAGCAGGTCACTAACCATTTCCCCTTGGATTATGGGGGCTTCATTCTGCTCCTCGTCCCTGTCTTCTAGATCAGGGGGCTGGGCACCCGGAGAACAACTGGTCTTACCATTAAAGCCTGAGACAAAGAAGGCATTAATTAAGTACCTCAGCCTTTTCCTTATCCTTTGTCACTATGTTTCCCCCCATATCCAATAAAGGATGGAGATTCTCTTTAGCCCTCCCTTGTTGTTAATGTATTTATAGAAACATTTTTTGTCGTCTTTTACAGCAGTAACCAGATTAAGTTCTAGTTGGGCTTTGGCCCTGCAAATTTTGTCCCTGCGTAACCTCACAACATCCCTGTAGCCCTTCTGAGTTGCCTGCCCCTTCTTCCAAAGGTCATAAACTCTCCTTTTTTTACTGAGTTCCAGCCAAAGCTCTCTGTTCAGCCAGGCCGGTCTTCTTCCCTGCTGGCTCGTCTTCTGCACATGGGGATGGCCTGCTCCTGCACCTTTCAGTTTTCCTTCTTGAAGAATGTCCAGCCTTCCTGGACTCCTTTGCCCTTCAGGATTGCCTCCCAAGGGACTCTGTCAACCTGGCCCCTAAACAGGCCATAGTCTGCTCACTGGAAGTCCAAGGTGGCAGTTCTGCTAACCCCCTCCTTACTTCTCCAAGAACCGAAAGCCCCATCATTTCATGATCCCTGTGTCCAAGATGGACTCCATCCATCACATCACCCACAAGTCCTTCTCTGCAAACAACAGGTCCAGCGGGGCGCCTTCCCTAGTTGGCTCCCTCACCAGCTCTGTCAGGAGGTTATCTTCCACATGCTCCAGGAACCTCCTACACTGTTTCCTCTCTGCTGTATTGTATTTCTAGCAGACATCTGGTAAGTTAAAGTCCCCCATGACAACAAGGTCTAGCAATTGTGAGACTTCTCCCAGCTGCTTATAGAATACGTCATCTGCCTCTTCATCTTGGTTGGGTGGTCTATAACAGACTGCCATCATGATTTCTGCCTTCTTGACCTTCTCCCTGATTCTCACCCATAAACACTCAACCCTACCATCAGCATCATTAAGTTCTAGACGATCAAAACACTCCCTAACACACAGGACTACCCCACCACCTCTCCTTCCTTGCCTAGCCCTTCTGAAGAGTTTATAGCCATCCATCTCAGCACTCTGGTTGTGCGAGTCATACCACCATGTTTCTGTGATGGCAAATACATCACAGTTTTCCTGCTCACAATGGCTTCCAGCTCCTCCTGTTTGTTGCCCATGCTGTGTGCATTCGTGTAGACACACTTCAGTTGGGCTATTGATCCTGACACCTTTTTGAGGGGAGAAGCCCTAATTCTTACGTGTCCATTTTCAGACGCTTCCATGATTTCTAACACACCAATAACCCTTGCATCTTTGCTGCTGCATGGATCTCCATCCCCTACCTCTGCTGAGATGGCAGACCAAAGGACTTCGCTAGTACACCATCCCTCAAACTTTGACATGCTGCCCCTAGGCTTATCTGTAGTGAGCCGGGTTTTATCTCTTTCCCCCTTCAAATCTAGTTTAAAGCTCTTTCAATGAGCCCTGTTAACTCCTGTGCAAAGATCTTTTCCCCCTTTGAGACCGGTGTACCCTGTCTGTTGCCAGCAGGCCTGGTGTCATGAAAACTGACCCATGATTAAAACCCCCCAAATTCTACCTGTGACACCAGGCTCGGAGCCAGGTATTGATCTGCTGGCTCTTACTGTTTCTTCCCTCATCATTCCCTGCAACTGGAAGGGTAAAGAACACTACTTGTGATCATAACTGCCAATTCCAGGAGAAGACTGAGTGACTTTGACCATCCAGATCTCTTGGATGTATCTACTAGAACTTACCTTTCTGAAGGTGGAAACTGAGGCAAGGATAAGGGAGAAAGCACTCTTTGCTAATAATGAAAGAAAAGTGAGGACTTTTGAGACATCATGAAAAATATGCCATCTTTTCCAGCAGATCCATCAGAGGGAGAAAACATGAAAGGTGATGGTCTACTCTAGCCCATTCATCCTGCTACTAGCAGGATTTGGACTTCTGCTTATGCCCCACTGCTCACTCATAAATGCATGTGCTAGGAATATCCAGAACTGAAGCTAAAGTTTAAACCACTCTCTGTTATTTTTTCTCTTTTTTCTTTTTTTTTTTTATCCCCCGCTGAAGAAATGCCCATGTTTTCCTTTAAAATGTAAGTGTATATGCATGGGAAGGAGAAAACAGGTTTATCAACAGTTATCAGAAGACAGCAGCAGTCCTCCTCCTTCTTCATGCCAGTCCATCAACTCTAGCTAGGAAGACAATCCAGGGTTAAAAAGCATCATAGTCCCAAAGTTGTTATTGTGTACAGTTGATGTAACCATCACTCCTCTGTTGCATCTGTGGAAGAAAAGGGTTCACTCTCTAGACCACCCACTTCAGAGAAAAAAACCCCGCACTTCATGCTCCTGCATTCAGCAAGGAATCCATCAGCATTTGTACCTCCAGTCTGACTGCAAGACTGAACAATACTGGCAAGGTAAGAGCTGGCCCCAGCCCATGCATCTAAATCAGGAGTTCTCAACATCTGCTTTACAGCTATCCTCTGCTGCAGGAGAAGTCACTTCAGAATGCTGTGAAGCCCCTAAGCAAGCAAGTGTTCATGGCCAGGGTTTTTCTCTTACAAAGCATTTAATTTGTGGGAAAAAGATATTTGTAAAACCTAAAACCTCCTGCATGTGTGTATGTTTTATTTTCAACATAGATAGAACTTTTCATCCAAACTAGAAAGAGAGCCTCTTTCACCCCAAATAATAGCTTGAGGTGTTCACTCAAAGCAGTGGCATGTCTCGCTCTTACATGTTGGAAATGTGTCTGAAGCACCAAATGACTGGTTATTCTCAAGTGGATATTTGCCCTCCTCTTCTGTGCATCCTAGATAACAGTTCTCCAATTCTGAATATTTTGAAATGGCAGGAGAGCCTCTAGTTGTCGCAAATGAAAGCTTTTACAAGGCATGGATTGATTCTGCTGTGGAGGAAGGACCCCATCCTCTTTTTTCTGTATTTTTGTTTTAAATCTCAAAATGTTTTTTGGGATGGCTAAAATGTTCTCCCACAGCTTTTGTTTTGATAGTTTGAAATCTATTTGTAATCTTCAAAGTGATAACTTGTTTCCTGAGGGCTTTCATTAACCATAAGAATGCAACAAGAACAAGTGGCTGGGCATGAAAGCCAGGTGTATTCAATTTAGAAGCAAGGAGTATATTTCTAATAGTGCCAGTGACTGGCAGAGACCTTCACCGGTAGAGATGACTTTCCCAAATCCTGATATCGTCTGTCCCAGGCTAAGTATCTAGCAGGAAGATATGCTTTAGTCAATCTGATACGAGGATAATAATGCAAAACCTCTCTCTGCTCTGTTAACACCCAGAAGATGGGATCAGAGATGTCTGCATCCCTCAGCCTTGCCTTTGGGGAGGCAGGGTTCTCCACGCGTACGTGGCAGGAAAAGGCAGGGACGTGCTGCCGGTGCCCCGCACTGCTGATCCGTGAATGCCGGGTGTCTCGGAGGCTGCGGGGACGAGTCCGCGCTGCTTCGTGCGCATCAGCCGGACCGCGTGCTGGCGTGCACACGAAGTAACAGCACAGCACCGCAGGACTAGATGATCAAACACTCACCTTAAAATCTATGCCATGATAGAAGTATATGGTTAGTGCTGCACAGGTAGGTGTTCAGCTATTTTTTTCCTCTCCATGCCTTCTCCTCTGTATGCTACCACGGCGAGCTTCTTATTTGGATGATAAGGAAATGCAAGGAGGACATAAAACCAGAAGGAAATTCCTGGGTTATAAAGACAATAGCTTTGTCTTCTCATGCCATTCATAAATGTGCCAAGGAAAGAGTTAAGCTATCCTGAAAACACTGCCAGGGATAGGTACTTGCGGAAGCTAAACCATGTTTAAGAAGGCAGGGGGTAATTAGGGCAGTTGGTTTTTAATTATCACTGAAGTCAGTCCTTGCAAGGCCCCCCAGCCATATCCAGGTTAATGGTCACCAGCGTATGATGAGTCAGCAAAACCCTCGTGCTCGCCTTCACCAGGGGCTCCCGATCGGCTGAGGCTAGCTCTTTCTGCTGGATGTGCTGAACTTCTCTCTGAAGCCAAGATGATTAAAGGAGAAAAGCAATCTACAGCTTTAATCAAGCTCGCAGGAACACATCTTCCAGATTTTGTGAGACGAGGTATTTGTTACCTCCTGTCCTCTGGCATGCTAGCAGTTTAATGAAAGGCTGCATATTTTTCTGTTAGCAGCTCAACCACTTAATTCTTAAGTTCCTTCAGAGCTCTCAGATGTATGCCATCTGGTCATGGTGACTTGTTGCTCTTTAATTTGTGAATTTGTTCCAGCACTTCCAGTTTTGACACCTCAATCTCTGACAGAGTCTCATCTTCATTACTTGAAAAGAATAGCTCAGAGGGCTGTGTCTCTCTCTTGCACGCATCTTCTTGTAGCTTCAATTTCATTAATACAATTTTAACTTAAAGCAGAATTTATAGCTTTCCCCAAATGTGCCATCTCTCCACCTCCTACCCATCCTGCAATATTTTATTGTGCTATATTTTTATTAAATGAAAACACACCTGAAAACTACGTGGAACCTGTGCAGACAGGTAACCAGTACCTTTTCTATCTTATAAAAAGGCCTGAAAGTGAGTTCAAAGCAACATCTATCACATCCACCAAAGGGATATTATTAGTTCTCAGAAAACAGGGAATTGGACAGCCTATTTAAACACATCTAGCATGCCTCTTCATGGCCCAGTGTTATTTATTTATGTATCATAAATAATATCTATTATTTATGCTCTATTTGCATTTCAGGTTTTCAGGGAAGTTGAGTCCCCATTGTAACGTGCACTCTACAAACACGTAGTTAGAGGCAATTCCTCTTCTGAGGAATTTACAAATAGAGAAGACAAATGGCTAAGAACAGACAACATGCAAAGAAGTTGTCAAAGATGAATGTCTTTATAGTTACATTTTTAATGGATTTTCCTTTTATGTACAATGTCCTTCACCCCCTTCTCCCCGGTGTTTCTCCAGACGTCTATCCCCCACCTAGCCGCACCAGCATTCCCTAGCACGTTTTATTTCCATCCTTTCCCCACCGCAGGAAGATGTGACAGCGAAAACCTTGGCAGTGTAGCATGCCAGCCCATGCCAGCCCTTTTTTCCTCTTCCTGGGAGACTGAAACGGTTTTCCAGAGGTATCTTTGCTCATGGGGTTCAGGTCAGGAGGCTCACCTGGCTCGCTACCTTCTTTCTCACCCACAAAACACAGGCGGCACGACGACTGCATCGCCCTAGCAGCAGAGGCCGCTGCGGAAAAAACCTCTTTTGGCTTCAAACCAGGGAGGCAGAGAAGGGAGGGCTGCTCCGCCGCCCCTCTCCGTACTTTCAAAGGGCAGGAAACTTTTCTGCAGCACCCTTCGCAAGCCTCGGAAATGGGCTGGCTGGAAGGAGAGATTATGGATGGGCACGGAAAGGGCAGAAACTCAAACCTGCTCTTCACTTCTTTATTAAATCTAGGAGATGACAGAAGCACGCTCCCCTCCTGACAAAGTCTGAGGGTCTCTAGTGACATTTATGTCACTGGAAAGGCATATAATATGTACACTGTGGTTTAATTTTATCTTAATGAAACAATATACATATAAAACTATCCATTAAATATAAAACAGTGAAGTAATTTGCAAATTTTCCTACGGCATAATAAATTAAGCATGGAGAGCACTAAGGAATGCAATTTGCAGTCATTTATAATGCAGTGTTTTATGTTAATAATTCAAAATCACATGCTATTTGGAGACACTTCTAATTAATGTATTTATGAAATTGTGAACTGTGACTGTTTTGGTTCCATTTAGCTAAACATTTCAACAGAATGCGCTTGCTGTTGTTTTGTGTTTGCTTAATGGCACCAGCAAGCATTAAATGTACAACTGGGGGAAGTTGGGGGTGGTATCTGTTGCAGCTTTTTTTTATGGGTATGTGTTTTTGTCTGTGTACTGTATGCATGCATGTGATTACACTCCTGATCTCACTGAGGAGAAGAAAGTTCTGCAATAATTTGAGGAGGAAATAAGGAAAGGAAAGTTTTATGGATGAATAATTAATTGCAAGAAAAGTTCAGTACCTTCCTAAAGAATTGCTAAAATATTCAGTACTTTTCACATAGCAGATCTGTATACACTGACATTTCTCCTGACTGGTTAATTATGACTGATACAGCTCGTAAATTTGTATTCATATTTTTATTTCGATATTATTCAGCTTTTTCATCAGACTAAGTATTTGCCATGCTGCTGCTTTATCAGAACGCTATGAAGAATGTCATGATTCCCCAGAAAGTTATCCTCCTGAGAGAAGACTTGCAGGGATTTGGGGGTATTTTGAAATTTAAAGTACATTTGAAGAAAAAAACACATATCAGAATTTGTAGGGAATTGTTGTATGTCAAGGCCCTGATTCTGGAAGTAGCTTGAAATGAATGGGCTTCTAGGCATATGCAGAACCAGCTGCTAATAGTAGTCTGTTGTATCTCTGCACAGGAAAGTGAAAGGAAAGCTCTTGAAATAATCTTCTGTGAACAATCTGTTTCACACAGGAAAGCAAAAAAAAAAAAAAAAGAAAAGAAAGAAATCAGAAACTCCTCAAACCCATAGTAAAGAGGTCCAAGGCACTACATGCAGCCCCTTCCACCTTCCAGAACAGTTCTGAGAATTCAGTGGGATGCTAAATCAAAATCATCATGTGTTCTGGTAATTTCAAAGCTCACTTGCAGATCAGTAAGTCCATGTTGAATGTTTTAATTCAGTACTGTGCTTTCTGTATGGTTGTTGTTCTTTTTCTTTCTTGGTTGCTTGCTTTTTCCCCCTTTTTTTTTTTTTTCTCTCTTTTCTTTTTTTTTTAGTGCTTGGGACAATATATATATGGGTGGGAAAATATTTTAAAAGTTCTCATGGCCTTTAGCTGTGGTCTTGGAAATCGACCAATGTAATCATTAGACTGAGAATTAAAGCTGGATTTTGACCACTTTGTGTGATTTATATTTTAAACAATGTAGGAACTGTTATGGTTTAGGAGGCAATATGGGTGTCTAGGACCTAGCTCCCTATTACTTGCCATCATGTGAGTTGCTCTATTGAGTCTTTTTATTTCCTTGGTATCAAATAACAAATATTGGCAACACATTAGATTAGCTGAATGATTATCTTTAATAAACTACTTCTTAAAATGAAAAACATGACCGTATCTTCTGCATTTCTTCAGTTTTGTCCAGTATGAATGCATTCAGAAAAAGTCCCATGTATTTATATATTTGTCTGCTTCTGTTTCTAGTCCCAGACTAAACTGAAACTGCCAGGAATTGGTGAACATAAAGATTCAGATTTGGGTCATATTTTAGGTGAGTTGCTCTATTTGAATGTTCTTTCTTGCTAGACTTTTAACTAGAATTTGTCTTTCACTAAATGAGATGGATTTGTAGGAGATTCCATAAACGAGGCTCAAATTTTGCGGTGAAAATTTTATCTCAGCTATGTTCTTTAAGAATATCTCTTGTTTTAAAAAAATTTTTACACCTCTCACGGGGACCTAAAGTGTTAGAAATGTCTGTGGTGCACCAGTACAGGATGTAAAGTGATGTAGTGTACCGGGAAATATACTGTGAGATAGGGGACGTATGGAATAGATGTTCTGTGGGCTTTGCTAATTAATCAGTTATTACCTGTTTGCCAGCAACCACGGTGGTCTGGATACAATGATCCAGCTTTATTTTGAGCCGTATGCTCCCAGGTTTATGTCTGAATCTGTGTTTTATGGTTTGCGTCCATCTCTAAAATTAATTTACAATAACACAGAGTGAAAGTGCCTTTGCTATTTTGTTTTTTGTTTTGGTTTGGTTTTTTTTCTTCCAGTTTGAACAGAACATTTTTATTTTATTGTGAGGCATGGTGCCTGCTTACAGCTTCTGTTTCAGCCCTGTGGTATTTCAGCATTGAAAAGATTATGGAAGGCTTGTTTTAAAAATTCTTTCTCCAGTGGTGGGAAAATGGCAAAACTTGGGAACATGTGCACTTTTCTTTTTTTCTTTTAATTATTTTGGCATGCTTTATAGGACTAGATCTACAGCTGCTGTGGTTAGATGCTATTCATTAAAGGTACTGTAAAACAAAGAAAGTCCAAAACACAGATTCTAACTGCTCTGCTCAAAGCTATATTGCCATTTTTGATGGTAAATTTGTCTGAAAATTATGGTTTTCTTTCTTAACATGTACAGGCATAAATCAAGAGTAACCCTACCAAAATCAGTTCAATAACAATTGCTGGGTGTGATCAGACACCTGTACCTTTCACAATTTGCAAATAATATCATGATGCTTTGTCTCACATCTTATTATCAGAGGGTAGGAATCGTTGGTGTGCCTGAATGTAGGTACTTCAGCACATATCAAACAAGAGTTAAATTAACCACCACGTTCTGCAAAGAATAACAAACCCAAGCACATTTAACAAGCATGTCTTATGGAACTCCACCACATGGCATACGAAGATTATCTTTCAAATGAATGTTAGAGATCTTCAATGTGGATGTAATTATTAAATTGTATTGGTTGATCTGAAAATTCAGCAGAGGAGCTGCCATTCCTTGGCATTCTAATTATCTTACAGGATTTTTATTTAGTGATTTATGTAGAATTCTTCAGAGTTATTTCTGTAGAAACAGTGCTCTCTTTCTGGGTAGCCCTGTTGCTTTACCTTCTTCTCAATTTGACATGTTTTTTCAAAATGGAAGGCTGTTTTTTAAAAAATCTTCAAAGATACCAAACTAATGGGTTTGAGGGGCACCAAAGAAAGACAGGAAAACAAAGACTGGCAGAACTCCTTATGAAGGAAGAAATGCTATACTTCTATTTCTTTTTAACCGATGTCTGCTAGCCTATGTCCTGGGGATAATTGTACCTATGTATCAAACTTTGAATGGATACTAGTTAAGGTAAATATACCATTTCTTTTTTAGATTTCACAAAAAAACTTTACCTGTAAAGTCCTTGTCCCTCCTCTTCCCCCTTAGGGTGTAAGAGGACATGCATGTCCTTGTTTCCAGTTCTACCCAGAACTGTAATTTGGATAGGCAAGATACTCTGGAGTAAGCATAAATGTATAGGTGTACTCCAGAGATGGAGTATGTGAAAAAAAGAGTAAGAAATAATGCAAATCTCCTTGACTGGCACAGAGAACTGTGGTACAGGACAAATCCTAGGAAAGCTGAAGCTTTGGGGTTCTCAGCTGGCTGGAGGCTGGAGAAGGAGCAGAAGGTCTGGGTCTCTTCTGTCACAGGAGCTTAGAAAAACACTACATAAGGGAAGAAAATCAGGGGATTTTGGTACATTGCTACCACAAAAGGATAAATTAACCAATCAATAAAAGGAAATTCAGCACCTGCCGCAGCGGCAGCACGGTAAGAGGTAAAGGATTTTGCCACAGAGCTTAATCCAGCTCCCACTGAGTTCCCTGGGAACTGAATTCAGCCTTTTCAAGTCAGAGCAAAGGAAGTTTTCCAAGCTGTTTGGAATATTTTTATTGCCATGAACAAAGCTACTGGGTAAGGCATGAGCAGACAAACAAAAAAAACCCAGATACAGTAATTACCAGCAGTGTACGAAGTTGTCTAACAGCAGGCAATAACAAAAAAACCACACGTCCTCTGCCGAATTGTCAAGCATTTGTCTCGGCAGTGTTTGTGACCCCATTGCAGCTGCTTGCCACATACATTGTGTGAAGGCACTTGACTAGACCAAATGTTTCGGGAAAATGGACTTCAAGTGCCGCGTTCCTAATATTCTTGGGCAGAGAAGTCGGGAAATCTGAGAAGGAGTTTTATGGGCCAAATTTTCTGAGATTAATCCCCATGGGCCATACTGAAGATGCTGGGACCTGGCCTACATTTACTCCTGCCAAGGAGCACAGGGAGAACTTAGCAAGACCCACTTTGTGGAGGTCACATAATTTGAAGAGAAAATCTCAAGTTATAGAACATTTTCCACATACTGTTTAGCCACCAGTGCACTTGCAAAAATAGTATCTTTGAGACTGAAAAATTGGGGAAAATCAGCAAATCGATGACCCACTCTGGATGATGTCTCCAGCTCTTTTCCCCTTGCTTGGTTAAACAGAACTTGGAGTACTTGTTTTTTAAAGCACCTCTCTCCTTCTCTCCCACCTGTGATTTCATGGTGTTTGAGTCTAACTTAGGTGGGATATGCTGGGAATTAACAGCAGCGCTGCCCAACACTTCTGCAATGTGAATTCAAGGGGCAGGGGAAAAGGCTTCTGGTGGCAGCACTTCTTAAGCAGCGCAGAGGGTTAACAGCCACCGGAGACACAAATGAGATAATGGAATAATCTTGGGCAATCCTAAAGTACTGGGAGAAACCAGGCTGGACAGAAAAAAACCCCAAACCAACCAACTTTCCTCTGTCCCGGGGATTTATGCTGCCAAGCAACTTATTTTATGTCCATCTATGATGCGAGTGTGTTGTGAAATGTAGCTCACTTGCTAAACATTGTTTTGATGTGTTGTTTGGGACATGGGGAAAGAGAAATGGACTGCATTCAATCTCTATTAAAGCAGAGAGACGTCTTCCGCAGGATTTATTTTCAGAAGCTTTGCGCTAACTTCATTTTCTTATTAGCTGAAATTGCTAGCAAGACAGTTTTAGCAATGATGCTAAAAGCGTTCATGGAAAAGATGTGTCTGTCTGTGCTCAATGAATTGCCTACTGTTGTGTCAGCTTGGAGAGACCAGATCTTTACTATGGGATTTGGGGATCTGGGATTAGGTCCTAGTGATAATTCACATGGGAAAAATATTTTATCGTATGTAATTACAGAAAGGCCAGTATATAGGAAGATAGCAAGAAAGTGTTACAGGTAGTAAGAATTGCAGGAAAAAAAGGAATTTATAACCTGCAAGAAAATTCTGATATTAATAGTTGTGATTGTTGAAAATTGAGAACAAAAAAATTAGGAAATTGAGTTTTTTAGGGATCAAAAGTCCAAAAGCATCATCTTGGAAATGTGCTTTTGTGGCATTTTTTATATCAGCATGAAATAAACTGAGAGATAAATTAAACTGATCCAAAACACACTGGGTCACCAGAAAAGCATATTTTCTGATCATGGTACAGTGAAGTTGAAGATGGGGAGCATTACGCTCCCACTTTTCCCACAAACGCCTAATTCCCTGTTTGGGCTACAACTCTCCAACTCTCATAATGCATCTGTAGGGACACAGTGCCCACGGCAAATCCTCTCCCTGAAGGAGGAGACTGCAGGGCATCACAGGAGGCATGGGGTCCTGGGAGGCAATGTGCCACTAAAAGGCAATTGGGTTTAAGCTGGAACTGCTGCAGAATGAATGGCTTAGGTCAGTCCAGCAGTCTGAGGAATTCTAATTTGGAACAAGTCTGAGCCACAGAAAGCCTTTAATGATGACGCCTGTGATGGGGGACAAAAAAAAGGGGGGGAGAAAATTTTGACAAAAATAAGAACAAAATAATCTAGAAAAATTTCAGCGTTGTGGAAACTGCATTCTTCATGTGAAATTCACTCGGAGGAAATGGGCTAGATGATCATTGTAGGTTTCTTCCAACAGAAATGTTCTATTTTATACTAAGTGCTACCAAGCCACCGTCTTAATAGTCTTCAGGATGTTCAGCTATAAATTCCAGGAACTTGGCAGTGCAGCTTTAACTCTCATGGAGATTGTCTTTTTTTTCCCCACTCACTCTCCTGTGTGTATTATGTATTGCACAGGCTAAGGAACGCTGTATCTTTGCAGGAGCTCTTGTTTGAAAGATTTGAGGAGTATGTGTAGAGAACCGGGCATCGCACAGACTGCACTATTTAGGCTGAAAAAAGTCCAGAGTTAGATCCTATCTTATCCTGCAGCCTTATCTCTAACACCTCCTCCCCAGAGGCGAAGCATGAGCTATAACTAGCAGAGTGGGGTGAGTCATTACTGGCGGGTCATACAGGTACATCGCGGATTTCAGGTCAGCTCGGCCCTCTAGGAAGAACCGCTTCAGGTTGCCCTCAACTCATTTGAAGAGTCTGGGATGAGGTTAGTTTGGAGGGTGGGGAAGGTTGTCTCAGCTGTAGCCTCCTGGAGAAAAACCTGCCATGTCTTGTGCTCGCTTTCAGGGTGAGCTAGGAGGAGAAGAACTGCATGGGATGCTGAGCTGCCTCTGAAAGAAAACATTGGCACTGATCACGCTGTCACACTGATGTGTATGGAAAGCTGGACTTGGGGCTGCCCAGCTGAATTTCTTTAACAAACCCAGTGCCTTTCAACAGCTCCACAATAATACTCTTTTTATTCACGTTTCTGTATAAACAGAATGTATAGGACCATGTTCCATCTGTCTATCTGTCCGTGCATCCCTATCTCCAATAACTTTTGCTCATTTCAAGCAAATTTTACATAAGAGTAGCAGTTTCTAGGTATTTCTAGGTATTCGAGTTTGTTTGTTAGATGTGACATCCCAAACATGGACCTACATAGAACATGCTAGCTGGACATGTTGTGATGGCTCATTTGCAAGATTACGCTGTTGCTGTTCACTCACTATTACCCTCACTTTCCCATTCCTTACTGCTTTTAAAAGCAGGATGAAGAGCAGGAGCAGCTGCTGCCAGGAAAGGAAACTGCAGGAGCCGGAGGGACACGCACGAGGGAGTGCGAAGATGCAGGCTTTCACTGCTGATGACCTTGGCTTCTAGCACATCCCATGCTCAGAGTAACTGCTTCTGGAGCTGGAAGGCATGGGGGCTGAATCTGTGCATCGCATTTAGGGCTCAGGGAGGGAAAAATATCTGCCCTGCTTAACAAGCTCAGTGAAAAATTGGTGAATTTCTACTTATGTTTACTGCAACCTCACGCCGGAAAAAT